>NC_137657.1:2128570-2484214 GCF_963422515.1 Blennius ocellaris | reverse complement strand
GATTGGACTGTGTGTGGAGGGGGGAATGGACCCTGGGCTCCGGTTGTGGACCTTCATGGAGGGTCCTCTACAAACTCCCTCCAACAAAAGAACTGGTGATCTGCAGTGGAGGATCCTCCATGGTGCGTGGCTGTCAACAGCCTGGTGAACAAAATGAATCCCACTGTGTCCGCGGCCTGTCCTTTCTGCGGCGAGGAAGAGACTCTTGTTCACTGTTTTTTGAAATGTCACAAACTCACAGCTTTGTTCACTGTTTTACAATTTTTATTCTCTGTTTTTGATGAAACCTGGTCTGATGGGGTTTTTATTTTTGGGGCGGGGTACAGGAAGAGGGAGGCCCAGAAGTACCTCCTGCTGAATTTTATACTGGGTGAAGCAAAGCTGGCACTGTATCTGAGCAGGAAGCACCAGGCTCAGCAGGGGGTGGACCAGGATCTGCTCAGTATGTTCTTATCTTTGGTCAGGGCCCGGGTCTGGGTTGATTTAAATTTTTTTAAAGAAATGAAGGACCTGCTCAGTTTTAACGAGAGGTGGTGTTATAAGAACACCATCTGCTCTGTGGTGGAGGAACGACTGGAGTTTAGCTCTTTATTTGAAGGGAAATAGATGTGTTGTTCTATACTGTGAACTGGATTTGTGAACTGTTTTTATACTGTTGGAAAAAAAAAAAGGACAACCGTCTTTGAACTGGTAAATAAAGGTTGTTTTAAAATAAAAAAAAATAAAAATCTCTCTCTCTCTCTCTCTCTCTCTCTCTCTCTCTCATCTCTCTCTCTCTCTCTCTCTCTCTCTCATCTCCTCTCTCTCTCTCTCCTCTCTCTCTCTCCTCTCTCTCTCTCTCTCTCTCTCTCTCCTCTCTCTCCTCTCTCTCTCTCTCTCCTCTCTCTCTCTCTCTCTCCTCTCTCTCTCTCTCTCTCTCTCTCTCGGTGCATGCTGGGAGTGTGTGGGTGTGAGTGTGTGGAGCGGGTGTGGATCGTCGGAAAGTTTGAGTGTGAAAACTGGTTTTCTGCACTTGAATCTTCGGTGTTTTCTCCTCCCCTGGTTCCTCCTCCCTGGTTCCTCCTCCCCTGGTTCCCTCCTCCCCTGGTTCCTCCTCCCTGGTTCCTCCTCCCTGGTTCCTCCTCCCTGGTTCCTCCTCCCCTGGTTCCTCCATGTGAAGGTAAGAGGAGTTTCATTCATCACCTGGAAGGAAAGAGGTATTTGTGTGAGTAAGTCAAGTGTTTTGTTGGAGGAGTGATGGCGTCCCTCCCGCAGGAGGGTTCGCCTCCTCCCTCCATCAAACAAGGTGTTCGGGTGGTGGCTGACCCCCGGTCCTCTGTGGAGGACGTTGTCCTCGCTGTAGGGGACGTAGTGGGTCATATCAACATACTGTATGGCTCCAGGATGAACAAGGCCGTGGTGGCTTTTCTCCGTGAGGAGAAGATGGTTCACTCACTGGTGGAGCAGGGAATCGTCCTGGAGGATCAATATGTCCCGGTGTCCCCGCTGTTTGTCCCGTCCACCCGGGTCACTGTGTCCAGGGTTCCCCCGTTCATCCCCAACCCAGCTGCTGGAGAACCAACTCACCCGTTCGGGAAGTTCTCCGGAGGCTTTAGAGAAATTAAATTAAACTGCAAAAACGACAAACTGCAGCACGTCCAGTCGCTCCGCCGACAGGCGTTCATGTATTTAAATGACCCGGGACAGACGCTGGAGGTGTCCTTTAAAGTGAAGTACGGAGACGGTACTACACCCTGTACGCCAGCTGGAGGTGTCCTTTAAAGTAAAGTACAGGAGACGGGTACTACACCTTGTACGCCAGCTCGGGGAGCATCAAGTGTTTTGAATGCGGGGACGTCGGACATAAACGTCTGGCGTGTCCGCACAGAGAGCAGCCGGCACGTAGCGGCGGCTGCGCGGAGCGCCGCGGCGCGGCCACTGCGCCTGCCGCCGCTCCGCGGGCGGCACCATGGGGTGCGCCGCGGCCGGGGCCGGAGTCTGCGGGTCCTGAGTCTCCCGGTGGATCAGGGTCGGATGGCCGACCCCCCGGTACCAGCGTTCCCACTGGGGCACGGGTAGGGGCTCCGACCCCGAGTGCCGACGCGGCCCCAGAGCCGCAGGCAGAAATAACGGAGGTGGAGGAGGTGGAGGCTGTAAGCAGCTCTCCACCACAAGGGAAAAATAACAAGAGGAAGTTGCAGGATGACAAGGAAATAAACACTGACAAGAAAAATAAGGAGACGCACACTGTTGATGACAATGGACTGATAGAGACTGAAAACACACAACTGAGCAAACTGACACCCCCAGCACACACACACATACACACACACCCCACGCTGACACCCCCCCGCACACACACACATACACACACACCCCACACTGACACCCCCAGCACACACACACATACACACACACCCCACGCTGACACCCCCCGCACACACACACACACACATCTCACACTGACACCAGTGACCTGACAGACAAACACCTGGATGACGACATGGAAGACGACGACTCCCCTCTCCCAGTTCTCTGACTCTCCCAGTTCTCTGACTCTCACAGTTCTCTGACTCTCCCTCTCAGGACGACTCCTCTTCATACACATTACAAGAAATAAACGACTTTCTGGACGAGACTTACGGACGACAGTCAGTAGACGTGACAGACTTTTTTTAGGACGTGGACAAATTTATTAATTCTGTGCTAAAAATCAATAAGCAGGCCAGCACTGAGGAAGTCAGCAAACAGAAAAGATTCCGGCTAAGAAACTCCTGACAAAACTGAGGAAGGAAAGGAGAGGGAAGACCCTTCCTGAAATACACAAGTAACATGGCTCTTATTCTGAAGGTGGTCTTCTCTAACTGGTGGTGGTTCACTGTCCTGCTCTTCTTCTCTCTTCTCATGGAGACTCTCAGGGTGGCTACTCTCAATATGAACGGAGGGAGAGACAGAGAAAGGAGAGCACTAATATCAGAGCTGTGCAAGGACAAGAAAATTGATGTCCTCCTCCTCCAGGAGACGCACAGCTCTCTTGATAATGAAAGAGACTGGCTCCTGGGCTGGAGAGGGGAAACCGTCTTCAGTCATGGCACTCATTTCAGTGCAGGAGTCGCAGTGCTGTTCTCACCCCACCTGTGTCCTGCAGACATTTCATTCCTGCGAGGTGGAGCAGGGCAGGGCTCAGGTGGTGCAGGCAAAAATAAGAGGAAACCGAGTTCACTTTCATTAACATCTATGCCCATAACACCGGGGCCAACCGTGTTCAACTCTTTCACAAACTAAACAATAAACTAAACAACTTAACAGCAGCTCTTTCACAATCATAGGAGGAGACTGGGAACTGCACCACCCTTCCACACTCTGACAGGAACACACAGGAACCACACCCACCATCAGTGTCCGCCCTTTCCACCCTCATAAATGAAAACGACCTCTTAGACACCTGGAGGACCCTCTCACCCCAACAGTAAGGCAGGTACACCTGGGTCAAGGCCACAGGACAGCAGGGTCAGTGCAGCCAGACTGGACCGGATCTACATCAACAGAGCACTTAATAACCGTCTGGTCCAGTCCTCCATCACACCGGTAGGTTTCTCTGACCACCACCTCCTGGTCACAGACGTGTCTCTACAGACACGCCCACAGCCTCCCTCCCATATTGGACCTTTAACATCCAGCTCACTCAGGACACTCTCTTCTGTCAGGCTTTTGCCGTCTTCTGGACCCAGTGGAGACGGGAGGAAACTGGACTTTGTGAGTTTGGCCAAATGGTGGGAGGTGGGGAAAACTCAAATTAAACTCTTTTGCCAGCAGTACACTGCTCACAGAACACAAACACAAAAAAACCATCTTCATCTAACTAGAACAGGAAATTAGTACACTAGAAGAACAAATCACTAAAGGGACTGTCGGCAATACAACACTACACGAAAGGAAGAAAGCGCTAAACACTTTCCTCCATACAAAAGCAAAAGGGGGCTTTACTAAAAAAATCGGATCACCTCAATTAAAGACATCGATGCACCGACCCGCTACTTCTTCAAACTAGAGAAAAAACCCAGGACATACAATATAATGACACACCTCAAACATAGCAATGGAACAATAAACAACAGACCCTGCTGAGATGAGGAAGCTGGCCATCAGGTTCTATTCAGACCTCTTCAGCACAGAGACATGCGATGCTGGTGACGTGGCTCAGATCCTGGAGGGGCTCCCACGGCTGGAGGAGTCCATCTCAACATCACTGGAGTCCGGTTTCTCCTTTGAGGAGTTAACCACGGCAATTCAGCAACTTAGCTGTGGACGGTCTCCCGGGATCGACGGCCTCCCAACAGAGTTCTGCACCAGGTTTTGAGTGTACTGGGGCAAGACCTGTTTGTAGTTTTTAACTCCTGCTTGGACTCGGAATCTGTTGCCCCTAAGCTGCACGAGGGCCGTCCTGACCCTGCTGCCCAAGAAAGGAGATCTGGGCCTTCTAAAGAACTGGAGGCCAGTGTCACTCCTCTGCACGGACTACAAAATAATAGCCAGGTGTATTGGCAACAGATTGAGGGACTGTCTGGACAACATCATTGCAGTGGGACAAACATACTGTGTCCCAGAGCGGAGCATCATGGACAATATCTTCTTGATTAGGGCACACTATTGACATTTCGCACTCGGAGGGCTACAAGTGGGACTGTTCTCCATCGACCAGGAGAAGGCTTTTGATAGAGTTGATCATCTTTATTTATTTAAAACACTTCATTCTTTTGGTTTTGGTGATAAGTTTATTTCTGCAATTAAACTGCTTTACACAGGTGCCACTGTATTGCTGAAAGTTGGGGGGGGGTCTGAGCCGACCGGTCCCCTGTTCAGAGGGGGATCCGGCAGGGCTGTCCCCTGTCCGGGATGCTGTACAGCATCGCCATCGAGCCCCTTTTGGTTCAGCTCAGGAGCAGTCTACCAGGCCTACCAATCCCAGGAAGTGGGGAGAACTGTGGTGCTATCAGCTTATGCTGATGACATAACAGTTTTTTATAACCCACACAGCAGACATCCAGACCCTGCAGAATAAACTCACCCTATATGAGAAGGCCTCCTCAGCCAAGGTGAACTGGGCCAAGTGTGAGGGGCTCCTTCTGGGGCAATGGAACAATCAGCAGCCAAACTTTACCTGCTGGGCTGCAGTGGAGCACCTGAGGGAATGAAGTGTCTTGGTGTCTTTCTCGGAACCAACGACTTCCAAAAGAAGAACTGGGAAGGGTTTGGCAGAGAGAGTCAGTGCCCGATTGTCTCGATGGACCCTGGGTCCAGCCACAGCTGTCTTACAGGGGGAGGACTTTGGTTGCTAACAACCTGGCTGCTTCGATGCCTCTGGCATCGGTTCACTGTGCTGGAACCGCCTGCAGCCCTGATAAAGGACATACAGACCAGACTGGTGAACTTCTTCTGGGGCGGAGCTCACTGGACCCAGAGCCTCTGTCTTGTATCTTCCTCTGGCTGAGGGAGGTCAAGGGTTGATCGACCTCCAGAGCCGGCTGCAGACCCTCCGTCTCCTGACTGCACAGCGCTACCTGTACCACCAGGAACAGACATGGACACAAACGGCATCTGTGCTGCTGGGAAAAATCAGGAGCTTCAATTATAACAAACATCTGTTCCTCCTGAACCTGGCTGAAGTAGATCTATCAAACACATCAGTCTTTTACCAGTCAGTCTGAGAGCCTGGAGAACTGTTTTCAATGCCCGGAGAGACCCGTCCCAGGTGCTTGGAAACGTAAGAGAGGAGCCACTGTTCCATAACCCCATGCTCCAGGCCAGGCTACTCCACTCCCTGACCATACAGAGGGCCTTAACATCAGCTGGTCTGACTAAGCTGGGGGACCTGAGGACGGCGGGACAGTGGAAGACGGCAGCCAGGTTGAGTCATGAGATCAGGCTGACATCACAAAGACTGGTGGAAAAACTGCTAGAGGAGGTGATGAGAGCTTTGCCAGGCTCCTTCAGGGAGGCCCTGGGGAAGGAAGCATCATCCCACCAATCAGCCATGGATTCCGTCTTCCCACAGCTGTCCATCAGTGCTGCAGTGAGTCAGCAGGAGGTGGACCATGGACTTCTGCTCTCCTTCGCTACACCAAAACTCTCTGACTTTTCCAAACTGAAGAAGAAGGACCTCTACATCGTCACAGTAAAGGTCAGAACTGTGTGTCGCTGACTGGTGTCCGGGAGTCCAGGTGGGCTGGGACATTGGCACCAGGGTCCTCACCCAGAGGCAGCTGGAGGTCCCTGTACCAAAGCCCCCATTGAGAAACGCACTGCGGATCTCCAGTGGAGGGTGGTACATGGGGGCCGTGGCCACAAACAGGACACGTGGCACGACTCAATCCCCAAACTGACAGTCGTTGTGTTTTCTGCCAAGCCGAGGAAACCCTGGATCACCTCTGGCTGCACTGTCAGAGACTGAGTTCCCTCTTTGCTCTGCTGCAGCAGTGGTTGACCCCGTTAGACCATGTTTTCAACAGCACCCTCTTCATATTCGGACCAAAGTACTCTGCAGCCCAACGCAGAAACGTCTGTCTGGTTAACTTCCTCATAGGACAGGCGAAAATGGGGATCTGGCTCTCTCGGCGCAACAGAAGGCAGGGTGCAGGGTCTGATGATGCGCTTCAGGTTTTCAGAGGCCTGGTGGCTGCAGGACTCAGGGTGGAGTTCACCTTCTACAAACTGGTGTCCAACCTGAGAGAGTTTGTTTCTGTTTGGACTGTCGGTGATGTTCTGTGTACCATAGAGCAGGAAGAACTACTACTGCACTTCTAGTGTGTGTGTGTGTGTGTGTGTGTGTGTGTGTGTGTGTGTGTGTGTGTGTGTGTGTGTGTGTGTGTGTGTGTGTGTGTGTGTGTGTGGTTTTTTTTTTCTCCATTGTTGTTTGTTTTTTTCACCTGTATATAAGTATTTTTGTCTTTTACTTTCAATTCCTATCATCTTTGTATGAGTTTTCTTAAAAAAAAAAAAAAAAAAAAAACATATCCAACTGTACAGAAAAAAAAGGGTGAAAATAAAGGTCAAAGGGCTCTCTCTCTCTCTCTCCTCTCTCTCTCTCTCTCTCTCTCTCTCTCTCTCTCTCATCTCTCTCTCTCTCTCTCTCTCTCTCTCTCTCTCTCTCTCTCTCTCTCTCTCTCGTCTCTCTCTCCTCCTCTCTCTCTCTCTCTCTCTCTCTCTCTCTCTCTCTCTCTCTCTCTCTCTCTCTCTCTCTCTCTCTCTCTCTCTCTCTACTCTCTCTCTCCTCTCTCTCTCTCTCTCTCTCTCTCCTCTCCTCTCTCTCTCTCTCTCTGCTTCATCTCAGCTGGAGCCATAGATCATTTACCTGAACTTTGTTTTTTTCCCTTGTGCTTCAACTCCATTCTCCCTCTTGAAACTTTTGCCTCTCCCAATTTTTCTTTTTTCGGTACTCCTGAAAGGTGCTGAACGTTGGAGACGGGTATGGTGGGGCTGTCTGCAGTGCTAAAGGGAGGCAAAGGATAAATATATTACAAGGACAACACATCACAAATACATACAGGAGACATGCCTTACTTCATACATTATGCAAATCAGGACAACAAATAATAATGTCCTTGTTGCGAGAATGGTCGGTGGTGGAGTGAACAGAGAGAGAAGAAAAGTTTTTCCAAAAATAGAGCTCTTTTTTATTTTTTTATTTTCATATTTTTACAGTGTCCTACAACAAAGAACAAAATGTAGAACGGAAACACAGTAAACCGAAACTAGGGAACAAAAATGCAAAAATAAACTGGTTAAGTTGCCTGGCTAACTCCGCTAGATCCGGCACAAACTTCTGCACAGCCCAACTGCTCAATTCCCCTCACCAAGACCGTCTAATCACCACTCCCTCTGGAGCCTTCTACTGGCTGTTTATACCTGTAGCTCCTCCCACCGATGAGCCCAGTTATACGAACAAATCAATTAACAAAATAACAATTATTCTAAATAAAAAATAACAAATGCAAGAACGAACACAAACTGCATAATCACACACAATAATTTTTAGCAAATAAAATCCCTTCTGCCCATAATAAATACATTTTCCCCCCAAAACCAGTAAAACACCCCGCTACAATGGTATGCGCCGCCCAGAGCGCGTGAACCCCTCCAATAACTGCCCCGTGGTACAGTCCTTCGGCTTCGCCCCCGCGAGGAGGAAGTGCTGGGGTGAAGCTGGCGAGTCTACGGAAATCTCAGTGCTTGTAAGTTTGTTGAAACATTAAAGTGCAAAAACGGCCATGTGTGTGTAAGTGTGTTTTGTTACCGGTAATATGTTTTAACAGATGAATGAATGTTTAGAGATATGGCACGTGTTGAAGTGAGAGTGGTGAAAACAAAACAAACAAACGATACAAAATGGCGGTAGGCCTCCCTGCACACTCTGTAACACTGCTTAGTGAGAAGTTATGGCAAACGGTGAGTTGTGGAATCTTAAACCAGGTAAACCAAGACAGATAACTGAATGGACATGAAATGTTCCTCCCCACAGTAGGTCAGCTGATGTTTCAATATGCCGGCAGATAGCTGCCTATGCGTCTATGCGCCTACGTGAGTGACTGGGTGTGTGTGTGTGTGTCTGGACGTAAGTGTCACGGCTCACTCCGTGACAGTTCTCATTAAATAGCTCTCAATGATGCGACTACGGCTGCAACTAACACTTATTTTAATTTATTTAAAAAATGTATGCTATACACCTGCAAGTGTGTGGGCAAATTTTGTTTTATAAAGTGCAGAGTTATTTTTGTTGTTTAAGGGACATGAGCTGTTGGAACAATAAATGACAAATCAATAAATGCAAATCAGAAAATCCAGTGACATGATTTGTTTGACTTCATCATCCAAACTTTAACACCATTGTGTGGAAGATGTTTATTTAAAGCATATTTAATACAGCTAACGTTAATAAGTGCATAGTAGAAAGTCAGCTGTTGAGTGATGGGAATATATGACTGTAAGTATTGGTTGCATATAATGTTGTGTGTTTAATATTTCAATTGTAATCTTACTGTTTAAAAGATGAACATATGCAGCATGGCGATGCTAATACGATTAGCCTGTCAATGGTATTCCCCATTATATGTTAGCATTAAGCTAGCGCACCATCAGAGATGATTGATCAGATTATATACATACTTTTGGGCCTTCATGTAGTTTTAAATGCACAAACACATATTACTGTTGTTTCCAAAAGCCGACCAAACGTAATAAATGTACACTTTTTTTTTTCATTTCAGTCATGGAAAAGCTGAGGCCTGCTAAGGTCTGGAAACACAAACAGCTAACGTTAGCGAGCTACGATATCAATGAGGAACATAACCTTCCATTAGGCTTATTAACTTACTTGCATGTGGTGGAGTGTCTCCGACACTGGAGATAATGTGAAGCCTTTTGCCACAGCTGCTGCAAAAGTTTGGTGACTCCTCCACCAACTCTTTCCCGCAGCTTGGACAAAACAGTTCCTTGATATTTTCTCCTCTCGAATCTAAACGCGCCACGAGTGAAATGACTTCCGGTTCATAAAGAGCAGGGTCCCGTCGTCCAATCAGCGAGATCTCTTTCTGCCAACTGGTTCCTACTTTTTCCGTTTAAGTTAATGTGTTGTGTTTTTTCACTTGTGTTGTGTTTTTTCACTGGTGTTGTGTTTTTTCACTTGTGTTGTGTTTTTTCATTTGTGTTGTGTTTTCCAATTTGCAGTTGTGTTTTTTCATTTGTGTTGTGCTTTTCAATTTGCAGTTGTGTTTTTTCATTTGTGTTGTGCTTTTCAATTTGCAGTTGTGTTTTTTCATTTGTGTTGTGTTTTTCAATTTGTTGTTGTGTTTTTTCATTTGTTGTTGTGTTTTTTCATTTGCAGTTGTGTTTTTCAATTTGTTGTTGTGTTTAGTGATTTGTTGTTGTGGTTTGCACTTCAGGGCCACCGTAAGTATCCAATACGGATAAAGTATTTTTGACGAGTATGAGCATGATACAAGCAAAACTTGTCAATGTCCGTGGTCGTGCTGAAGGAAAATCCTCATTTGGTAACTGACTGTCTTCACGCTCTGTGATTGGCCAGTCACACACAGCGCCCGCCTCTCCCTACAGACACACATCTCTGCAGACAGCTCACACACACAGACAGCGGCTGTTTCACTCCTCAGTACTCCTTAGGTTTTCTTTAGCTTGCCTCTATTTCAGTTTATATGATATTTAAATTTACTTGGTTTTGTAACGCATTTGACAAGACAGAGCTGAAAACGGCTCGTGTTACGTCGGACACTGCCTCCACTACAGTTGGGTTTTTTGTTCTTTTTTTTTTACCGTCTGCTTGCTCTTAGTTTGGTTGGTGATGTCAAGTCGGTTGGAAAACTTTGCTCGTACTGAACTTTTGAGAAGAATACAGTGAAAAAGGCTGACATATTATTGCCCTGCTTGCCACCACTGGATGTTTGCATGATTCACACAGATCATTAAAAAATAAATGGTCTCACAGACCACTTACACACATACACACATATGAACACCCAAAGTGGCCTATATTAATATGCTTATTGTATATGGCTGTTCATAAAAATAAATATATTATAAATGTCACAAATAAAAGAAAGATAATATTATAAATATTACAAATTAAGCTTTATTTACTATGTATAGTATATAGTTATTTATATAAAACATTGAATCTCAATTCTGAGGCTGTACTGTAAATAGTTTTCAAATAAACAATAAATCAAGCAATTTCTCATCGATCTGGTCAATTTCAGACTTAAAATAATGTACTGATTTAAGCCCCACCTAGTTTCAATCGAAGAACGCCCACTCCAAGTATAGATATGGATACAGATCATTTAGATGGTGGAACAGATACAGTTTTCAAATAAACAATAAATAAAGCAACTTCTGACCAATCCATATCGATTTCTGACTTAAAATAATGTACCGATTTAAGCCCCACCCAGTTTCAATTGAACAACGCCCACTTCCGGTTTAGGCCCCGCCCACTCCGAGTACAGATACGGATACAGATAGTGGTGTTGGGATTTATGGTTGGTTATTAGCATTGAAATTACTGTAAGTAATAGATTACTGAAAGTAATTTATGAAAAACTGAAATTATTTATGGAAAAAAATGTCATTCACTCATAACAACTCCCAGAGTAATTGAGTAATTAATCAAAAGTTAATAAATTATCAAAGATAATATTAATTGGAATAAATTATTTATCAAATAATAACAAATAATAACATATCAAATAAAATTGGGGCAACACCAGCTAAACTGGAAATATCTAATACCAAAATATCAGTCTTGCTTGTAAAAACGGTTATTTAAGTTAGTTAATATTTCTGTGTAAACATAACAATCTTAAATAACAAGGAAGGTGTGAGAATCGAGCACAGACTGTTACAAACCAGTGAATTATCAACAATAAATACACAATAATTACCAGGTATTGATCAATTCAGCTAACAAGCGTTTATTCACAAAAATGTATTAATTCATAAATAATTCATAAATAATTTCATAAACCAATACAATCAATTAACAAACGTCACCTAACAGAGAGATCTAATCTACTAAACAGCAAACACTGTGTACAAAGAAAGAGGGTTTGTGTGTGTGTGTGTGTGTGTGTGTGTGTGTGCGTGTGTGTGCGTATCTGTGGGTGTGTGTGTGTGTGTGTGCGGGTGTGAGAGTCTGAGTGGGGATGTAATGACCACGAGTGTCCACCAGGTGGCGGCAGACCTCACGGGGCCGAATCATTACTGTCACACTGGAGTTTAACTGGATGTTGAGACATGTAGCCAAACTCCGGTGGTGATACGGATGTATCACGGCGGCACAAGTTACTGATTCAGATGCTAAATGCTGGTAAGTGGAGAGCTTATCTTGATCAGTTAACACACATGTTGGCGGGATACGGGCACGCATGCACGGGGATTAATGAAGGAGAGAGAGAGAAAGAGAGGAGGAAAAGAGGAAGAAAGTTCTGGTGAGGCTCGGTTCCGTGGCTCAGTTCTCTACACAGAGATCTCCTGTTCTGAGGGGGGAAACCAGAGTCCCGAGCTTGCGATGATGCACGCGAATGCGCTCACGCGCGTACACAGAAGATGCTCATCAGCGGCACATGAAACACAATTGCAGATTTGCTTCGGGCTAATCTAGCAGCCCTACCCAGACAAAAGCTCTCTTACGGTTCCATTGCACTGTGTGGTACAGCACCGTCTGTGAGCTGGACGTCTGTAGGGCCTTGTTTCACTGCAAGGAAGCCTCAGGTTTGCAGCTGTGTGGGAGCGTGGGCACAGCCTGGTCTTTCTGCAAGTCTGTGGAGCACGTTGCAGCTTGGGGGGGTGGGGTGGGGGGGGGGGTGGGGGGGGGGGGGGGTGAGCTGCGGCTTTGCGTCTGGCTCCCAGGATCCACAAAAAGACAAAGGAAAAGAGAAAAAGGACAGTCCACACAGTGTGTTCTGCTCGCCAGCGGGCTGAAACTTGGTTTGGTTCATGTGATCCACTTTGTGCTCTCTTGGTCTTCCGGTGCCGCAGAGACCAGTTTCAGAAGCGGGGGTCAGTTCGTTGCGAGCTGGGTTTGACCAAGTTTGACCAAGTTGCAATTCGGACACTTGCGGTGTCCGAATTGCCTAACTCGACCAATGATGTGTAACCCATCCAAATATTACTAATTTGTTTGTGGGACTGTCCCTTTAAAATTCGTTAAACGGCGCTTTACCGCATGCGTCCATTAGAGGGTGCGATTGCCTTGGTTGTGAATGCTCCGCCATCTTGTGGAAAGCTTCGACCTCACGTGAGGAAAACGATGTGTAAAATTGCTTAAAATGCCACTAAAATGTGTTGTTAACAGCTTGTTTTTGGTTCTTAGAGTTGAAACTTGTTACAAGAGGTACTGGAGACGAGGATTTGTCGAGTTTTGTTGTTCTTCATCTCCGGTGAGTCTGTTACTGTGTTAAGCTAGTTCCAGCTATATATTTGTGACAATGTGAATTTTCTTTTGACATGATACTGTGATTTAATGTGTGTATTTAATCAAAAACCAATCGGAGAAACTACATACAGAAGATGACTGTTTAGAGAAACATGATTATCAGAAGGGTATTACAATATAATGTGAACTGTTTGTGTCACATTTGTTTTCTGCGCACTGTAAAATCCTACTGCTACTGTAATGTAATTACTTGTAGTTTGAGATGATAGATACCAGATCAGACCAGACCAGATATAGTGAGAATTATATTAATATTGTCCTGCTTATGCAGGTTGGTTTTTCTTAACCCTCTGGGGCCGATTGACGCTCTGGAGCGTCAAAATCACATGACCGTTTGAAAAGGCAGTAGCGTCACAGCACAGCGTCATCTGGTCCAGTGTTTCAATCCGTGTCGAAAGTGCAGATATAAAACTACAAGCTCGTTTTTAAATGATGTTGATCGCCCAAATAAAATATAGAGTAGGTAAACAAAATGATTCGTTAACCATGTCTGTGAATTTTATAGTCAATAAATCTATGTTTTTACCACCCGAATTTGTAATTTTATGGTGTTTTTAGATCCACTGTTTTAATACAATATGCCAAAGTGATGAAAATACTTCAGAAATGCATTTATGAGGTTGTCCTGAACAAAATGACACCAAAAAAGGCAAGGTTTAAGAATTTTATATCTGAGATATAAAGGAAAAATCAATTGTAGTGAAAAACGGCACAAAATGCTTCAGGCCCCAGAGGGTTAAGACCTGATTCACCCTGGGGCTGTTTCGGTGCTGGGCTGGAGTCGCGGAGTCCGTGGTGTCACTTCCATTGGCCTGGTCCAGAAACTAAGGACTTGCTGGATGCCCTACCACCTCCCCATCCTTCAGGAACTTGGCCTTCATCGTAAACAGCTGAATAGCTAAGATCTTGTGCACATTTAGCAATAGTAAAAATCACACTACCCGGGTAGATGCAAACTATTTTTTCAGAGCTCTGAACTTTTCTTTTTCTTATATTCAAAGGACTGATTTATATCGGAGTAAACATTGTTTTGAGATGCATTTATGATTTGTGAAATAAATGCCGGCTTTTGTTAACTTTCAGTACAAACCCGTTGTGGTCTAAAATTCTTACACCTTCTTTCCTCCTTTAGAATCTAGACTTCTGGGCACGTGTTGTAGTTCACTTGATATAGGTTACAGATGCTTTTCAGACCTGGGGATTGTGGCCCTGTCCTTCCCCCCCATGCTGTTTTATTACCTTACCATTGTTCTCGCAGCCTGTTCTCTTGGGGGAGAACTGCTTTGGGAGAGCATGGATTCGAGTCCCAAGTCCAAGTCCAAGTTCAGATGAGATCAAGAGTAAACCTTTTGAAAGAAAAAACATATTTTCACAATCACAAAATAAAAGAAATTTCATTATACTCGACTCTTCTCATAGTGCTTTTCCACCAAAAAGAACCAGGTAGTTCAGGGCTTGTTCTTCAATGAGCTCGACCAAAGAACCAGTTCTTTATATTAACGGAGCCAAGTGAGAGCCACGTCATTGCGTCACTCCAAAACGTGATACATCACTGATTTGACCAATTTGGCGCTGGGTGTGCTCATAGAAGAACCAGGAAACAGACTGTATTCATCTGTTTGGTCCGGGTCGCTCCATCTATTCTGTCCTGAACCTCGGATTCAAACCAATGAGGCAGAAAACAATGCGTCTCCTCGTCGCTCTATTGATGTTTTTTCACGTACATCTTGTTTTAGTTCGGGGCCCCAGAGTGGCAATATGGAAAAAATAAATAAACGTATGAATGAGCTTGGGGCTTTTTTCCCAACATTTTGGCTTTACATAGTGAATTCTTGCTCCTTTCACTTTATTTCTAGACATGTCTGGATCAAAATCTTCAACATCAGGAGGAATGAAGGTGTCGAATGATAGAGCGCAGCTCTACAGCCATTTATAATGGCAACCTACATACCCACATGGTGATTAAAGTTCTTTTTCACATGAAGTGCCATTGACAGTAGTATGTAGTTCGTTTTTAGTTGCTGATGAACCAAAAGTATTATACTTCATTATAAAGAAGTTCTGTGGGTTAGAAAATAATAATGGAGCGGCTCGTAGTAGTAGTATGTACTATGCGCAAGGCAGCCTCATGCAGACCTCAGCCTGCGGTCATAGCATGATACAAGACATGAAAGTGAAGTTACAATGATGTTACAATGAAAAATGTGAAAAAAACCACAATGGAAAACTGGCTCTAAATGATATATTGAAGTGGCTGACTGACAGCGGAGGAGCTCTGAACCTCGAGAGCCACGGCTCCACAATCGTGGATTCAATGATCTCGTTCCCTCGTATTAATAACTTCAGGGAGCGATTGATTATATCGTTCCCACGCGTTATTTACATTTTTTTCTCTATTACCACGCTGGGGCTCCTTGTTCGCTGTAGATTTCAGTGTTTCTTCCACCTTGTAGGTATTGATCACTCCAGAGATAGCTTAACTGGTGCTCAGTCTGGTCCTGGCTCCTAACTAGAACCTGCTTCTTTTAGGAGCAAAAGCCCCCTTAGATGGCATGTAATCCTCACTGTGAAGTGTTGGAAACTTAACAAACTTGTCTCTGCAGATAAACAACAAAAACATTTTCAAAAACAATGTTGCTTTATTAAACTATTCACCTTGACATGTTATTTTTTGAACAAAAGGCATATCTGATATGTAAGGACTTTGTTTTTTGTTTGTTTTTTAAATCAAGATCTAAGCAGCGTTTACTGATAAAAAAAATGATTCACAAATACAGTAAAATGTAAAAAATAAAAGTCCTATAAATCCTATATAATCACTTGCTTGGTGGTTTCCTAGGCTGGTTGGAGCTTTAAGTGGCCGGTTTTAGTCCACGGGCCTCATGTTTAACAGAAGTAAACCCACAGCAGCTCCGTACTGCCAGTCATCAAGGTAGTTAACACCTCAGTGCTTGAATATTTATCTGTTCTGCTCTAGTCGGAGATTCTACTGGACACATCAGTTAGAGGCTTTCAGCAAGGTGGGCGCTGTTTTTTTTGCCTGTCTTTTTCGAAGATTGACCACTGCACGCTACATTAAACTGCAGTGAAATGGAGCTGCTGCTACTTAAACTGGGTATTGCAGCAAAAAATAATACTGCCTTTCAACTTTCAATTTTTATCTTGAATTGTGTCGACTATTTCGAACCGCTCTCCAAAATTTAAGACCTATAATATCAAATTTAATAAATTTTTAAGCCTTTTTAAGGTATTAAGTGCAGATGTGTAAATTCAATACTTTTAAGACTTTTTAAGACCCCGTGGGAACCCTGATTTAAGGGTTAATGGGCTTCATGTCTTGAATACACCGCCGACGCTTTATTCACTTTTCACTGAGCTCCATCTGATCCACCACCCTACCACCGCCCACGGGCTTGTCTTTAGCCCATGGGGCCTCACCTCTGGAGCTCTGCCCTCCTCCAGCAGCCCCAGTCTCACACTCCATGCATGCCACTGTTCAGTCCGATGAGGGCTCACTCTCTAAGACACACAGCCAGTGTGCCAGGGCTTCCACCCTGGAGCTCCAGCTTCACACCCCACATGCGCCGCTGTTCAGTCCGATGAGGGCTCACTCTTGAACGCACCATGAAGCCCTGGTCAGCTTTACTGGACAAAAGTAAAAGGCAATCATCAACATGTATTTATCTATCTCTACCAACCTACCTTCCTACTCTATCTATATGGTAGTATGTGCCCTTTTGTTTAACTGAACAGCAGTGACATGACAGCAATGACAGCTCTTCCTCCATTTTGAGCTGCCCGATGTGGCCCCTCCCACACTCATGGGGAGCACCGTCTGGAAAGCACTGTCCGTGGGCTGGATGTCTGAAGGGCCTTGTTTTGCTGCATGGAAGCCTCGGGTTTGCAGCGGTGTGGGAGTGCAGGCATGGCCTGGTCTTTCTGCAGGTCCGTGGAGAGCGTTGCAGCTGGCGGGGGAGGGGAGAGGCAGCTTCGCATCTGGTTCCCAGGACCCGAAAAAAAAAGAAAAAGGGAAAGAAAAAAAGGATAGTCCAAATGATGTATTCTGCTCACCAGCAGGCTGAACCTTGGTTTGGTTCTGTGGTCCACTATGTGCTCTCTTGGTCTTCCTGGTGATGCAGAGACCTGCTGCCTGCTTGGGGACCAAGAGTGAGAAGTAGGGGGCAGTTGGTTGGGAGGCAGTTTGACCAAGTTGGCATTTCAAACACCTGTGTTGTCTGAGTCAGGTTTGACCATTGATAGGGCTTTTCCAATCTTGTGGCCCTGTCCTCCCCCTATGCTGTTTTATTACCTCCCCATTGTTCTTGCATCCTATTCTCTCAGGGGAGAACCTGCTTGAAGGAGAGCATGGATTCTGGGTCCAACATGTAAATGAACACCGTTAGATTTAGACAAAATGATTTATATCTCATGTTAAACCACAGTAGAGAAATCACAGTCAGCCTCGTCTCAGTCTGGAACCACAATCTCCGAAAACGTTGGAACGAATGTTCAAGTAAGTGTTACGAAATATCAACCTCATACCAACATTATAAACAACTATATTCTCACCTAACACACTCTCAAATCTACACTATCTTATACAATGACGCTAATGGTTCAGATTTTTAACTCACCGCTGTGTGCCTTCTCTTTCCGGGATCTCCTCCGTCATCTCTTTCCAAATGCAGTATGGGTAATTTGGCTTCCCAAGCCTGCACAGGTCTGGGCCGATGTATCCTCCATAAAGTGGGCGGAGCGACGACACATCCGGGTATTCCATGTGCACGCGGTGAGAAGCGGCCTAAGCATGGGAACAGAACTTGGTCTCTCACTGATGACGTCTTCACAGATACACGAGGGCACAAGTATGGACAAGTATGGGTGTCGAAAAATGGCCTAAGCTTTGCGCCATGAAGCTTTGTGGTGTGAAGATTACTTATTTGATTAGCTGATATCTGCACAGCAGAGATTGCAATGGAAACTGGATGTATAAAATGTTACCCACATTATGTGGTTAATATTAATATTGTTATTATCATTCTTCAAGTGAATAGAAGGTCCTGTGTTTTTACTAACCTTTAACTAATTTTGCTGAAAGGTCATTTTTCCTTAGACTAAGTGTCTTTTCAACCCCGATTTGCTTAAAGTGACTATGTTTACTGATTAATTACTCCCAAATCAAAATTAATATAATAATAAAAACACAGTTATTGACACAACGAAGGTAAGAGCACTTTTTGAATTACTCTGTGTATTAGAATTAGAAGGCATTTACTGTCAGTGCAGTATTGATAAGATCTACATTATTATTATTCATCAGGGTTTCTCGTATGTTAGCCAAAAGGTTTATGACATGTAAGGATTTGTCTGTATAATTATGTTGGGATGGTCTGTGTGTTTAGCATGATCAAGTCAAATCAAATCAATCTTTATTTATATCGCACTTTTTTATACAGTGAAGTAACACAAAGTACTTTAACAAGAATTAAAAACAGTGCAAAGATAAAATAGATGAATAAAAACCAAATGAACACACACTCACACATGCAGACACACACACATAAGTGAAGACATGCCTAGTGACATGAAGACATGGCAGGGCACCGAGGACTAAGGTGATATGAAGACATGGCAGGGCACCGAGGACTAAGGTGAGGAAAGGGCTGCATTTTGGGCCGTCCCCACTGGGGGCGGCACAACTTCCGACCACAGGGGGCGCCGCCACACAGATCCCCCTCCAGCCGGGCAGACCAGCCAATCCCACCACATACGTAGGGGACCAGCCAGGTGCTTGGGGCAGGGAAACGCACGGGACGGCTCCACCAGCGGCAAAACCGGCCACCACCAGTGTAGCGCCCCCTAGAGGAACCACTGGAGATAAAAGATTCAGTTAATAACCTAATAAAAGTAGAAAATTAGAACATTATCTAAAATAGATAAAAGTAGATAAATAAATTGATTAAATACATAAACAAAGGTTGAGCTGGAGGAAATTTGCTGCCATCCATGACTTGATATCTAAAATACAGTTAAGAAGGGCATCAATTGGCCTTGTGTCATCAGGAGACACGGCCACATACAGCTGTGTGTCATCAGCATAGCTGTGGAAGCTGACACCGTGGCTCCTGATGACGCCCCCTAGTGGCAGCATGTATAGATTAAAAAGGATTAGAACTAAAATCAACCCCTGGGGAACCTCATAGTGGATTTCATGGGTACCTGAGGAACGTGTATCCAAACTTACAAAGAAGCGTCGATCTGTGAGATAAGAACTGAACCATTTAAAAACATTACCAGAGACGCCGACCAGATTTCTAAGTCTATCTATAAAATGCCATGATCAACCACCGTTGACCATGACATTTTACTTGACAGACTTAGGAATCTTAGCAGCGCTAAGATCCAATCAAATCAAGACTGTGAGTTGTTGGGAGTCTTGATTGTATCTGATGTCATTTAAAATCTCTAAAAGGGCTGTCTCTGTGCTGTGGTTCTTCCTAAAACCAGACTGATGCTTCTCTAAAATGTTATTTGTAAGTAAAAAAATATTTAATTGATTAAAAACTATTTTTTCAAAAATTTTGCTAAAAAATGTTAAGTTGGCTACAGGACGATAGTTATTAAGAACCTTGGGGTCTAAACTGCTCTTCTTCACAAGGGACCTCACCACCACCGTTTTAAAGGCAGCGGGAAAAACACCCGTCTGAAGAGAGCAGTTGACCTTGTTTAAAAGCTGTTCCTCAAAGAACCCAGAAAAATGACTTAAAAAGTGAGGTAGGAATTGGATCTAAAAGGCAGGTTGTTGGTTTAACGTGGGAGAAAACTCCACCAAGTGTTCCTGCATCAACCAGAGCAAAACAGTCCAGTGATTCCTCTGGTGAAGAACCAGTCCAGGTGAGTTCAAAGGAACAGTTTGTAAAGGTAAAAGACTGGATCTGATGTCATTTATTTAGCTTCTGAGGTGGTGGGCATAATCCTCACAAAAGGAGGGAGAGGGTAGCGAGTTTTTATTAAAATTGGTGTTTGTTAAAAAGTCGAAGGTGGAGAAGAAGAGTTTGGGGTTATTTTTGTTGTCTCTGATGAGTTTTGAGAAATATGAAAATCTTGAGTGTCTGACTACTCTATTGTAGGCTTTGAGGTGGGCCCGGAAAATTTGGTAGTGAACCGTAAGTTTTGATTTTCTCCACCTCCGCTTGGCGACCCTGCAGTTTTTTTTTGGTGTTGATCAGTTTCCTTGTTTTTCCATGGCGCTGGTGGTTTGGATTTATTGATGATTCTTGTGGTAATCGGAGCCACCAGAGGTCCGTTTCACGAAGCAGGTTTAAGGATTACCCCAGGTTATTGAACACCGAGTTGAGGGAAATGCGGGGTTTTCCGTTTCACAAAGGGAGGTAACTCAAACCAGAGGAAGCGGGGTAACTCAAGCCTGTTTCACGAAGCGGTGTAACGTCAACTCCCGGTCAGTTACCGGGGCAACAGACGCTCTAGAACTAACCTGGTCGGGAGCAGGTTTTTGTCAGTGAACCTGGAGTTTTGCTCTGGCTCCGCCCCCTTTCAGACGGACACGGGATTTCATTTCCTCATTCAGCGGGGGAGTTTTGGCGAAACAGTTCTGCAGTGCCTTATTCCCGAGGCAAATTAGACGTCAACTTTATTCCCTCAATATGGAATGTGCTTTTGATAATGATCCGATTGATGAAGGCGCAGCATTACTTCACCCAGAATTTAATATTCGCAGATAATATTTGCATCATCAGACCAGAGATGTACTGGCATTTCCAGACACCTTCCTTTTTGAGCGGTACCGTTTTACTGCCGAGACCATTATGTACATCCACAGTTTAATCGCTCTGTACATTAGCAACATCACCAGCTGAGCCTTGCCCTGACGTCATAGCAGATATTGTAAGTTGTGCTGCGTTTCCTCGTAAATGGCAGAGCTGTCAGAGACACCATATGACATCATCACTTCAGGGTCTGACCACCACCACCACCAAATAAAGACATGATGCACAATTCATTTGGTCTTCTTTATTTCCTACAAATACAAGCGCTAGTTTAGTTAATGTAGTTAGTAGTTAGCATAATTCACCTGGGACTGTACACCCACCCTTAACTTGTGCTCCAGTAGTTCAATTTACACATCTGCATTTCCTTAGCAGTTGTTTCCATCTTCTGGAGCAGGTGGAGTCTATAGATCTGTTTTACAGATAACTGGGAAGACATAAGGAGGACATTCAATTATTACAGTTGGACATGAATTCCACAGAATGAACCTCTGGTGTTTACTGAACATCTGTCTCACTGTCAGTCCCTGCAGTGGATGTTGAGGGACCCTCCTGCTGCTGCCCAGCCAGGCCCTGTTAAAATAATGTGTCAATACTTCAGTGTAGACAAAATATCACTCTTTGTTCCACCACAATGTTTCAGAAATGTAAACGGGATGAGAACTATCATACCTCTATAGGCCTTTGTGGATCCTCCTCTGTAAAGGCAGCACACAGGGTTTCCTCGTACTCTTCATCCTAGATGAATATGTTTCAGTGTATTTAAACTACCATTTAGCAAGATCTTTGGAGTGTTGCCTACTTACAAGATCTGTTGTGGCATGAGGGGGTCCAGCAGGCAGAGAGCACCATCACAATCTGTTGGGTGACAAAAACAAAGACATGATGGGGAAATAAAGATGAACAAAAATAGGCTTAAAGAGATATATAGGCCTCGGCATATTATATATTATGAAGGAAGTGGTATCTTGAGGGGTGAGCTCTGAAGAGGAGCTCCTCCAGGGATTCCCTCAGCCACTGGCCTCCCAACATTCTGCCTCTGTTAAAGGTGGAGGTGCTGGGCCACCACCCATTTTACATCTGCCATCTTTCTGTTGGCTGAGTAAAGTCTGTGTTAGTTTAGCCTGAGTTATTTGACAGCACATGATATGGGTGAGAAGACATGTATGTGTTTGAAAACAGCATTATGTTGGAATAAAACACCTCACAGTCCAATGGCCACTTGATATTTACTGTACAATGTCACACATGATCGAAATTACGTTAAGAAATGTATTGATTAACAACTAAATTAGCAGCGGTCTTACCCGATTGGACAATGTTTTTATATTTCACTTTCAGCTGCTGCCAAGAGGCTTCTCCCCCGCGGAATTGCACCCAAAAGAAATAAATTAATAAGCTACCATCAAGCAGTATTCCCTTGTAATAATGTTGTGATGACAAAGACGTTTGAACTTACGCATTCACTTGAGCAGCAATCTTCTTCCACGCCGCCTCCCTCTCTCTAGCAGCCGCTGCGCTGTTGCATTTTTTTTTTTTATATGTTCATATTCGCCATATGATGGGATCAATACTTCCTGCTCCACTGGCGTCAAAAACTCCGCCCTCCGCGTCTCAGTTGTCATGGTGACTGGTTGAATTGGGGCTCCATTGATGCGGTCTTGTTAGAGTCGTGGTGCACGCGCTTGACTCCAGGTGAAACTACTCTGAGTTCATCAAACTGATCAAAATCCGGTGTCGTGGAACCGAAAACTCAGGGTTTTCTGTCTCAGTGTAACTCAACTCAGAGCTCGGGGTTAAGCTCATGGCTTGTTAAACCTGCTTCGTGAAACGGACCTCTGGTCTAGAGTTCACTTTAATTTACTGTTAAAATCTTCAACAATAAAATCACATGGAGCGGGTAAAACCTCAGCAGGGATATTCTGCAAAATTTTAATAAAATTATCAGCCACCTCAGAAGTTATGTAGCGTTTCCTCACCGTTCTGACCGGGGCCTCCTGCTGGGTAAAACTGGTGACATTAAAAAACACACAAAAATGGTCAGACACAACCAAGTCAACAACAGAGGTCACACCAATGGTCAGGCCATAAGAAATGAGCAGGTCCAGGGTGTGACTCTGTTGTGAGTCGGCTGTGTGACGTGTTGTTTAAAATCCAGACATTGCAAGAGATTTAAAAATTCTCTGGACAATGAGTCCGAGTGGCTATCCATGTGTATGTTAAAATCACCAGTGATTAAAATTCACTCAAATTTAGTGTGAATAATAGTTAAAAATTCAGAAAATTCAGCGATAAAACTGCTTGAATGATGGGGAGGCCTGTATATAATTAAAGAGAGGATGGGGGGACTGCAAAAAATAAAAGCGTGATATTCAAAGGACGTGAAGCTGTTAAAAGTCACTTTGGATGTGCAAAGTTTCTCTTTGGTGATGGACGCAGTTCCTCCTCCTCTCTTTCCATAAAAAGTTAAAATTTGGTGGGGAGGCCTCGGTAAGAGCAACTGGTGCATCAGTGCCAAGCCATGTCTCAGTGAGTAGGAGGAGTCTAAGTTATTATCTAAAATCAAGTCATTTATGATAAAAGTTTTGTTTCAAAGAGCAAATATTTAAAACAGTCATTTTAATGTTGGTGCAGGGTGTGTGTTCAGTGTGACAATTAAAAGGAATGACAGTTAAGCCCCATCTCCACCGCACAAAAAGCACCAGCCTAGACCGGTCTAAACCGCTCTGGTTCGCGTGTCACCACAGGAATGCGGCCTGAACCGCTCCAGACCGCTCCAAAGGCGACCGCTTTTCCGCTCCCCTTCCGTTGGGGTACCAGGACCATGGAACGGGTCTGAGGTTGAGCTGCTGTCTGCTGATTGGTCAGTGATTTACGACACGCCCTCAATATGTTAATGTGCTGGCTGGATGAATCCTCTGCTGTCAGTGTAGTCAGCTGTGCACTGGCTGTTTATATTTTCATTTTCTTTTCTTTGCTGCTCAACTTTAGTGTTTGTTGTGAAAGAGCGACTTGAGGCAGGGGGAGACCGGGGGGAGGGACTTTGCATGGCGTTGGAGCTTCCTGTTTGCAGCATAGCGCTGGCCGTGGCGTGGATGCGCGTCCGAGACACCGGAGTCTGGAGCTTTGGGCTCCGGCGCTGACCGCTCTCCGGCAGCTCCACTTCCCAGAGGCGGTCAGCGTTCTGTTCAGCCGCGGTCAGTGGCGTTTTATCGCGGGGACGGACCGCGGAAGCGATGAAAAGGAGCTCGGAGCTCGGCGCCTCCGTGTTCCGGCGCTGAGCTGCCGGACCGCGATCAGCGCCGGAGTGGAGAACCTCCTGCGTTTGAGCAGAAAGCTCAGACTCCCGTGTCTGTGCCTCAGCCAACCGGGGGGAACGCTCCGGCCACTTGCCCCACACCCGAGCGCTCGAGTGCGGGGCACGTCGCCGGCAAGTGGCCGAGCGACTCGCTCTCTCACAACAAACACGGAAGTTGCGGCTGCAGCTCTCCGCTGCAAAAAATGACTGCTGCAAAAAGTAACTTTTTTTTTTCCGCTGCAAAAAATAACAGTGCAAAGTGGAGAATTTAAACAACAACAGAGGATTCATAAGATCTACATCTGACGACGTTCTTTTCTGTTATAATGTCACATTTCTGCGGAGCTCATAAGCCCCGCCCACTTTTCACGCTCCCCTCTGCAGTGGAGACGCGACCCAAAATTTCGGTCGGGGTCTCTATTCCGAACTGCTCCGTACCGCTCCGCTCCGTCCCGGCACTTGTGTGCGGTGGAGACGGGGCTGTTCTGGATTTGAAGGGTCTCCTGGTGGTGACTGTGAGAATGGGGTGGATGGTGTCCTGAGTTTCTGTGAGGACAGGGGAGTAGGCGTGGCCTGCAGGGAGTCAATCACCTGTGGATGATTGGACTGCGCTGTGAATGTTGCCTGTTAAAATGGAGTGGCCCACTTTACTCGGATGGAGTCCATCATGATGATAAAACACAGAGCGGTTCCAGAACAGATTAAAATTGTCCATAAAATTCAGCTTGAGCGCTGAGCAGGAGTCCCGGAGCCAGGAGTTCAGAGCAAAAAGCCTGGGGTAACATTCGTCGCTGTGGAAGTAAGTGGGGATGGGCCCGCTGATAAAAATCGACTTCCCACAGTCTCCCAGGTAAGACAAAAGTTCTTTAAAATCTGCTTTGAGCTGCTCCGACTGGGGCCGAGTGGTGTCATTGGTGCCAACATGGACGATCACCCGGTGAATGGATAACGGTGCAGAGCACAGCAGTTTCCCCAGAATAGTGTTGACGGTGGCTCCAGGAAAGCATCAGGTGGTGGTGTTGCAGAAACGAATGTTCCTTGTGATGCTGTCGCCAATGATGAGTGTCGTCAGGTTAAACAGAGGATGAGGGCGTCTGGTGGTGTTGGCGACTGGAGCTGGGGAGCGGTGAGGCGGGCTAGCCGTGGTGGGGACTGGAGCTGGTGAGCGGTGAGGCGGGCTAGCCGTGGTGGGGACCGGAGCTGGGGAGTGGTGAGGCGGGCTATCCGCGGTGGGAACTGGAGCTAGGGAGTGGTGAGGCGGGCTATCCGCGGTGGGAACTGGAGCTAGGGAGTGGTGAGGCGGGCTATCCGCGGTGGGAACTGGAGCTGGGGAGCAGTGAGGCGGGCTAGCCGTGGTGGGGACTGGAGCTGGGGAGCGGTGAGGCGGGCTAGCCGTGGTGGGGACTGGAGCTGGGGAGCGGTGAGGCGGGCTAGCCGTGGTGGGGACTGGAGCTGGGGAGTGGTGAGGCGGGCTAGCCGCGGTGGGACCTGGAGCTAGGGAGCAGTGAGGCGGGCTAGCCACAGTGGGAACCGGAGGGGGTGAGCAATGAGGCGGGCTAGCCGTGGTGGGGATCAGAGATGGTGAGCGGTCCGTCTGCAGCCCCGGGCGGACAGCCGAGAGAGCAGGCGGATCAGCCGCCACTAACCGGCCGTCATGGTCGGACCGGCGAAGCCTCCCGGAGTGTCTCCGCTCAGCGTCCTGCAGCAGTCTCCATCTCACGGTGAAGGTGGTCGAAGCCGAGGTGGAATTCAGAGCTGGCTTGGTGAATCCGGGGTCAGAGTTCGTGTGTTCCTCCTGGGAGAGGGCCTCGTAGCGGTTGGAGAAGTCGAGCAGGGGTGGACGGACATAATCACTTGGGGGTTTTCGTTTTCCCCGGATCACAACCTCCGGCCAGGTGAACTCACAGCGAGGTGTTGAGTGGCTGCCCGGCCGCAGAGAAGATGTGGTATCCCACTTTATTGTGTCCTGGAGAGCCGATTGCAGCCACGTGATCTTAAGGGACTGGTTGTGGGCCACTTCCAGACACGAGTTCAGGAGCTCGGACTTCGCTTTAAGCTCGTTAGAGAGCCGCTGAATCTCCTCATTGAGGCTGGTGATTGTATCGGCTTCTCGTGAGCATTTCTTGCCGTTCATTTTGGCGTCTGGGCGGCTCTGGCATCTGCTGCTCTGTGTTCCGCTGTCAGCTGCTCTGTGTTCCGCTGTCGGAGGAGGATGAGGCAGTTTCTGTTCATGATATCAAAAGTAATTATAGACTGACCTCCAGGTGACTAAAGGTTTCATGCAAGGTCCCCAATTAGGATTGAATGGTGTGCATGTGGGTGGGTGTGTGCGTGCGCGTGCGTGTGTGTTTAGAATAACCCAGAAAGTACTGGTGAATACACTTTCACTTGGACAAAGATACTTGGTTAGGGTTGATTCATTCAAATGTTACCAAATATGAGACCCGCTAATATACAACTGAGTGAACAAATTCAAAATGTAGAATTCTTCATGTGTTATCAGCTTTCAGCTATAAACAGTTTGGCTATAATATTTTCTGTTCCCCTCACTTGTTTTGGTTTTCCAGCTCAATCAAGCACCTGGTGTTAGTGAGCTGTGCGCTATCACCACTGACACAACTAAGGTAAGGGAACTTTTGGAATTACTCAGTGTATTCAAATTATAAGTCATTTACTGTCACTGCAGTATTGATAAGCTCTATGAGAATACATTATTATTAGCAATCAGGGTTTCCTGTCTGTTAGCCAAAGTGTTTAGAACAGATAAGGATTTGTCTGTATAATTATGTTGGGATGGTCTGTGTGTTTAGCATGACGTCAATAGTAATTATAGATTGACCTACAGGTGGCTAAAGGTTTTACCGAAAGGTCCCCAATCAGAATTGAATGGTGTATGTGTGTGCGTGCGTGTGCATGTTTAGACCAACCCCGAAAGTATTCATAGTCGTACTGCTGAATACTCATGGTGGTCAAATGAAGCTTCATGAACCACTGTCCTTATTTTCTGAAGCCACTAGATGGCAATGTCTTTTCAATAAATGTTTGAAAGTGCACAGTCTTTTAGCCTCTGTCTTCGAACCAGCAGTGCCATCTGTGGATTCAGATTTAGTAGCTCTATGAGATTGGGTCATTATTATTCAGTGTTTCTCTTCTGGCAGGCAGGGTAGTTTTAAGTATAAAAGTCCAGTGTTTCCCCATCAATTTATTTGGCAGGGTGCCCTGCCCCTCCCAGAGATAAACCCGTCCTGTCAACAGGATCATGACTGACTAAATGGAGTCAGCTGTTGGCTCAGCGCCCCGTTAGCAGCTCCCCCCGCTGAACGTAATCCGGTAAGTTGGACAAGCACGGCCTTGACTTCATGTTTGCCTACAAACTGTGGACCAGATTTCCTGAACAAAGGCGGGTCTCAATGAGACGTGGAGTAATGAGTAGAGCAACGTGGATGTTTACGAAGCCCTTGTATAGCCAGGTGGCGCTCTGCCACCAGACGTCAGCAGTTTACAACCCCAGCTCTCCAGGACAACAACTCTGACATCAAAACAATGAACAGCAGCTCCTCCAGGCTGTCAGCAGTCAATTCACATTTCTGTGAATTACGCCACTCTAAACTCCCTGAAAATAGTCCAAATCATTTGTGTTGTGTGAGCTGGAACAATTGCTGTTTGTGCTGCATTGCTAAAGAATTTCCCCAGGGATTAATAAAGTGATTCTGAGCTATTAACACGTTTATCATGAGATGATGATGTCACACAGATCCTCACATTGTCCAAATTGAAGAAAAATAGTTCGTTCTAGAAATGGTCCTTTAGCAGAGACACACAGGAGCTTCTATTGCTATCAGCACATGACCGAGACCCAGGACAGACTTCCTGTTCTCTGATAACCTCCATTTGAATGTAGTTTCTTGTGATCCGCCATCTTGTTTTGTAGTTCCATCACACGTCTCACACTCTCACTCCCTCCACCTCTCTCTCTCTCTCTTTCTCTCTCCACACACACACACACACACACACACACCAAGCTGTATATAGGTAGTTAGAATCTGTGTTTTATTTGTTTTCATTGTAAATATACATAATTTTTGGAATCATACTTGCTGTTTTATTAATGAGCACAAAGGTGAATGAATTGTCGACCTCTTCTGTGTCAAGAACTCCAAAATCCTTTAACCTTTACTGTTATTTCTGGTAATTGTAATTAATTTGACTATTAATTCAAATTCCTGATTAAATGTTTAGTATATCTTATGAAACTGAATTGTCTATCATTTCCTGTTAAAACAGGTGGAGCTATGAGGTTCTGATACAGATCAGATTCAATTTCAATAACATTATTAATAACTATCTTCGATTCAAGCGGCTGAAATGAGCTTCCTCCATAGGGTGGCTGGGCGCACCCTTAGAGATAGGGGGAGGAGCTCAGTCACCCTTAGAGATAGGGGGAGGAGCTCAGTCACCCTTAGAGATAGGGGGAGGAGCTCAGTCACCCTTAGAGATAGGGTGAGGAGCTCAGTCACCCTTAGAGATAGGGGGAGGAGCTCAGTGACCCTTAGAGATAGGGTGAGGAGCTCAGTCACCCTTAGAGATAGGGTGAGGAGCTCAGTCACCCTTAGAGATAGGGTGAGGAGCTCAGTCACCCTTAGAGATAGGGTGAGGAGCTCAGTCACCAGGGAGGAGCTCGGAATAGAGCCGCTGCTCCTCCACATCGAGAGGAGCCAGCTGAGGTGGCTCGGGCACCTGTTTCAGATGGACGCCTCCCCAGGGAGGTGTTCCGGGCATGTCCCTCCGGTAGGAGGCCTCGGGGCAGACCCAGGACACGCTGGAGGGACTATGTCTCTCTATGGCCTGGGAACACCTTGGGGTGCCACCAGAAGAGCTGGAGGAAGAGTCTGGGGTGAGGGAAGTCTGGGTAACTCTGCTCAAACTGCTGCCTCCGCGACCCGGCCTGGATAAAGCGGTAGACAATGGATGGATGGATGGATCTTCGATAATTATTAATCATTATCGATAGCCAACCAATAGGCGTCATCTATTGACACACACACACACACACACACACACACACACACACACACACACACACACACACACACACACACACACACACACACACACACACACACACACACACACACACACACACACTCACTTCCTGTGCATCCTGCACCTGCCCTCAATAATAAACACACAATAATAAATTGGATTCCCATATCCCATATCTCAACTTGCCCTTTTCCCCGGCCCTCTACCTCATCATTACGCCCTTATGAGGTAAGAAATCCCTACAGATGTAAAACTGCCAAATCAAAATGTTTAAATTCAAGCTGAAAAACCACGAGATGGCGTGTAAGCCCAAAAGAGTCTATCCTCAGAAAAAAAAGAAGTCACCGTTGCAGAAAATAATAAACTATTGTATACATAGGCTGTTTTGATGTTCCTTCAACTTTTCTGTAATTGTATAGGATGGTGGAGGGTTGCCTCCCTCCCTCCCTTGGGAATCACCGACCAAATTTAAGATTCAATTGGACAATTGAGAGAATTGATTCAGTAGAACACCTCAGCAAAGTCACTGCTAAATCTTGTAAGAGGAATGTGACATAAGTCTGTGTTTCCAAATGTTGAAACTGTAAGATTTGACTATCTGTCACCAATGCCAGAGGAAGTGCTTATTCTCTAAACTTGAACCTTTCAAAACGTTTTTCCTTCCAGGAACTGCATTTTACTTCTCCCACGAACCTTTGGGGAAAACTTGATGCCTGTGCAACATCCAGGGCTGAGGTGAGGCTCTAATCTTCAGAAGCACCAAATGCTAACTGTTTGACTTGTTATTTTTCTATTTTTATTATAGTGCTTATTGGACAGTGGCAGTGGAGAGTCAAATTTGGAAATGTATTATTCTAACCTTTACATAGTCAAACGACTCAAGTCTTTCATTAGTTTGAAACTTTTTAAATGCATCTTCATCATATCATTCAAATCTTTACCAATTCATTAAGGTTATTTTAAACCTTGACTCTTTGTGTGCTCACAACATTCTTGCTTAGACTATTAAAAAGTGAGACCATAAAGAAATGCTGGAATGCTGACATTTTGTGTCTCAAAACCAATATACAAAACCCATTTGTTCTTCTGAAGGGACCTAAAGTGAAGATTTAAAGTGGGATCAAAAAAACAGAATAACTATCATTTGCACTGTGAAACTAAGCTATTGGTTTCTGAAACAAGTCAGTCTGTCATGAGAGGTCTTCCTTCCTCTCTAAGTCGAGCCAATATCTCCAATTTTTCCATATCACCCAAAACAAATACTGACCTGAGAGGAAGTAAAGAAGAAATGTGGCTCATTGATTGATCTTGACTAAAAGCGGAAGTCCTGCCACTTTAGCCAGTGGTGGCTATACTACCGTATTTTCTGCACTATAAGGCACCTAAATACCTCAAATTTTCTCAAAAGCTGCCAGTGCGCCTTATGACCTGGTGCTCCTTATATATGGAAGAATTGCTCTACTCAAGTCTGCTATTTGACAGCTGAACAACCAGAAGCTTTTATTTTGACAACTCTAACTTCACAAGGGATCTTCAGAGGACGACACTCCACACAACACCTTCATCACTCATGGTTGCACACCAACATTCTAACAAACCAAAATAAACTAGATGAAATAATTACTCCCTAAACTGGGGAACAAAAACACATAAACACAATCAACACAACACCAAGCCCAACAACGACCCACAATAACCTCCAACAACACAAAACATGAATTCCCATCATGCCTTGCATCCTGAGCTCCTCAGTGCAGCCGATAGCTGCAATGAATTATGGGAGTTTGTGGTGTTTTAAATGCAATTATTGGGGGTTATATTTGGTTTGTGGTGTCGGTAATAATTGTGTTGTGTTGTGTTTTTGTTGCTTAGTTCATGTAGTTTAGTTTATTAGCGGTAGTTGTAAGTTGTCAACCAGCAGTGAAGAAGGTTTTGTGTGTAGTGTCCTCCTGGCATAGGCTGCAGGTAGGACTATCAAAATAAAGTGTGTGCACCTCTCTGGGTGTTAGAATCAGTGGAAAATGTAACCTAATGGCTTTGAGCTATAAAGGTTGCTGACCACTGGTATATTCCATGCGCCTTATAATGCGATGTGCCTTATATATGAACAAAGTTGTAAATTATGTCAATCAATGTAGGTGCGCCTTATAATCCAGTGCGCCTTATAGTGCGGGAAATATGGTAATTATTTTTTGGCTAATGGGTAGCCACAAATAAACACAATATACAGTATATAGTCTTCATAAAAGCTCCTGGAACTTTAAGTATTTATCAGGATTAATTCCACGTGGTCCACAGTTAGCAGGCTTTTCAGCTATTCAACATCCTTGTCTTGAGCATCACTCTGTTGGAGATCACGTTAGCTTTGGTCATATTGTAATAGAGAGAAGAGGAGGAGAGAACAGCACAGGTAGCTCTGCCAATGGCTACATTCAGTTGGAAAATAGGAGCTATCATCAAATCAGTGTTTAGATTATCCCTTCAGGATTTTTAGAAGAGTGTGAAAATGTTAATGACAAATCCTGTTTCTTTGTTGAGGGAAGAAAGGCTCATACTGCGACTGCACTCCTGCAGTTAGTGGGGACAGAGAGGTTGGGAGGGGCCATCAGGAAAGAGGTGATGGCCAAAGGATTTACAGTTCAGAAAGACAGGCTGCTTCAAAAGCCAAGCAGTCTCATTGTCAGAGAGTAATTTCATTTTCATGAATAAGCGCTTCACTGCTTACAGTGACAGTCTAGTCTTCATCCTGTCTCCCCTGGCATTGCTTCCCTTCACCAGCCAACTCCACAAATCAGATGGATTCCTTAACATCTCAGCTCACAAGCAAATAAGCACCCAAAGTTCTCTTTCCTGCTACTCCAACACCAACTATGCTCACAATGTAGCACAAGAACAATTTCCTACTGACTTATTTACTACCAGCGCACAAGGGTGTTTCACTACTTCCATTCTGACATATGAGAAAAGATGGCTGCCGAGTGCAGGAGGGGTTCATTGGGCTCTTCTCCAGCCCACCGTATTTTACATATATTCTAATTGTTGTTTTGTGCCTGGAGTTACAATTTGCTCATGCTTTTGGCTGGGGATCTACCCCTGAACCTGAATATACACCTGAATCCCGCTCCATCCAAGCATGTGCAGAAGGCTCGCCCTGTGGCGCAGGAGGAGATGCGGAGACACCGCCCCTGAACACACTGGTGCTCCACGGAGCAGAGCACTGGCCAGCTCAGCTGTTGGCTCAGAGCCAGGAACTGATGGACCAAAGTCAAGAAGAGCAGCGAACCGCATGGTGTCCGGTGAGTCACCCATCCTGATGCACATACACGCGGATGTGGGGAATATACCGTTCACAACTACAATTTGTAACCGTGGTCAAACCGCTGCATTGGAGGCCCTGAAGGACACGATGCGTTCTCATGGAGGAGCGAGAAAATCACCGCAAATGCACTCGAGCATAGATAGTTGGGCTGCACAAAAGCAAAAGGAATATATTTTCTTTCAAACCATCAACCATGCATGGGTGCTTTGGGAACCTACGAGCAAGCTGAAAGAAATACCAGGAGGACAATTAAACATCTGCAGTCTAATCTCCAAAAGGGATCAGATCTCCGCCCTTCTCCTGGACTCCAACTTGGACTATCTATGTTTAACGGAATCCTGGCTGCACAATTGTATACCAACTAGTATGATGGATATTTCTGGTTACCAATGCTTCAGAAAGGACAGAAACTCTGGGAAGGGGGACAGTGTGTTAATGTATATCAAAGACAAATTTAAAAGTCACCTAGTTGAACTGAATACCACACTTATGATGAGCTAAGTCAGGTAGTGAAACAGCTTGAGGTCTATAGAGAGACCATATAGCATGGTGACTCTAATATCAATTGGTTAGATAAAGGATGCAAGCAAAAGCTACAAACAATAATGACTAAATTCAATTATCAACAAATGATTAATGGGCCCACTAGGATTGCTAGGCAAACAAAACTATCCCCAAATGCAAAACTGTACAATTTGAAAAAGAATTAAGGAACATAAACTGGGAACAAATTAGGGCCATTGAGGATGTGGATGACTGCTGCAATTCTAGGAATGCAGCCATCTCAGTGTTAGTAGGTACATTTATAAAGCAAACAAAATGCAAACCAAATGACAGTACTCTATCTTGGCTAAGCAATGAAATTAAAAAAACTAATGAAGCAGCGAGATATAGCCCTAAAGAAATCATTAAGTTCAAAACTCACAACGAACCTCTTACCTTACAAAAGTCTAAGAAACAAGGTAGTTCAAGAATTACGGAAAGCAAAAGCTTCTTATTATGCTCGACTCATAGGCAATGCAAGGAGCCAAAACAATTCACTTTGGAAACATCTAAATAATCTAACTAATAAAACTTATTTTCAATGATTCCAACAAAACCACCAAAAACATGGTTTAATAAATTGGATTCCCATATCTCAAAATTCTTATGGAAAAATAAACCATTGCGTATAAGTTTAAAAACACTGCAGAACACCAAGGACCAAGGTGGCTTAGAACTTCCAAACTTCTATAATTATTGTCTTGCCAATAAATTACTTTACGTTGTAAAATGGATTAATCAGAAACTTAGATGAAGGCTGGCTGGACATTGAAAAAACCTTCTGTGAACATCTCCACATCAGAGACCTTCCTTTCTTCAGTCCTGTCATCAAAAAACACAACTGCTCTAAAAGCATCAATATAAACAATCTCTGACAGCTTGGTGGGAATTTCTTCAAATGAATGGATCGTCACTCATTCCCTGCAAACTCACACCTTCTGGAACAGTCTGGGGCTCGGCGGCTGAGGCATTCTCTGTCCCACCAGAGTTGGGGGGGTGGTGGGGTGATGGCCCCCTGGGGTGCGGCGGCTCTGCTGTCGGGGCTGGGGGGGCTGCACTGGCCGGTCCCGGGTTGGCGGCTCGGGTCGGGGCCCGGGGCTCGGCGCCCTTTATCCTTCTCCTGTGGGCCCCTCTGGCCTGGGGGGGGTCCTCTCTGCGCACTCCGTCTGGTGCCTTCAAGGTTGGAGCGTGGCTCTCTGGGGGGGTTGTCGGGGCCTCCCTGGATCCGGTGGGTCGCTGGGTGCCGGAGTGGCGGCGTCCAGCCCTGGTGGCCTTGGGCCCCGGGGTGGTGCTGCGGGCCCCCCCACAACAGTTCCATTCACATCCAGAGGACAAACCACACACACACACACACACACACACACACACACACACACACACACACACACACACACACACACACACACACACACACACACACACACTTCCTGTGCATCCTGCACCTGCCCTCAACCCACAACTTGCCCTTTTCCCCATTCGCGTTCATTCTTCACCTTCATTCCCCAAAACTGGACTTGTGAGTAACGAACTGACTTTGTGCACGTGCTTTTTATTTCTGCTGGAAAGCCAGTGAAGCGACCATTTGGTTTTTGGTCCCCCTGCTCCCCAGCTTGGAACCAGGCCTGCAACGGGTTGTTTTTTCACTCTAATCTGTTCATTTAAAACCCTGTGTGCATGTGTGAGTGAGTGTGGGCGCTTTCAAGTACTGGTTTACATCCAGGCGAGCTCTCCAGCTTTTATTGGAGTCTACTTTAGTTGCCTTTTGTGAGAACTCTATATGGTTTTGTTATTTGATTTCTTTATTTCTATTTATCAACTCTTTTCATTTTGTAATAAATAATCATTTATTCATTGTAAGTTGAGTGAAGCCATTTTTACTTGAATCCGGGCCCCGCCCCAGTGTACTCTTACCCCTCTATCTAGCTACCTGGGGCTGGGGTTACACAGCTTTGCCACATTTATGACACTTTGCATTCTTGTAGTAGCAATCACTGACGATATGATCCTTTCCATTACATCTATCGCACCGCTCTTGTTTTGAAGGCGTGCACCGGTCCCCCTTTACTTTGTGAATGGCAGTGACGTCATCACCTTTCCACAACCGCTGTGCATCCCGGTGGGCCGTCTCTATGTTAACAGCTAGCTCCACAGCTCTCGCAAAAGTCAGCCTCTCCTCTGAAAGCAATTTGCGCTGGCATGCCTCAGAACTGACTCTGCTGACAAATCCGTCTTCAGCTTCATCCAGCCTGTCCCCGAAATCACACTTCATAACAAGTTGGCGCAGCTCAGCAGCATATTCCGTCGCTGTCTGGTTGCTTTTCTGGACACATTTACGGTATCTGAAACACTCGGCGATGACCAAACGTTTAGGTTCATAGTAGTTTCTATGAATGGTCACAATCTGATTGAACGTTTTATCCTTTGGCATGTCAGGCTGAACCCAGTTGCATAGAAGGTTATACGTTGCTGTGCCGACTGAGCTCAACAAGACGGGAACTTTTTTACCATCTATTTATTTATTTATTTATATATTTGGCAGGGACAATGTAGTCATACATAGTTACAACATGAAAGATGCAGCTGATGCGACACATACAGAGTGTGTAGCTAATGCTAATTTTCAACTCCTGTCCCTGGTTGAGCTTTTCCCTGTAGTACATACAAATTATACAGAATGAATAAAATACACAACCCTAAAACACATATTTACAAAGTGGTCTCTACGCACACACACTATACATTATTTACAGACTGAGAGGTGGGTACATCTTTGGTTTGTTTTAAGCCACAACTTTAGCTTTGATGTGAACTCCTTAAACTCTGGTCTACTTTAGAGGTCAGTGGGCAGTGGGTTCCACAGTTTGGCCGTCTTTATGGAGAAAGCAGACTGACCAAGTGGTCCTCCTGTGGGGGAGGGCACAGTGATTGTGGGAGGGGCTCCTGGTGACTCTATTGCTGTTTTGTCTCTGTAAGAATGAACTTAGTGGCTCTGGTGCCAGGTTATGGATGCATTTGAATGTTAGCTTTAAAGAGTATAGTTTTATGAAGTTTTCCAAATTTAGTAAATGATAATTGTTGAGTATATTGCAATGGTGATAACGGGTTGGTTTTTTGTCCATAATTTTTATTGCTTGATTGTATAATGAACCAATGAGGGAGCTGCCTGGGCCCATGCTGTCATGCAGTATGAAATGTGGGAGAAGATCATCCCATGCATGTACAGCAGGGCCGCTTGATTTGGAATGTAGTGTCTTATTAGTTTGAAGCAGTTGAGATTACGATGAATAGTTTTGGATATTTTTCGTATATGTTTATCAAATTTTAGTTGTGGGTCGAGAACCAACCCTAGGTAATTGAATGTTGTTACTGTTTCGATTTGTTCATTTTGTAATATGATTTGAGTAATTTTTTTAATGGAAAAGCACATGGACACTGTTTTGCTGAGATTTCAGACCAGGTGATTTTGACTGAGCCACTGGCTCACCTCAGCCATACATGCAGATAAAATGTCTGCCGCCTGCTCTGGTGTCTTTGCGGACGCATAGAAAATGGCATCGTCCGCATAGAGCTGGCACCTGACACCTGGGCAGGACGATGGTAGGTCATTTATAAAGAGACTGAAAAGCAAAGGTCCTATTATGGAGCCCTGTGGAATGCCCATTTGTGTGTTTAAAAGTGCAGATTTGTTATTGACTATTTTAACACATTGTGATCTGTTATGGAGGGAGGATGTAAACCACTGTATTGCTTCTGGTGAGATGTTAAAAGAGGACATTTTAGACAGGAGCAGATTGTGATTTACAGTTTCAAAGGCCCTTTTCAAATCTAAAAAGACTGCCCCCACCACTTCTCCCTTGTCCATGGACATGTTCAGATTTTCGATAAAGCAGCAGTTAGCTATTTCGGTGGAGTAACCTGCCTGAAAGCCAAACTGCTGCGGGTGTAGAAGGTGGTGGGCCTCCAGGTGGTCAGTCAGCTGTGTGGCTACAGTTTTTTCAAAATTTTTTGACGTTATCGGTAAAATAGATATGGGCCTGTAATTAGATGTGCAGTCCTGGGCTCCTGATTTGAATATTGGGACAATAACCGCTTTTTTCCACATATCTGGGAATGTACAAGTTCTAATCGAGAGATTGATAAGATGTGTCAGGGGTTTAATTAGTGCACTCTGATAACTTTTTAGGAAGCAAGTGTTCATATTATATATGTCATTTGATTTGGAGTTTGACAAATTTGTTATAATTTTTGCTGTTGTTTTTTCATCAATTTCTAAAATTTGGATACACTCTCCATCTACTGTTTGGCCTACATCTGAATTTTTGCGATCCTCAAAATTACTTGTTATTTCTTTTATTGATTGGACAAAGTGGCTATTGAATTCATTGGCAATGGTGGCTGTGTTAGTAATACTGTTGCCATTAATTGTGATTTCCCTAATTTCATTCTGCTTTGTTTTTTTATTAGTCAGATTGTTTAAATGTTCCCAAAGGGAATTATTATTCCCTCTGGAATTGCCAATGAGCTCAGTGTAGTAAAGAGGCTTGTACTTTACGCAGTTCTTTCACTACTTTATTTCGTAAACTTCTGTATATTTGATTGTCTGTGTTAAGTTTTGTATTTAAGGATTTCTTGAGAGCTAGGTCTCGAGATTTCATCAGTTTTCTTAATTCACTATTGATCCATGGAATGGTGTAATCTTTTTGTCTGCACTTTTTTTGTTGCATATATTTCTCCATTAATTTTGCAATAGATTTAGTCATATAGTTACAAGCATCATCTACATTCTCCATAGACATCATCTGCTCCCAATCCAAATGTTTTACTTCTCTTTCGAACAGCCCGGCTCTGGTTTTTGGAATGGCCTGTTTTACTTTTTCATTTGTGTGATCAGGTTTGCCAAAGTATTTAAGCCTAGTTTTAGTCAGCTTTCTAACTGTCAGAGTCATATTATGGTCAGAAAGCCCAGTTACTAAATTATCGGCCCTTGTGATACGCTCAGGTTTGTTAGTAAATACCATGTCAATGAGAGTCTTGGTCTGCCTGGTGATCCTTGTTGGTCCCTTAATCATTTGGTGGTAATAGGATTTACTCATTAGTGTTTTCAATTTTTGCTTAGCACAATTGTCCGACCAATTTATATTGAAGTCACCATACCATAAAGTCTCTCTGTATGAGTCCAGTTTTTTAACTACAAGACCAAATTCCTCATAAAAGGCAGTAGTATGAGAAGGTGGATTATAGAGGACAACAATATTGAAATTCATTGTTGGAGACAGAGTTATATTCAATGCTAAACATTCAAGGGTAGTGTCCAGTTCAATTAAATTGCATTTAAATTGGTCTTTTATGTAGATGAGCACACCTCCTCCCTTCCCAGAGTCCCTGTCTTTTCTAAAGCATTGATATCCTGGAATGTCAATCAAATGTGTTGGTATATTGCTGTGGAGTCATGATTCCGTAAAGCACATGAAGTCTAGATTGGAGTCCAGGAGAAGTATGGAGATTTGATCTCTTTTGGAGATTATGCTTCGAATGTTCAGATGCCCACCCATTATTCCTTTTGGTTTGCATGCTGGTTCCCACAGCACTCGGGCATGATGAACAGTTTGAAAGAAGAGACGTCGTTTTTGTTTTTGATCAGCGCGACCCGTGTGCACCGCGCGCTCTCTGCCTGCTCGCCTGTTAGCACGTCTCTGCCTCGCTTCAACCGCGCGTGCGTCGGCCCGCACAGCAGTATGTTGTGCCATGGATGTCATCCGCGCTCTCTCCGTCCGCGTATGGATGCGTCGTGCAAGGGCACTCACCGGCAGAGCTGTGGTCAGATGAACGTAGGCGGCTTGGTTCTTGAGTGGAGCGCTCGTCGGCCTGAAGCTGTTCCGGGTGCTCAGGCAGCTCCTGGCGCTGTGCCAGCAGCAGGGCCGGGGGGTGCGCTTCCAGCTCAGGTGCGCACAGGGGCGGTGACAGCGCTGCTCCTCCATCGGTCGCGGGCCTCACAGTGGGACAGGCCTGTTGCTCCAAGGTTGGTTCGGGTCCGGGGTTAAGATGTACATCCCCCGCCCTGAGAATGAGCACAATCAGGACTTAGGACGCATACATACGGTCATGCTTTGGTGTCATACTGTGGGCTTTGCTCCTGCCTATAGTCCAATGAGTTGAAGACCAGTCTGGAGTACAAAACGCTTTGTCCATGACCAAACATATAGAGTTTGTTTTGTTCCCACTTTGTTGTGCAGGCTTGTGTACCCACCTGCAGTGAAAAGTTGCATATCCAGATACATGATAACAATAAAACAGAATTTAAGATAGAGAGACCAAGAGTGGAGCTCAACAAACCACTCCTGTCCTCGGCAGCCATCTTAGCTTCTGGACGTCTACATCATGGGCGTCAAACAGCAACTCCATGCGCTCAACGTAGGCGGACCACGTTTCAACTCGTCCGGTCTTCTGGAAAAGTACGCCATTAAACCCATTTTCCTCGTCGCCAATTATGTGGTGTATTTAGATAGCGAGGTGAGGCACGCATTTTACCACTTATTCTTCAGGTCTTTGGGAGCAACACAGCAACATGACACGAGGGGAGTACAGTCGACACAACCACAGTGTAAACATGCGCAGGAGGCATAAAAGCTAACTACGGCAAGTCTTCGGGGTCAACCTTAATGTGCATATTGTGTGTATATATATATATATATATATATATATATATATATATATATATATATATATATAGAGAGAGAGAGAGAGAGAGAGAGAGAGAGAGAGAGAGAGAGAGAGAGAGAGAGAGAGAGAGAGAGAGAGAGAGAGAGAGAGAGAGAGGATTGCACACACACAAAGAGGTTTGGAGATACAGTATATTTCGTTCCAATTTCAGGAGAATTAATAGTTGTTGCTGTGAAAAATTAACAAAGTGATTGCTTTTTATTCAGTGATTATTCATTAATTTTACTTTGCATATAAAATCTACTTTATTATGATTCTGTTTTTGAAACTATTGCATTTTTTAAAAACTTTTATTCTTTGTTTGTTAGTTCGTTCATTTTTCAGTTTTGCTGATAAGCCTAACTGAAATATATTATGCGTTGAATGAAAGACTTTTACTTTGTGGATCTGCAGTCTTCCTCCAGCACAGCAGATGGCAAAGGCCTTACATGTCTGTAGTGGAGGAGTAAAGGTACAGATGAACACACAAAGTGAACCAGCATGACTTATGGAGCACACGTTAGTCATCCATAATGCATCAGTGTTCCTACCTCTTTAAAACAAGGAGCTGTCAGCCTGGCTCAGAAGGACCCAGCCCTGAACCATGTGCTGTGTTCTGCTCAGCCCTTGCTCCAGCCCATCTGCACATTAAGATGTCCATTTACATTAAAATGCCATATCACTGGATTTCTGCTCGAGACACTATTGTAAAAATAACTTAAGTAGGTCAGGACAACAGTACACACTCGCAAAGTCAGTACAATGACCAGGAGCCTCATGTACAAAACATTGCATAGGGTCCCTACTAAAAATGTACGTGCGCCCAAAAGCTGGAAATGGCGTGCACCAAAAAACGTAGGCATATCTGCACGCTTTCCTTTCATATACAGTATCACAATCCACCTGGAAGGTTGCGAATTTCATCTTCCACCCTCAACACGCCCACTTTCTACCATAAATGGTTAATGCAAAGTGCCTTGTCAATATTCTCATGGGCTCATGGAGGTGGGAGGGTGGCTTTCCTCCAGCCAGGCTCTTCTTGGTCTGAGGGGAGGCTGGTCCGGGGCTCAGCAGCTGGGGCCTTCTCTGTGCCGCCGAGTTGGGGGGTGGTAGTGGGGAGACCGGATCGGGGGGGGCTCCCTGCCCGTGTGGCCTGGGGGCCCTGCTCCGGCCGGTCCCGGCTTGGCTCAGAGCCCTTTATCCTTCTCTTGTGGGCCCCTCTGGCCTGGGGGTCCTCTCTGCACTCTCCGTCTGGTGCCTTCTGAGTTGGGGCGTGGCTCTCCGGGGTGGTTTGTCGGGGCCTCCCCGGGTCTGGGGGGCCACCGGGTGCCGGAGTGGCGGCGTCTTGCCCTGGTAACACACGCACACACATGCGCACACACACACACACACACACACACACACACACTTCCACTCCTCATCGATGAGATTTGCTGCTGATTTTTCTTGTTTTCTGCTATTGTTCTTTCAATGATCAAAGTCATGTTTTTGTGTTTTGTTTTTGCTTTTGTTATCATTGTTGTTGTTTTTGTTTTTTTGACTACCTGCTAATTCATACCCTTGCTAGAAAATCATGTTTTGTCGAGATAGAGCTGCTCAGGCTGGTTTAATCTCATAACAGTTGGAAAATATTTGGATCAGTGTGATACCTGTAAATAATATATGTAGCACGAACAAGGGTATTGTATGTTGCCCCCCACCCACCCCCCTGGTGGGAACATGAGGAGACTCTTAGTCTCCTGTTGCAAGAGTAAAAACTGTTCTGACGTCAGAAGGCTCTCAATCACATCATATTGTCTGCCCGTGCTGCTGAACAGGACAAGGGCGGAATGAAAAAAGAAAGAAAAAGAAAATGAGCCTGATTTGTATTTAGTAAATGAGAATATTATATCAGCAGTCATACATATACGTACCATGTTATATGATTATAGATATTGTCAATACGTTTTGGAATTGCACTGAATTCATTTGATTTGACAATCAGACAATTGACAATCATGTTGATAGAACTATGAGGCTAGCTAAATATATACATCCCTTCATCTTTTATACCTCTTATCCTGTTCAGCATTGTCAATCTCAGCTAACTATGGCTGAGGGCAGGATACACTTGGACAGACCTCCAGTCCATCACAGGAAACACACAGAGACAGACAACCACACACACTCACATTCACATCTAGGGGCAATTTAGTTGCACCAATGTTTTTGGACTGTGAGAGGAAACCAGAGTATACTGAAATATATGTCACACTAAATGATTATAGTCCATGGGCCGAAGACCAATTTTTGTCAAAGTGGTAGCATCTGGGTGGGCAAAGGCTATCATATATTTTCTGAAAGCAAACAGTCTTGGGTATCTGAAAACGGAGACGTGGATTACTTCAGTTTTTGCGCTGTATTTGGACTTCAGAAATATTTCCTCATTCACCATGTGAAAGCAGAGGAGCTTGGTTGTTTGCTCGGGGGTCCCTGTTTTCAAAACACCATATTAGAAGACTTTGGAACTATACAGTGTAATAATAAAATGTTATAAATACAGTCTCTACGAAACAAATACACACGGAAGCTACATATGGCAGACGGCAGCGCTACTGCCATTCTTACTAGTATAAAACACAACAGGTTTATAGAACTTTAGAAGCGTATATGTGTGAAATGCGAGTCCTTCGGCGCCATGTCCTCCTACCCCTCTGTTTAAAGTGTGCATCTGTAAACGCTTCGTTTCGAGGGGTGAATAGCCCTTCACCTCACCCCTCCGCCTTTGCGCAATAGTGAAATGGGGCACCCCTCAGACTCTCGTGAACACGCATTTCAAAGGGGTAGGGGTAAGATGAAGGGCTAAGGGGTAGAATTGGGACGCAGCCTTAAACTTTCATTTCTCCTAAATGAACCACAAAACTACTCCTTCTGTCATTAACACTGATAAACTCCTCCTCCTTATGAGAGCAGGCTGATTGTTTCTATATAGACGACAAGACAAATCTTTACCTTATGAGAAGACAATCCTTCACTCTGTTGAGATACTAAAGACTGGTAAAAAGAAACGATAAATGTGCTTTTCTGTGAATGACTTCTGTCTTGCATAATTTCCGGCGAGTGGGTCCCGCTACGTCGTGTCTACGCCGCAACTCCGTCATCTTGGATTTCCCCAGTGACATCTATTGTATCTCCCGTGTATAGAAACAGCAAGAGCAGCCTTTGATGTCACTCTCCTGCGCTGTTTGAAAATGCGAAGTCAAATTGAATTTCGAGCCCTTTTTTGCAGGGTTGACATGAAAGGTCTTTAGGTTTTCCTTTGACTCCTGTTACAAAGTGTGCAAGCTGAATAAGAAAATGAAAATGCAGTTTGGATGATGCATTAATAAGTTTATTTATGTGTCAAACTATGCAGCCAGAACCTTGAAATGAAAAAGAATTTCTGCAAATGCATTTTAATTTTCAAATTTGACATTTCAAAATGAATTTTGGTCATAATTTGCAGGGGCATCTTTTGAAAATTAAAACTTAAACGTCATTTACTTTTTTTCATTTTATAATGACTCCTTTGGAAAGAATGAGCAACACACACACACACACACACACACACACACACACACACACACACACACACACACACACACACACACACACACACACACACACACACACACACACCCTCTCCTCCCACCTGACTGGATTCATCATTCGAAATAACACAGATCATCCACTTCATAACATCGTGATATGAGCCTCTTTCTTGACTGTAAGACGGTGAGATATTGAACATCTTGAGACTCACAGCCATCAGGCTTTATAATTCTATCGCAAATAGCAGATGAGCTGACAGACGAAGGAATCCTTTCTGGAATAAATAAAGCAATATGAACAGATTCAATCTGAATCTTTATTGAAATTCAAAACAGCAGTACTCAATAGTTACTTACAATGACAATGAGTATTTCAAGTAGCTGTAATAATGTTGACAATACAGTTAACTTTCAAAATGGGAGAGGGAAGCTAACATAGATTTGTCAGGAGAGGAATGGGAGGAGATAAGCAATTACCAGTGGAAAACTACAAATTCATTGGTTTGGAGGGAGTATGGATGGAAGAATACCATAAGGTTCTTTGCGACCCCGGCACAGAGGAAACACGGGGACACCAAATGCTGGCGATCCTGTGGGGAAGCTAAAGCAGATCACTTCCACATATTCTGGGGTTGCCCCTTGATTAATCAATATTGGGTAGAGATAGCAAAAATAATAGGGGAGATCTCTGGAACTAAGATTCCAACTAGTTTTAAGATTTTGTATTTTGGATTATTAAAGACTTTGAATTTGAAAAATAAACAAGATGGTAAATTACTGAGGATTATGGTGTTGGCTGGAAAAAAGGCAATATCCAAGAGATGGCGCCAGGATCTGGTGCCTACTGTTGATGAATGGATGGATGTAATGTTGAACATTTATAATATGGAAAGATTGACTGCGTCTTTTAGAATGGAAGTGGACAAATTTAAGTGTAACTGGAAAGGATGGCTACTATATATACAGCAACATAGACCTGACTTTGTGTAGGACCTACTGCAACGTATGTATGCTTCTGTGGACTAATCTTGTCTGAGGGATGCATGTCTGAGGACGGTAATGCTTTCTATAGAGGCCGGGCAGATATATATATATATATAAAGCATTTTTTTATTTTTACCCCTGGTTCTAAGCTACAACTGTTTCTTGTATTTTTGTTTATTTTATATTTTTTCTTTTTCTTATCTGTTTATTTTCCTTTGTTTATTGTGAGTATTCCCTTTTGTTACAAGTATAGATATTATAAAGGACATTGAGTTTGGGAGAAATGTGCCTGTACTGTGAAGGATTGTCTGTTGTAAATTTTGGAAAATCACAATAAAATACTAATTAAAAAAAAAACAAACAATACAGCTAACTTTCAAAGACAAGAAAAGTTATTCTAACATTATTATCACTATACAATCTCAAAAGGCTTTTTTGAACATGGTCATTTCAACAACTTATCAGTCTGCAACATCCAATACTTTACAGTGTTGTGGCCCTGATGCAGCATTTGTTTATGAATGCTTCTTTGACCTTACTTTTCTCGACCAGTGTCCATCCATCCAGTGTACTATGGATGTGCATGATGGAAGCTGCGAGAAGAAAAAAAAGCACAAATTACAAATTCTATAATGAAACTGCAGTTACAACGACAGTATCAAGCGTTTTGGCTCCAAATCAGTTTGAAAAGAAGGGATGAAACGGGTGTAGTACTCCTACTGTAAATCCGGTAGTGTGCAGCAGTGGTTTCAGAGGCACGATGAAGCAGAGTTTCTCAACATGTGGTTCTCTTCTTGGGGTTGGCTTGCCTTTCGTCCTGTCCAGTGTGCGTGCAATCCCACTCATGGACAAATCCTTCATCCAAGTTCAGGTTTTAATAGTTCACAGAAAAGGGGGAAAGGGAAGGAAAACACCTGACCTGAACTCAACTGAACTCATTCTTCTGTACAACAAAAAACACATCAACACAGGACTTTCATAAAACTGCGAAAATAAATGGCTCAGCGATTTCGAATTGTTTAATACTAATTGGCATTCATAGCATTTTGCCTCTCTATTACAACGTGGCCATGACGGCAACGGGCACTATGGGGAAAAGTGTCAATTAAACTCACCAAAAACCACTGAGGTTCACACATACAAGTTTCCAAGGATCAAACATTCAGTAGGAATCCTTTTATCAATAATATTTGATCATTTTCATACCATTTGGTCTCAAATCCTGCTTCTTCCTGGGCTCTCAGCTCCGTGTTCCGCTCAGTGAGTTTTGTACACGATAGGCTGCATAACACACACACACACACACAAAAGTTAAACTGAAATCAACATACAGTATTTGTCCAGTAACAGTAAGTATTGATTTATTATTGACACAAGTTATATCATTGCCAATGACATAACCATAATTGTCAGAAGTGAATGTGGCTTAAAAATCCATTTGAAATGTATTAACAGAAATACTTTCTCATTTTCAGATTAAACTGCATTTTTTTGACTCATAAATAAAAATCAATGATCAATCATCCAAACTGCATTTTCATTTTCACATACAAGGCTGCATGTTCGGTGACTGAATTCAAACGAAAAAGAAAATGACGATTAAGCTTTAATTTTCAAAAGACACTCCAGCAAATAGTGACCAAAATAAATTTTGAAATATCAAATTTTTCTATAAGGCACCTTTGGTAGTTCCGCCTCGGGGCTCTTGGGGCCATCTGTGGCTGAGGCGTCGTGACTTGGGTGGTTGGCGGCCCTGCGATCTGGGGGGGTGCTGGCATCTATCCTGGGGAGTGGCGGCCTGGCCTGGGGGGTGCCGGGGGGGGGGGAGCACAAGTTAGCGGTTTGGATGCTAAATGTGGCTATGTGGAGAGATTATCTCGATTAGTTAACACACGTGGCAGCGGGATACACGCGGGCACGCACGATGGGTAAATAAAGGAGAGAGAGAGAGAGGACGAGAAAAGAAGGAGAAAGTTCTGGCGAGGCTCAGTTCCGTGGCTCGGTTCTCCACCCAGAGATCTCCTCAAAACTCCTGTTCTGAGTGGGAAAACCAGAGTCCTGAGCTTGCGATATACAACAGAGGCTTATCAGTGGCACATGAAACACAATTGCAGGTTAGCTCCCCCAGCACCTCCCACTGTGGTCCCACCGTGTTCCGGGGTGAGTGCGGCTGGAGTACGGGGGGCACGCTCGCTCAGGCGTGGCAGCTCCGGGGGGGGGCTGGGTAGTGGTCCTCCCTCCCTATTCACAGTTGGACTGGTGGAGGACGAGATCCCGTAGTGGCCTGGTGGGGGCTGGGCTGGCGGCCTGGGGAGTGGGGGGCACCCCCCTCCCAACCAAATAAATGTATGTATGTATGTCTGTATATATGTAGATATGTATGTCTGTGTGTGTATGTGTATGCTTGGTGTGTGTGTGTCTGTGTGTGTGTTTTTGGCGGTTTTGTTGGAATCATTGAAAAGATGTAGTTAATTTTAGGACGGACCATCATTTTAATTGTTGCTACTCTCCCCATAAGTGATATAGGAAGTGTCCTCCACCGAGTGAGGTCCTCTTCTATTGTTTTAATAAGGGGGGTGTAGTTTAAGTGCACCAAGTCTGACAGTTTGGCTGAGATATTAATGCCGAGGTATTTGATGTTCCCTGGTTTTAGAGGGGTATTTGATGTGTGCTGAAAAATAGAGTTAATAGGCAAGACAACTGACTTATTCCAATTTATAGAATATTCTGAAATTGCAGAGAATCTGTCTATTAGTTCTATTGTTTCTGGAAGAGAGGTCTGTGCATTTTGTAAGAACAGTAATACATCATCTACGTAAAGGCATATTTTATGGGTTACACTTTCTGTTCGTATTCCTTTTATGTTATTGTTCTGTCTAATGGCTGCTGCTAGTGGTTCAATAAAAATTGCAAAGAGAGATGGTGAGAGTGGACACCCCTGCCTGGTACCTCTCTTGAGATTGAACCTTGAGGAAGTTTGATCATTTGTTTTAACACAGGCACTGGGTGAGGTGTACAATGTTTTAATCCAGGAGGTAATTTTGATTAAATCCAAATTTCCGTAGTGTAGCGAGTAGAAATTTCCAATTTACCCAATCAAAAGATTTTTCTGCATCTAAAGAGGTGAAAATGGCCTTTGGTTTATTGTGGTGGCAGTGGTCTATAAGATTAATTAATCTGCGTGTGTTGTTAGTGGAGTGGTCTATAAGATTAATTAATCTGCGTGTGTTGTTAGTGGAGTAGTCTATAAGATTAATTAATCTGCGTGTGTTGTTAGTGGAGTGGTCTATAAGATTAATTAATCTGTGTGTTGTTAGTGGAGTGGTCTATAAGATTAATTAATCTGCGTGTGTTGTTAGTGGAGTAGTCTATAAGATTAATTAATCTGCGTGTGTTGTTAGTGGAGTGGTCTATAAGATTAATTAATCTGTGTGTTGTTAGTGGAGTGGTCTATAAGATTAATTAATCTGCGTGTGTTGTTAGTGGAGTGGTCTATAAGATTAATTAATCTGCGTGTGTTGTTAGTGGAGTGGTCTATAAGATTAATTAATCTGTGTGTGTTGTTAGTGGAGTGGTCTATAAGATTAATTAATCTGTGTGTTGTTAGTGGAGTGGTCTATAAGATTAATTAATCTGTGTGTGTTGTTAGTGGAGTGGTCTATAAGATTAATTAATCTGTGTGTTGTTAGTGGAGTGGTCTATAAGATTAATTAATCTGCGTGTGTTGTTAGTGGAGTAGTCTATAAGATTAATTAATCTGCGTGTGTTGTTAGTGGAGTGGTCTATAAGATTAATTAATCTGTGTGTTGTTAGTGGAGTGGTCTATAAGATTAATTAATCTGCGTGTGTTGTTAGTGGAGTGGTCTATAAGATTAATTAATCTGCGTGTGTTGTTAGTGGAGTGGTCTATAAGATTAATTAATCTGCGTGTGTTGTTAGTGGAGTGGTCTATAAGATTAATTAATCTGTGTGTTGTTAGTGGAGTGGTCTATAAGATTAATTAATCTGTGTGTGTTGTTAGTGGAGTGGTCTATAAGATTAATTAATCTGCGTGTGTTGTTAGTGGAGTGGTCTATAAGATTAATTAATCTGCGTGTGTTGTTAGTGGAGTGGTCTATAAGATTAATTAATCTGCGTGTGTTGTTAGTGGAGTGGTCTATAAGATTAATTAATCTGCGTGTGTTGTTAGTGGAGTGGTCTATAAGATTAATTAATCTGCGTGTGTTGTTAGTGGAGTGGTCTATAAGATTAATTAATCTGTGTGTGTTGTTAGTGGAGTGGTCTATAAGATTAATTAATCTGTGTGTTGTTAGTGGAGTGGTCTATAAGATTAATTAATCTGCGTGTGTTGTTAGTGGAGTAGTCTATAAGATTAATTAATCTGCGTGTGTTGTTAGTGGAGTGGTCTATAAGATTAATTAATCTGCGTGTGTTGTTAGTGGAGTGGTCTATAAGATTAATTAATCTGCGTGTGTTGTTAGTGGAGTGGTCTATAAGATTAATTAATCTGTGTGTTGTTAGTGGAGTGGTCTATAAGATTAATTAATCTGTGTGTGTTGTTAGTGGAGTGGTCTATAAGATTAATTAATCTGCGTGTGTTGTTAGTGGAGTGGTCTATAAGATTAATTAATCTGCGTGTGTTGTTAGTGGAGTGGTCTATAAGATTAATTAATCTGCGTGTGTTGTTAGTGGAGTGGTCTATAAGATTAGTGTCGTCCTTTAATGAACCAGTTTGATCAGGGTGTATTATGTGGGGTGTAATTTTTTCTATTCTGCTTGTTAAGGTTTTACTGATTATTTTAAGATCTACATTGATTAGTGATATTGGGTGATAGCTAGATGGTAGTGTAGGATCTTTATCCGGTTTAAGAAGAAGATTGATATTTGCACAGTTCATATGTGGGGGGAGAGATAAAGATTCTTTAATTTCCTCAACTGTTCTAGAAAAGATTGGTGAGAGTAAAGGCCAAAATTCTTTGTAAAATTCAGTGGTGTATCCATCAGGTCCTGGAGCTTTACCATCAGGTCCTGGAGGTTTACCGTCAGGTCCTGGAGCTTTACCGTCAGGTCCTGGAGCTTTACCGTCAGGTCCTGGAGCTTTACCATTAGGTCCTGAAGGTTTACCATCAGGTCCTGGAGCTTTACCATCAGGTCCTGGAGCTTTACCATCAGGTCCTGGAGGTTTACCGTCAGGTCCTGGAGGTTTACCGTCAGGTCCTGGAGCTTTACCGTCAGGTCCTGGAGGTTTACCATCAGGTCCTGGAGCTTTACCATCAGACATGTGCTGGAGAGCTTCATGCAGTTCTTCTACTGATACAGAAGCTTCTAGACCTTGGATCTGTTCGTCTTTTAATTTTGGAGGTCAACTGTTCAGAAAGTCTCTCGTTCAGATTGTGAAGGTCAATTTGTGAAGATAAAGTTTTCTATAAAATTATCTGAAAGTAGTATTTATTTCCTGAGGGTCACAAGTGATTTCACCATTTTGAGTTTTAACTGAGGGGATTGTACCCTTTTCTTTATTTCGTTTTAACTGATTGGCTAAGAGTTTGCTGGATTTATTTCCATGTTCAAAGTTCTCCCAGCGTAATCTCTGGAGTTGAAATTGTGTTTTGTGTTCAATTATTTCATTCAAATCTATTTTTAATCTCTTTAACTCCGTTAATAAGCGGTCATCTTTGGAAGCAGCGTGAGCTGTCTCTATGGTCTTGATTTTATCTTCTAATTCTTTTTCCTTTATTTTTTCCTTTTTGGTTTTGTATGAGGAGTAAGAAATAATTTTTCCTCTCATGACAGCTTTAGTGTCTCCCAGAGGACACCGGGAGAAACACCAGGCAGATCATTTGTTTCTAAAAAGATTGTCCATTGTTTTTTAAAGAATGTGAGGAAGTCTAGATCCTTGAGCAGTGAAGTGTTAAATCTCCATTGTCTACTAGGAGGGTGATTGTTCTATTAGTGACGTCATAGTGACAGGTCATGGTCACTGATAGTGACATCATAGTGACAGGTCATGGTCACTGATAGTGACGTCATAGTGACAGGTCATGGTCACTGATAGTGACGTCATAGTGACAGGTCATGGTCACTGATGGTGACGTCATAGTGACAGGTCATGGTCACTGATAGTTGGTCACTGGTAGTGACGTCATAGTGACAGGTCATGGTCACTGGTAGTGACGTCATAGTGACAGGTCATGGTCACTGATAGTGACGTCATAGTGACCAGTCATGGTCACTGATAGTGACGTCATAGTGACAGGTCATGGTCACTGGTAGTGACGTCATAGTGACAGGTCATGGTGACTGGTAGTGACGTCATAGTGACAGGTCATGGTCACTGATAGTGACGTCATAGTGACAGGTCATGGTCACTGATAGTGACATCATAGTGACAGGTCATGGTCACTGGTAGTGACGTCATAGTGACAGGTCATGGTCACTGATAGTGACGTCATAGTGACAGGTCATGGTCACTGATAGTGACGTCATAGTGACAGGTCATGGTCACTGGTAGTGACGGGGTGAATCTGTGTGTCCCAGGTGTCTTTAATCACTGATTTACTCTCCAGAAAGTAATCTAAGTGTGAATAGGACTGGTGCACTGCTGAGGCGAAGGTGTACTCTTTAAGCGTAGGATGAAAGGTGCGCCAAGCGTCACAAAGACCAGAGTCACTCATGTACTGCTGGATTCTATCTGATGATTCCCAGTGTCTGGTGTTTGTGCTTTACTAACTCTGTCCATTGTGGATTGAGGGCGATGTTGAGGTCTCCTCCAACTATCACGGTTTTGTCAGAGTGTTGAGAGGCTGGTGAAGAAGTTGTGATAGAAGGAGGTCATCAACATTTGGGCCATAGATGTTTGCGATACACATCTCTATGTTCTGAAGAGGGATATGAATAATTATAAATTGGTTATACTCATATTTCTTTGATAGAACTTTCTGCGTCACCATACACTCTAAAAAAAAAAATCTGAAGATGTGGACATTTTGTTTAGAAATAGTTCAGAAAAGACACTATCAGGGGGAGCGGATCAACACCACATTTTTTAGAGCTGCCCAAAAATCCAAATATTCTGGGAAAAAGTCAGGAAGACATACAACATATTTTGGTCAAAATATCCCACTAAAATGCACATTTTATCTGGGTGATTTACCAGAAAGATTTACAGGACATGATAGATAACTGCTGAAAATACTCATTGCTGCAGCAAAGAAAGCAATAACTTGTAAACAGTTACAGAATGATGCACCTACACTAGATAATTGGATTGAAGTTATCGGTGAAATTCATGAGATGGAAAGACTCACATTCTTATTACGCCTGCAAAAGGAATCATACATTGCAAAATGGACTAAATTAAAGACACATTTTCAGATATCAAATCCCGCTACTTCATACCACACATACATATATTACCTGTGTATAACAATTGCTGTACACACTCCATATGAATGCTTATTAGGTGGAGATTTAGTGAAAAACAATGCCTGGCAATTGAGTTGTACTGTGACACTATTCTCCTGTTTAGGTTTCTTTATGTTCTGTGTTTTCTTGTGTTCATGTGAAAAAAAAAAATAATAATTTTTTTCAGACCCCACGGTCCAAAACATAGTGCACCGTGGGGTTTTGGGGAATTCTGAGGAAGGCCTTTCATGTTTTTCACGTTCTGTCAAGGCTTTCTACAGATGAAATGTGGACACTGGGCCATTTTGAAACACATTCATGCCCCAAAGAGCCACCAAAAGTTAAGGTATCGTATTTTCCGCACTATAAGGCACCTAAATACCTCAAATTTTCTCAAAAGCTGCCAGTGCGCCTTATAACCCGGTGCGCCTTATATATGGAAGAATTGCTCTACTCCAGACTGCTATTTGACAGCTGAACAACCAGAAGCTTTTATTTTGACAACTCTAACTTCTCAACCGGATGTTCAGAGCGGACGACACTCCACACAACACCTTCATCACTCATGGTTGAACACCAACATTCTAACAAACCAAAATAAACTAGATGAAATAATGACTCCCTAAACTGGGGAACAAAAACACATAAACACAATCAACACAACACCAAGCCCAACAACGACCCACAATAACCTCCAACAACACAAAACATGAATTCCCATCATGCCTTGCATCCTGAGCTCCTCAGTGCAGCCGATAGCTGCAATGAATTATGGGAGTTTCTGTTTGTGGTGTTTTAAATGCAATTATTGGGGGTTCTATTTGGTTTGTGGTGTGGGTAATAATTGTGTTGTGTTGTGTTTTTGTTGCTTAGTTCATGTAGTTTAGTTTATTACGGTAGTTGTAAGTTGTCAACCAGCAGTGAAGAAGGTTTTGTGTGTAGTGTCCTCCTGGCATAGGCTGCAGGTAGGACTATCAAAATAAAGTGCATGCACCTCTCTGGGTGTTACAATCAGTGGAAAATGTAACCTAATGTCTTTGAGCTATAAAGGTTGCTGACCACTGGTCTAGTCCATGTGCCTTATAATGTGGTGTGTCTTATATATGAACAAAGTTGTAAATTATGTCAATCAATGTAGCACTGTAAGGCACACTGGATTATAATCCAGTGTGCCTTATAGTGTGGAAAATAAGGTAATCATGGTATCCTGAGACCTTTGCTGGGTGCATACGTACTAGGGATAAAGCATTTTTTACATATATGTGCATGATATGAGTAAAACTCATCAAAATCCGTGCTGTGCGAAAGGAAAATCCTCATTTGGTAACTGGCTGTCTTCACGCTCTGTGATTGGCCAGTCACACACAGCACCCGCCCCTCCCTACACACAAGCAGAGCAGAGATCTAGCTCTGCAGCTGGAGCTCTGCTCCACACACACGTGGCTCTCTGCAGTACCCCTTAGGTTTTCTTCAGCTCACTTCTATTTCGGTTTGTATGACATTCAAAATTACTTGGTGAACTTGCTTCGTAACATACGCGGTGCATTTGACAAGACAGAGCTGAAATCGGCTTATGTCGCGTTGGACACTGCCTCCACTCTGGTTGCGTTTTTTTGTGTGTTTTTTTTCAATACCGTCTGCTTGCTCTTAGTTTGGCTGGTGGTGTAAAGTCAGTTGGAAAACTTTGCTCGTACTGAGTCAAAGTCAAAGTCAAAGTCAGCTTTATTGTCAAGTGTGCTAATATGCATGACATACAGCACAGATGAAATTTCAGTCCTCTCGGACCCACAGTGCAAAAAGGCATGCAACAACAATATTAAAAATAACAATTTAAAAATTTATAAATATATGCAACATATAATCATATAGACAGTATAGTGACAAAGCAGAGCAGGGAGGGAGTTGAGTCTCCTGACTGCCTGGTGGCAGAAACTGTCTTTGAGCTGCTGGTTTTGGCTCGGAGACTCTGAAGTCTCCTCCCCGACGGCAGCAGGCTGAAGAGGCTGTGGGAGGGGTGGGGGGGTCACCTGCCATCCTGATGGCTCTGCGGGTGAGGCGGGTGTTGTACATGTCCTGCAGGGGGGGAGAGAGACACCAATGATCCTCTCGGCTGCCCTCACGATGCGCTGCAGAGTCTTGCGGCAGGATACGGTGCAGGCGCCGTACCACACGGTGATGCAGCTGGAGAGGAGGCTCTCCATGGTGCCTCTGTAGAAGGTGTGCATGATGGGGGAGGGGCTCTTGCTCTCCATGGTGCCTCTGTAGAAGGTGTGCATGATGGGGGAGGGGCTCTGGCTCTCCATGGTGCCTCTGTAGAAGGTGTGCATGATGGGGGAGGGGCTCTGGCTCTCCATGGTGCCTCTGTAGAAGGTGTGCATGATGGGGGAGGGGCTCTGGCTCTCCATGGTGCCTCTGTAGAAGGTGTGCATGATGGGGGAGGGGCTCTGGCTCTCCATGGTGCCTCTGTAGAAGGTGTGCATGATGGGGGCGGGGCTCTTGCTCTCCTTAGCTTGCGGAGGCAGTCCAGGCGCTGGTGTGCTTTCTTGGCCAGTGATGCAGTGTTGTTGCTCCAGGACAGGTCTTCAGAGATGTGCACTCCCAGGAACTTGGTGCTGCTGACCTGCTCCACTGCAGCACCGCCGATGGTCAGTGGAGCATGCTGGGAGTGTCGTCGTCTGAAGTCCACAACAATCTCCTTCGTCTTCTCCACATTCAGGCGGAGATTGTTGTCCTTGCACCACATGGCCAGGTGCCTCACCTCGTCCTCATCGTTGTTGATGAGACCCACCACACAGTTGTATTGTCCGCAAACTTGATGAAGAGGTTGGAGCTGAATGATGGTGAGCAGTCGTGGGTCAGCAGAGTGAAGAGGAGGGGGCTCAGCACACACCCCTGGGGGGCCCCTGTGTTGAGCATGATGGTGCTGGAGGTGTTGCTGCCAACTGGAACTGCCTGTGGTCTCCCCGTCAGGAAGTCCAGCAGCCAGTTACACAGGGAGGGGTGGAGCCCCCGCTGACTGAGCTGCTGAGGGGTGATGGTGTTGAATGCTGAGCTGAAGTCAATGAACAGCATTCTGACATAGGAGTCTCTGGTCTCCAGGTGGGTGGGGGCTGAGTGGAGGGCAGTGGAGATGGCATCATCGGTCGAGCGGTTGGACCGATATGCAAACTGGAAAGGGTCCAGGGTGGGGGGAAGGGCAGACTTGATATGTTGCATGACTAGCCGCTGGAAGCACTTCATGATGATGGGGGTGAGTGCGACCGGGCGGTAGTCATTGTGGCAGGTGGGGGACGACTTCTTCGGCTTGAATGGGTGCTTTTGAGAAGAATACAGTGAACAAGGCTGACATAGTTCCCTGTTTGCCACCACTGGATGTTTACATGAATCAGTCTTACAGAATCAAGTCTTTCAGACCACTTACACACATATAGCTGAACACATAATGTAGCCTTTATGAATATGTTTATTGCTGTTCATTAAAATAAATATGATAAATATTACAAATTCAGCTTTATATACTGTATATAGTATATATCTTTTTTTTATATATAAAACATTTAATCTCAATTCTGAGGCTGTTCTATAAATAGTTTTCAAATAAACAATTAATAAAGCAACGTCTGATGAATCCATATCAATTTCAGACTTAAAATAATGTACCGATTTAAGCCCCACCCAGTTTCACTTGAACCACACACACTTACGATTTAGGCCCTGCCCACTCCGAGTACAGATACGGATACAGATAGTGGTGTACTCACTCATCCCTAATACATACCCCTTGATTTCTATTTTCGTGGCATAGCTTGTAGAAGGTGTTCTACTGTTGATTGATCAGACTTGAATGAAGCTCCCCTACTGGGCTTTGCTCCTCCCAGACCGTGCGCACTGTGGCAGAACATAGTAGAAAGCAACGCATTGGGTCCACAAACCATTAAACGCCGGGACAAGCCACAATTGAATATGATGAAATGGCGACCATACAACATAGGTTTTCCGTGAGAACCATGACAAAGTACGGTGTGATGTGATAAAACGCAAAGCAACTGTGATAGAACGTGCACTAAACATGACTTCCTGTAAGCTTCCCATCTTCATGACATTAACGGTTGGATGGCTTAAAATCTTCAACTAAATCATTTTAAATCTGAAATAATTCTCTTCAACCCCTCTAACTCACACAACAAATTCCATTATTAGTATGAATGCAAGGCTTTCACACTTTTCAGATTCTCTTTCTGTTTATTCTGTACGTTTTTCGAATCGCTAAAACTCTGGCAATCTTCACCCGTTCGTAACCATTCAAATGTCAAATCGTGCCGCTTTTTCGGCACTTTCCAGCTATGTTCCGACTGTTTGAAATCTCGTCAACTTTTTAAAATATTTCAACTTTTGTGCCACTTTTTTTTCCAATGTTAACGGAAGGAGACATTTTTAACTAGCTATAACTTCTTCAAATCTTAACCGATTTCAACCATTCGACTTTTAAACTGTTCAACTGTTTCAACTTTTAGTAACTTTTTCAAATTTTTGAAACTTTTTCAACTTTTTGAAACTTTTTCAACTTATCGAAACTTTTACAACTGACACTTTTTCAACTGTTTGACACTTTTTCAACTTTTTGAAAGTTGTTCAACGTTTTGAAACTAGTTCAAGTTTTTGAAACTTTTTCAACTGTTTGACACTTTTCAACTGTTCAACTGTTTCAACTTATTGAAATTTTTTCCACTTTTTCCACTTTTTCAAAGCATTCCAGTCTACCTGCCGCAGGCAGGCAGCAAAAAGCATTGCAGTTTGCATTCACACTATCATGCATTTGCCTTGGGAAATGCAGATCATCGAGTTCACCATTGTAAAGCCCATTGCCAGAAATTTTGGAGTTTCATTCGACCCTAACCTCAGTTTTGCTCCCAACATACAAAACCTTACCCAGTCTTGTTCTTCCATATCCAACTTATCTCCAGATTGAAGGCAGATTGGATAATGTGTGTTTGTTCCTGGGATACAGATTGGATACTTTGACTTGGTTCCTGGGTCATATGTGTGACCCCACTGGCTTAAATCTGCAGTGGAGTTCAGAAGTTTAGGCTTTTTAATTTATTTGAAGCTTTTAAATTGAGCACCCCTTTTCAATGCCATTCTCAGGAATGAAGTCAGGATTCTACATATGTCCTCTTTTATTGAATTTGTTTGTATTTTACAAAGACAAAAAAACTCAGTAACCAACTTTTTTTCCACCAATTCGGTATGGCAGGTCATCTTGTTTCTGGTGTGGCTCCCCATGACAGCAATTCAAAGCTTATCAAGTGTGATAGCCCCTCATTCTTCAGATTCTTCCTCCTGCTGATTCCTAACAATGCGTCCTTTCCAGCAGTACTCTCATTTAGCATCTGAGAAGATGCTACCAGGCAGACTTTGCATCCTGGGAGGAGCAGGGCATTAATGGATAGAATGACAACATGACAAAGTGTTGGCTCCTAAATTGTGTCCATTGCCAGTTAGATAATGGGATATTTTGGGAATTGAGATCAATCTTCTACATCATTAAGCAGTGTGATTTGGGGCTTCTGTAGAGAGGCTAGCAGGGGGGAGGCATTGAAACTGGAATGAGGGCTGTGATGAGCTGAGGCTGTGAGATTTCAAAGCAGTGTGCAAAAAGTGACCACTGTCTCAAATGTAAAACAAAATCAGCATCTCATGGAAAAATGGCTTTTCAGAGGTGTGCTGGCAGCAGTGTTTCTGTGTGATCTACCTTAACTATGTTATTGTCTTCTTGAGGAGAGGAAGAGGCTGCTGATGGCTCCCTGTGAATTTCATGCATGTTTCAGGGGTTTCATTGTACATCTCCGAAGTCTCCCATTGTTTCTAATAATGCTCTACTGTACGATGGTAATGCAATAGAAAAAAATAGAAACACAAGCAATGAGAGAAGACTTCCTCCCCAGGGTGCTCCATGTTAAATACCATAGTCCACAATAAGCCATTGGTACCTTCATGTTGGTGCTATTAAAATTATATTTGTTGATTAGTACTATGTAGAGAGAGTTGAAGAGATGGAATTCAGTATTCTCAACTGTGTATGAGTGCATAAAAACTTTTAACAATTAATTGTGGCGTTCCTATCATCTGTGTTCTATATTACTGCTCATAATGGTCCATTACACTGCATACTTATTTCTGTGCTCCAATTCGACATAAAGTTCTGCACACTGATAATGTTTATTGATTGAGACATGTTTGTGTTTGTCTGTCTTCTATTCCTGCCAGGATCTCAGCTCTGTGTTCATCCAAACAGGCCCAGTTTTCACACTGAGTGAGTGAAAATTCAAAAAAGAAATTGGGAAATACTTTTTTCTATATTTATTTGATTCCTGTTGATAAAGCATTGATGAGGATGTCTTTATATTGTTAATATAGGCTACAGAGTTTACAATTTTAACATTTTGGTGTTGGTGTGCCTCATGATTTTTCCAAAGAAAAAAGTGTGCCTTGGCTCAAAAAAGGTTGAAAAACACTGTACTCGGTGATGGGTCAGACCAAAAGCAGTTCAAAATAACCCTATGAACATACACCAGAGGAGAGAAGTGACGTTGCCCGGTTTGGCACAGCCAGGGCCTCACCCTGGAGCCAGGCCCGGGGTGGAGGCTCGTCTGCGAGCGCCTGGTGGCCGCGTTCTTGCCCGCGGGACTCGGCCGGGCTCAGCCCGAAGAGACGACGCGGGCCCCTCCTCCTCATCCTCCGGTGTGCCCACCACCCACAGAGGCTGTCGTAGGGGTCGGTGCAGTGTGGATTGGGTGGCAGTCGACAGCAGGGGCCTCGACGACCCGATCCCCGGACACAGACTCTGGTTTTTGGGACATGGAATGTGACCTAGCTGGGGGGGAAGGAGCCCGAGCTTGTGAGGGAGGCTGAGAGATACCGTCTAGATATAGTCGGGCTCACCTCCACTCACAGCTTGGACTCTGGAAACCAGCTCCTCGACAGGGGCTGGATACTCCACTTCTCTGGAGTTGCCCGCAGTGTAAGGTGGCGGGCTGGCGTGGGCTTGCTTATTGCCCCGCAGCTCAGCCGCCATTTGTTGAAGTTCACCCTGGTGAACGAGAGGGTTGCGTCCCTACACCTTCAAGTAGGGGACAGGTCTCTGACTGTTGTCTCGGCCTATGGACCGAACAGCAGTTCAGAGTACCCAACCTTCTTGGAGTCCCTGGGAGGGGTGCTGGATAGTGCCCCAACTGGGGACTCCATTGTTCTCCTGGGGGACTTCAACGCCCACGTGGGCAATGACAGTGAGACTTGGAAGGGGGTGATTGGGAGGAACGGCCTCCCCAATATGAACCTGAGAGGTGTTCTGTGCCAGCCCCAGCTTGTCCATAAGAACACCATGTTTGAGCACAGGGATGTCCATAAGTGCACGTGGCACCAGGACACCCTAGGCCGGAGGTCAATGACAGACTTTGTGGTCGTGTCATATGATCTCCGGCCGCGTGTCTTGGACACTCAGGTAAAGTTGGATGCGCTGGACTGGGAGGAGGCCAGACAGACTTGGCAGGCCCAAACGTGTTGTGAGGGTCTGCTGGGAACATCTGGCCGAGCCCTCCGTCTGCGCAGTTTTCAACTCCCACCTCCGGGAGAGCTTCTCACAGATCCCGAGGGAGGCTGGAGACATTGAGTCCGAGTGGACCATGTTCTCCACTTCCATTGTCGAAGCTGCTGCTCGGAGCTGTGGCTGCAGGGTCTCTGGCGCCTGTCGTGGCGGCAATCCCCGAACCAGGTGGTGGAAACCAGAAGTAAGGGATGCCATCAAGCTGAAGAAGGAGTCCTATCAGGCATTGTTAGCTCATAGGACTCCCGAGGTAGTCGACAGGTGTTGTGGAGGCTAAAACTTGGGTCTGGGAGGAGTTCGGAGAGGCCATTGAGGAGGACTTTCCGTCGGCCCTGAGGAAATTCTGGCAAACTGTCTGGCGCCTCAGGCGGGGGAAGCAGTTCTCCACCAACACTGTTTACAGTGGCTGTGGGGAGCTTTTGACCTCAACTAGGGATGTTGTCGGGCGGTGGAAGGAATACTTCGAGGACCTCCTCAATCCCACCACCACGTCTTCCATTGAGGAAGCAGAGACTGGGTTCTCAGAGGTGGACTCGTCCATTACCCAAGCTGAAGTCACCGAGGTTGTTGCAAAGCTCCTCGGTGGCAAGGCACCGGGAGTGGATGAGATTCGCCCAGAGTTCCTTAAGTCTCTGGATGTGCAGGGACTGTCGTGGCTGACTCGTCTCTGCAACATCGCGTGGCGGGCGGGGACGGTACCTCTGGACTGGCAGACTGGGGTGGTGGTCCCTCTCTTCAAGAAGGGGGATCGGAGGGTGTGTTCCAACTACAGTGGGATCACACTCCTCAGCCTCCCCGGGAAAGTCTATTCCAGGGTACTGGAGAGGAGGGTCCGGCCGTTAGTCGAACCTCGGATCCAAGAGGAACAATGTGGTTTTCGTCCTGGTCGTGGAACACTGGACCAGCTCTATACTCTCCACCATGATACACAGTCATGACATATGAATTCTGACCCAGGAATGTGATTGTCTTTCGCACCAAGTGCAAAGGGGGCTTCTGCAGGCCCTCCCCCCCCCCCCCCCCTTTCTGCTCACAAGACTCTTCCCCCATGCAATCAGCCAGTCACTGATTGGTTGAAGCTCCCAGGTTTTGACACCATCGAATTCACACGTGGAACAAAAGCCTGCAAAGCCAGGTTTTTCTCTCTCTTGCAAGACTACACTCCGAGTAGGTCAGTTGCTGCAGAGCAGCTCATCCAGTGTTAGCACACAGCTAACACCAGAGGCCTGCAAGCAGGGACCTCCACTTCTCTCTTGAAACAAAGACTCCGAGGAGACCTTCCCAGGACCGGAGACCAGCGCCCAGAGTCTGCTCTCCAAGGAAAACCAAGCAGTTCCTCCAGGACGGACCAGGGAAACGACGCCTCACAGAACTTCTTTGTGTTTTCCTCAACCAGCAGGAAAACCATCACAGACCTGAGCGACCAGCTCCTCAGTCTGGACAAAAGGAACAACCAGGAGCTGCAAAGAAGGACTCCTGAAACATCAACTTCATCTTCTTCTCCTCAGCCTGCAGAACCAGCAACCACAGTTAGCAGGAGGTGCTAACTACAGGAGAAGACACCAGCTTCCCTCCAGCAGGACAACAACTGAACTCCTTCAAGGAAGTGGGAACAACTGGGCTTTACCTGAGATTAGTTAAACCTGATGCTATGATAGAACTGTTTAACTTCATGAAGATGTGTTGGTTCTGTTACAGTGATTGAGTTCTATAGATAATGATATTAGGAGCAGTTATCAACCTGTAAACCAACGTTAGCTCTGCCACAGACACAGGGTCTGTATGCTAATCTTTGCTTTACTAACTTATTAACTCACAATCCTACACATATCACATCAAAGACAACATCACACAGTAACTGAACACCATCTGACGACTCCTGACGTTTTACAAGACAAATCGCATTCACATCAACTCATACTAGAAATGGTCCTTTAGCAGAGACACACCGGAAGCAGATGCTAAGGCTAGCTTCCATTGATCCATTGCTATCAGCACATGGTGGAGACCCAGGACAGACCTCCTGTTCTCTGATAACCTCCATTTGGAATGTAGTTTCTTGTGATCCACCATCTTGTTTTATAGTTCCATCACACGTCTCACACATACACCCTCCCTCCAACTCTCTCTCTCTTTTCTCTCCACACACACACACACACACCAAGCTGTATATAGGTAGTGCGAATTTGTGTTTTGTTTGTTTTCATTGTTAATAAATATAATTTTTGGAATCATGCTTGCTGTTTTATTAATGTGCACAAAGGTGAATGAAATGTTCACCTCTTCTGTGTCAAGAACTCCAAAATCCTTCAACCTTTACTGTTAATTCTGGTAATTGTAATTAATTTAACTATTAATTCAAATTCCTAATTAACTGTTTAGCATATCTTATGAGACTGATAGAACTGAATTGTCTATCATTTCCTGTTAAGACAGGTGGAGCTCCGAGGTTCTGATACAGATCAGATTAAATTTCAATAACATTATTAATAACTATCTTTGATCATTATTAATCATTATCGATAGCCAACCATAACATAAATAGTGATCCATATGAGGTAATAAATCCCTACATGTGTTTTGTGGATCTGGAGAAGGCGTTTGACCGCATCCTTCGAGATGTCCTGTGGGGGGTGCTCCGGGAGTATGGAGTCCGGGGCCCTTTGCTAAGGGCTGTTCGGTCCTTGTATTCCCAGAGCAGGAGTTTGGTTCGCATTGCCGGCAGTAAGTCGGACCTGTTCCCAGTGCACGTTGGCCTCCAGTTTGTCACCAATTCTGTTCATCACATACGTGGACAGAATTTCTAGGCACAGCCGGGGGCCATAGGGGGTCCGGTTTGGGGACCACAGGATCTCATCTCTGCTATTTGCAGATGACGTGGTTCTGTTGGCTCCATCAAACCTGGACCTTCAGCGTGCACTGATGCGGTTCGCAGCCGAGTGTGAAGCAGGTGGGATGAGGATCAGCACCTCTAAATCTGAGGCCATGGTTCGCGACCGGAAAAAGGTGGCTTGCCCCCGATCCTTGTCACAGGTGGAGGAGTTCAATTATCTCGGGGGTCTTGTTCACGAGTGGGGGGAAATGGAGCGTGAGATCGACAGGCGTATCAGTGCGGCATCTGCAGTTATGCGGACGTTGTATCGGTCCGTCGTGGTGAAGAAGGAGCTGAGCCAAAAAGAGAAGCTCTTGATTTACCGGTCGATCTCTGTTCCTACCCTCACCTATGGTCATGAACTATTGGTTATGACCGAAAGAACCAGATCCTGGATAGAAGCGGCTGAAATGAACTTCCTCCATAGGGTGGCTGGGCGCACCCTTAGAGATAGGGTGAGCTCAGTCACCAGGGAGGAGCTTGGAGTAGAGCCACTGCTCCTGCACATCGAGAGAAGGTGGCTCCGGCACCTGTTTCGGATGCCACCCAGATGCCTCCCCAGGGAGGTATTCACGAGCATGTCCCTCCGGTTGGAGGCCTCGGGGCAGATCTAGGACACGCTGGAGGGACTATGTCTCTCGGCTGGCCTGGGAACGCCTTGGGGTGCCACCGGAGGAGCTGGAGGAAGTGTCTGGGGCAAGGGAAGTCTGGGCAACTCTGCTCGGACTGCTGCCTCCGCGACCCGGCCCCGGATAAGCGGCAGAAAATGGATGGACCAAGTTTAAATGTAAATAATTGAATTTGTTATGTAGCGTCACTTAGATATTGGTACTTCTGATAAGTGGCATTAAGGCAGTTTATATGGTCGAGAATAGGATAAAGCTGTATTGAAAGTGGATGGAACTGAACCCAGGCTTTCCCAATACATTTCTGCGCACAAGTATAATAGGTTGTGTTTGCAGCATACAGCCAATCCAAGACATGCAGAAAAGATGCAGCACAGACTACTTCACATTGAAGGAGGAAACATATTTCAATGATGTAGGCAGATTGTAAATCGCTAACTTCACAAAAGGCTTCCAAAAAATGCATGGCAATGGCAAAGAAATAATGAATTTCATTTATATGCATAGTAGTATTACAATTAGGCAAGCAAAGTCAAGTACAGGGGCATCCTTTGAAGTGTGGATTTTTGCAGTTGCAAATAAAAGTTCAGATGCTGTAGGCAGATGGCCATAATGGGACACAATCTCCAGTGGTGTGCAGTCAGGGGTAGGAGGCCAGGCCGCACTGCTTGCCCTGTCAAAAATGTTTTTTCTTTTTTTTAATAATTAAAAAGTGATTCTGAAATTTCTGTCTGGAATCAGTTAGTGACTTTAACAATTTTATCCAGAAGACAACTGGTTATATTTTCTGGAGCTCAAATCTCCTATGTCCTCTACATGCATCACAACTCTTTTCCTCTGCTGGGGCTAGCAGTAGCTGCATTGCTAACCTCTGATCAAAGCTGGACGCTGCTATTTGGTTAAAATGTTGAGTGACAGTATCATCAGCCAATCAAATTTTTACGTGTTATTGACAGAACATCTTAGGGCAAGCAGATTTTCTAGCGCTTGCCTTGGTGCCGTCATTGAAATGAACTTAATTGATTGGCCCCTGGGCAGGTACATGATGATGCACTTGTTGGGCCTGGAATCCATGCTCTCTTTCAAGCAGTTCTCCCCCAAGAGAACAGGCTGCAAGAACAATGGGGAGATAATTAAGCAGCAGGGGGGGGCAGCAACCTGAGAGGGCCACAAGCCCCAGGTTGAAGAAGCCCCATCATTGATTGAACCCGACCCGGACATAGCGGGTGTCCGAAATGCCACTTGGTCAAACTCAGCTTGCAACCAACTGCCCCCCGCGTCTCAACCTGGTCTCCAAGCAGAGCGCACATCTCTGCATCAACCGGGATAATCAAGAGGGCACACAGTGGACCACAAGAATCAAACGATGGTTCAGCCCACTGGCGAGCATAACACACTTTTTGACTCTCCTTTTTCTCTTTTTGTGGATCCTTGGAGCCAGACGTGAGGACCCCCCTCAGCTGCAACACGCAACAAACCTGAGGCTCCCTCACAGCGAACCGAGGGCCCTACGAAAGCCCAGTTAGAATTTTTTGATATGGGAATCCAATTTATTAAACCATGTTTTTGGCGGTTTTGTTGGAATCATTGAAAAGATGTAGTTAATTTTAGGCAGGACCCTCATTTTAATTGTTGCTACTCTCCCCATAAGTGATATAGGAAGTGTCCTCCACCGAGTGAGGTCCTCTTCTATTGTTTTAATAAGGGGGGTGTAGTTTAAGTGCACCAAGTCTGACAGCTTGGCTGAGATATTAATGCCGAGGTATTTGATGTTCCCTGGTTTTAGAGGGGTATTTGGTGTGTGCTGAAAAATAGAGTTAATAGGCAAGACAACTGATTTATTCCAATTTATAGAATATTCTGAAATTGCAGAGAATCTGCCTATTAACTCTATTGTTTGTGGAAGAGAGGTCTGTGCGTTTTGTAAGAAAAGTAATACATCATCTGCATAAAGGCATATTTTATGGGTTACATTTGCTGTTTGTATTCCTTTTGTGTTATTGTTCTGTCTAATGGCTACTGCTAATGGTTTGATAAAAATTACAAAGAGAGCTGGTGAGGGTGGACACCCCTGCCTGGTACCTCTCTCAAGATTGAACCTTGAGGAGGTTTGATCATTTGTTTTAACACAGCCACTGGGTGAGGTGTACAATGTTTTAATCCAGGAGAGGTAATTTTGTCTAAATCCAAATTTCCGTAGTGTAGCGAGTAGAAATTTCCAATTTACCCTATCAAAAGCTTTTTCTGCATCTAAAGAGGTGATAATGGCCTTTTGTTTATTCTGGTGGCAGTGGTCTATAAGATTAATTAATCTGTGTGTGTTGTTAGTGGAGTGGTCTATAAGATTAATTAATCTGTGTGTGTTGTTAGTGGAGTGGTCTATAAGATTAATTAATCTGTGTGTGTTGTTAGTGGAGTGGTCTATAAGATTAATTAATCTGCGTGTGTTGTTAGTGGAGTGGTCTATAAGATTAATTAATCTGCGTGTGTTGTTAGTGGAGTGGTCTATAAGATTAATTAATCTGCGTGTGTTGTTAGTGGAGTGGTCTATAAGATTAATTAATCTGCGTGTGTTGTTAGTGGAGTGGTCTACAAGATTAATTAATCTGCATGTGTTGTTAGTGGAGTGGTCTATAAGATTAATTAATCTGTGTGTGTTGTTAGTGGAGTGGTCTATAAGATTAATTAATCTCTGTGTGTTGTTAGTGGAGTGGTCTATAAGATTAATTAATCTCTGTGTGTTGTTAGTGGAGTGGTCTATAAGATTAATTAATCTGTGTGTGTTGTTAGTGGAGTGTCGTCCTTTAACGCAGTGGTTCCCAACCTTTTTTGACCAGTGTACCCCTTGAGCTGGTTTCCATGTGAAAAGTACCCCCTCTCTCGTGTGTGATTATTCGCCTTAATGTGTACTTAATGTGAAAACCCTTTGTCTTTCTATCTATCCAACTGCTCATTTAAATAAAACAATTATTGTGAGTGTAAAAACATATCTTTTAATGAGACACTTGCACTTGCTTGTCTTTCATAAGGTTTGACAGTTCTGGGGGCAGTGTGGCAACAGCCGCCACCAAGCTGTTCTCCACATTCAGTCTGTTTCTCTGCTTGGTTTTGATGTGAGTCAGGGCTGAGAAGGTCACTTCACACATGTAGGTTGATCCAAAAGGCAAAAGTTCATTCAATGCACATTTCCCCAGCTCTGGATATTCCTTTTCAACCTCACACCAAAACTCAGTCAGTGACTTTTCAGCATGTGCCATCTTCTGCACACGATCAACGGACAAATCCTCCAGGTTTTCCTGCAGTCTGGCAGGAAGGCTGCTGCTGCTCTCAGTCCCTCTGAAGGGGTTCCTCACCCAGTCCAGTTGCTCTGACTTTTCTTCGATGTCATGGAAGTACTGGTTGAAGTCAGTTTTGAGTTTGGAGAGATGTGTTCTCATGATTTTGACTATAGGATTTTTTTCAGCATCAGTGGTGGCAAGAAGGGCATCAACAAGTGGAAAACAGCTCACATCTCCATTGTCACATTTGTTCTCCCACAAGGTGACTTTATGTATGAATCCATTCACTTTGTCATACACGTTAAGTATGTGTGAGTCCTTGCCTTGAAGTGACAGGTTGAGGTCATTCAGCTTGGAGAAGACCTCGGCAAGATATGCAAGGCGTGCAACCCAGCTTGCGTTCTCAAAAACAACCGCAAGAGGGTGCAAGTGCTCTTTCAAGAAAGCAGACACCTCGGCGCGAAGTTCGAAAAGCCTCCGTAAGGTTTTCCCGCGAGACAACCAGCGAACGTCCGTGTGAAGCAACAGCTGATCGTGCTCTGCCCCGCTCTCTTGACAAAGACTCTGAAACAATCGGTGATTCATAGGCCTGGACTGAATGTAGTTAATCACCTTAACTGCGTCATCCATAACGGAACTTAACTCAGGGCTCATCCTTTTGCTTGCGAGAGCCTCCCGGTGGATAATACAGTGATTCCACTTGATTTCGGGGTTCACGATCATGACACGTCCATTCAGCCCACGCACTTTCCCTGTCATTGCGGCCGCGCCATCAGTACAGATGTGACTGCATGACTTCCATTCCAGATCGTTATCTTTAAAAAAAGCTGTCAATCAACTGAAATATTTCTTCGCCGGTTGTCTGTCCCGTTAGCTTCTTGCAAAACAAAATGTGCTCCCATACGTCCGACCCTTCTTTATAGCGCACAAAGGCTAATAGCTGAGCCTCCCCACTCACATCCGTCATTTCATCTAACTGCAAAGCGAACTGACCAGCTCTTTTCATTTTATTGACCACCTGCTCAACAATATTAGTGGCCATATCATCGATCCGACGGCAGACTGTGTTGTTTGACAATGGAACTGTTTTCAGCGCATCTGCTGCTTTCTTGTCCAGCATAGTTTCAACCAAAAGTATAGCGGCAGGGAGAATCAGATCTTCGGCAATTGAATGTGGTTTTTTTGACTTAGCCACAAGTAAAGACACAGCATAGGATGCCTCCAATGCTTTGCTTGACACACTTGCTGCTTTCTTTATTGTAGTCTGACTTGACTTGAATTCAGACAGTTTTCGTTTGAAAAAGTCCTCGGTCTTACCTACATTTCCCGTGTGTTTAGTGCTCTGGTGCCGCTGCAGATGGGCTGGTTTCATTGAATTATTTGACAGGACGTCACCGCAAAAAAAGCACTGAGGCTGCGGTGGATCAGATGTAGCAGTAAATCCATACAAAATGTATTTATCGTTGTACTGCCGGTGTTTGGCAGTGGTCTCTCTATTCCTTTTTTCACTGGGCTCCCCTGTGCCTGCGTCCGAGGTGACGGTAGCAGTAGCGGTAGCTGGACGTTTACTCCTGCCTAGCCATGCATCCATGTTTACAGTCGGTATGCAGCTAGAGTTAGCTAGCTTCGCGAATCGTGCGCGCCCGCAGCAAGAACGTGAACCTTTTTTTTTTTTTTTTTTAAAGCGCGCCACTTTATAGTCTTTTCATATTATGTGCATTGTAGTGTTACAATCACTGTGGACGAACTGCTACTCATGGAAAATAAACGTATGGCCTTACTAAAAGTCATGATATAATACAATATAATATAGTATAATTTTTTTTTTTTTTGTGTGTGGATACTGTAGGCTAATTTATAATCTTTCTGCGTACCCCCTGCAATACCCTCGCGTACCCCTAGGGGTCCGTGTACCCCCGGTTGGGAATCACTGCTTTAACGAACCCTGTTTGATCAGGGTGTATTATGTGGGTGTATTTTTTCTATTCTGCTTGTTAAGGTTTTACTGATTATTTAAGATCTACATTGATTAGTGATATTGGGCGATAGCTAGATGGTAGTGTAGGATCTTTATCCGCTTTAAGAAGAAGATTGATATTTGCACAGTTCATATGTGGGGGGAGAGATAAAGATTCTTTAATTTCCTCAACTGTTCTAGAAAAGATTGGTGAGAGTAAAGGCCAAAATTCTTTGTAAAATTCAGTGGTGTATCCATCAGGTCCTGGAGCTTTACCGTCAGGTCCTGGAGCTTTACCGTCAGGTCCTGGAGCTTTACCGTCAGGTCCTGGAGCTTTACCGTCAGGTCCTGGAACTTTACCATCAGGTCCTGGAGCTTTACCATCAGGTCCTGGAGCTTTACCATCAGGTCCTGGAGGTTTACCGTCAGGTCCTGGAGCTTTACCATCAGGCATGTGCTGGAGAGCTTCATGCAGTTCTTCTACTGATACAGAAGCTTCTAGACCTTGGATTTGTTCGTCTTTTAATTTTGGAGGTCAACTGTTCAGAAAGTCTCTAGTTCAGATTGTGAAGGTCAATTTGTGAAGATAAAGTTTTCTATAAAATTATCTGAAAGTAGTATTTATTTCCTGAGGGTCACAAGTGATTTCACCATTTTGAGTTTTAACTGAGGGGATTGAACACTTTTCTTTATTTCGTTTTAACTGATTGGCTCAGAGTTTGCTGGATTTATTTCCATGTTCAAAGTTCTCCCAGCGTAATCTCTGTAGTTGAAATTGTGTTTTTGTGTTCAATTATTTCATTCAAATCTATTTTTAATCTCTTTAACTCCGTTAATAAGCGTCGTCATTGGAAGCAGCATGAGTTGTCTCTATGGTCTTGATTTTATCTTCTAATTCTTTTTCCTTTATTTTTTCCTTTTTGGTTTTGTATGAGGAGTAAGAAATTATTTTTCCTCTCATGACAGCTTTAGTGTCTCCCAGAGGACACCGGGAGAAACACCAGGCAGATCATTTGTTTCTAAAAAGAGTGTCCATTGTTTTTTAAAGAATGTGAGGAAGTCTAGATCCTTGAGCAGTGAAGTGTTAAATCTCCATTGTCTACTAGGAGGGTGATTGTTCTATTAGTGACGTCATAGTGACAGGTCATGGTCACTGATAGTGACATCATAGTGACAGGTCATGGTCACTGATAGTGACGTCATAGTGACAGGTCATGGTCACTGGTAGTGACGTCATAGTGACAGGTCATGGTCACTGGTAGTGACGTCATAGTGACAGGTCATGGTCACTGATAGTGACGTCATAGTGACAGGTCATGGTCACTGGTAGTGACGTCATAGTGACAGGTCATGGTCACTGGTAGTGACGTCATAGTGACAGGTCATGGTCACTGGTAGTGACGTCATAGTGACAGGTCATGGTCACTGGTAGTGACGTCATAGTGACAGGTCATGGTCACTGGTAGTGACGTCATAGTGACAGGTCATGGTCACTGGTAGTGACGTCATAGTGACAGGTCATGGTCACTCGTAGTGACGTCATAGTGACAGGTCATGGTCACTGGTAGTGACGGGGTGAATCTGTGTGTCCCAGGTGTCTTTAATCAGTGATTTACTCTCCAGAAAGTAATCTAAGTGTGAATAGGATTGGTGCTCTGCTGAGTAGAAGGTGAACTCTTTAAGAGGAGGATGAGAGGTGCGCCAAGCGTCACAAAGACCAGAGTCACTCATGTACTGCTGGATTATATCTGGTGATTCCCAGTGTCTGGTGTTTGTGCTTTACTAACTCTGTCCATTGTGGACTGAGGGCGATGTTGAGGTCTCCTCCAACTAGCACTGGTTTATCAGAGTGTTGAGAGGCTGGTGAAGAAGTTGTGATAGAAGGAGGGGTATCAACATCATCTCTATGTTCTGAAGAGAGATATGAATAATTATAAATCTTCCCTCTGGGTCTGTGGTTGTATCTTTATGAGAGAATAGTTTTTTATTGCTGATTAATATAGCTCCGCCTCTCTGCTTGGAGTTCTAACCAGCTGAGTGTGTGTGAGGGAATTGTGGTGAGATCAATTTGTGTGTCGTGTGGAAGGTGTGTGTGTCTCTTGTAATAAGACAATGTCTGCCTCTAGTTTATCCAGGTGTTCAAAACCTTCGGTCTTTTTGTTTGTGTGCCCATTCCAGGAACATTCCAGGTGACAAATATGAACATGTTTCTCGCTACACTCATCTTCTAGGTGGGTTTTCCAGCGTGTGTGTGTGTGTGTGTGTGTGTGTGTGTGTGTGTGTGTGTGCGTGCGTGTGTGTAGCTGTGTGTGTGCGCGTGTCTGTGTGCGTCTGTGAGTGCATGCGAGTGTGTCTGTGTGTGTGTCTGTGTCTGTGTGTGCGTGCGTGTGTGTGAGCATCTGTGTGTGTCTGTGTGTCTGTGTGTACGTGCATGCACATGTTTTTAAGGTTCCTAATTCTGACTGGTTATTTAACATGGGAGTGTGTGTCTGCCGATATATGGGTGTTTGATATCATGACAGTTGGATTGTGGTGTCGTGGTCTTAGTGTGGCTAAAACAGTGGAAAAGTGTTACTATTAAAACAAGGGAGGTGTAGAAATAGAAAGTAGGAGGCCAAAACCCAAAGAGAGACAATCCCAAACTCATAGGTGACGTTAGTGGTGACGTAAGGAGTGCCTGCTTTGTTTTGTTTTTTTGAAAGTCATGTAAATATATATATGTATACATATACACACATATATACACATACACATATCCCAGCGTTTATAGTGCGAGTTCAAGATGATTAACATTGTAATAACATTGCAATCATTGTGTATTTTAACAATATAATACTAATTACTTTTGCCTTATTTAATCAATCATGATGCATGTGTGTGTTCAAGGGGATGTTACTTATTTCTGAGGACCATCAGTAGAGCCAGGGGGTGACAGCAGGGTCCCGGTACAGCTGGCCGTTGACGTAAAGCCTGTCCACTGTGATGACGGCTCGGGATCCTTCAGGATGAGCTTCTTCCTCACAGGAAGCAACAAGCGGCGACGGTCTAAGATCTCCTTCGGGAACTGGTCGTTAACGCTGAAGTCCGTCCCTCGTAGTTCCCTGCCGCGGCTCTTCACCAGTTCTTTCTGCTTGAAATGTTCAAACTTGGCGACGATGGGCCGCGGGCGCTGATTGTCCTGTCGTCTCCCTCCTAGGCGCTGGTTGTCCTGTCGTCTCCCTCCCAGGCGCTGGTTGTCCTGTCGTCTCCCTCCTAGGCGGTGGTTGTCCTGTCGTCTCCCTCCCAGGCGCTGGTTGTCCTGTCGTCTCCCTCCCAGGCGCTGGTTGTCCTGTCGTCTCCCTCCCAGGCGGTGGTTGTCCTGTCGTCTCCCTCCCAGGCGCTGGTTGTCCTGTCGTCTCCCTCCCAGGCGCTGGTTGTCCTGTCGTCTCCCTCCCAGGCGGTGGACTCGGGCGAAGGTGATCTTGTTCACGGTGTCCTCGGGAAGCTTCAGGAGCTCCTGGATGAATCCTCGCAGCGATGTTTTCCTCCTCGCGTTCTGGAAGTCCCGCGAAGACGAGGTTGTCCCGCATACTCCTGCTTTGGAGGTCCAGGATCGACTCCTTCATGTTCTTGTTCTCCCGAGTCAGGCCGCTCAGTCCCTGGTTCAGCAGGTCCACCTCACTTCTTAGCCCCATGTTCTCTGCTGTGAGATCCGCCACCTGCTGTTGGCTGAATTCCAGCGACTCCCGAAGAGCTTGGAATTCACGAGGGAGCACCTCCACCAGGGTGGAGCTCCTCCACCAGGGCGAGACGGACGTCGAAGCTGGACAGCTTGGTGTTGATGCTGTCCAGGATGTCCTCAAACTGTTTAGATGGAGAAGGAGTCGCTGTTGGGGAGCTTTCAGCACGGCTCCTCTTGGATGCGGTCTGTGGCGTCTTCGACATCACGAGCCGGTCGTAGCACTCGTCCAAGTATTCTTGAAGTTTTTCTATCGTTTCCTCTTCCAGCGTTATGATTTAGCTTCATTTTACCCTTTGTTTAGTTTAGTTTGTTGTTGTTTTGTTTTTTTCCCCCCTCTGTAGTTGAAAAAGTTTGCTTTACAAGCAAGGTGGCGCCATGTTGGATTGCACTCGATTACATCACATTGGAATCACTCACTGCGCATGCTCCTCCTTCTATATTTGTTCTGCCATCCATGCCTGCCATCCATACTTTATGGTCAATGAAAGAAATATAGTTGAATTATTTGGTTATAATGTAAAGTGAGAGAGCATTGCTCCTGGATACATATTTAAATCATTATGTTGGAATCAAAGACTGTTTTTGGACTGTTTTTCTAACAGTGACAAATACAATATTTCAATTCAAATCAATTTACTTACGCTTCATTAAATTCTCCCAATACTCCGTCCGGAAGAACAGGCTTTGTTTCCGGGGGACCTTATTTTCTGACGGAAACAAAGCGGAAACAAATGATGGATGAAAGCGCACACACACAACGTTATGACAATTTCAACACAGTGATCAACATTGCTGATATCTGAAAACACATAATGACATTAATCATGCAGTACAGTACTTTACTTACGTCTCAACAGTACTTTACTTACGTCTCATTAAACTCTCCTTAATGTCAGAAACTGTTGTCCCTTCCAGTCCCAAGTCCGTCAGAAAACATGGTCCCCCAGAAACAGCGACTGCTCTCCGACCGCTGCGCCCTTACATTGTGGCTTTTGTTGTTGTGTTGTGGCTTTTGTTGGTGTGTTGCAGCTTTTGTTGTTGTGTTGTGGCTTTTGTTGGTGTGTTGTGTTGTTGGCCCTTCTGGGCCACCGTACTTTGCTGAGTTAGCTCATCCATTTCTGGTGTCAGTCTTCTTCTACTCACAATTGAAAAAGGACCCTGAAACAGGTCCGCTATCATATCATCGATCTTGCTGTTAAATTAGTCATCATCACTCCAGAGTAGCAGATAATAACAGTGCATCATCAGCACCTGCCCATGGGTCAATCAGTCAAGCTCATTTCAATGATAAAACCAAGACCAGCGCAAGAAACTTGGCTGGCCCTAAGGCGGTCTGTCAATAATACATCAAAATCTGACTGTCTGATGATACTGTCACTCAACATTTTAACCCAATAGCAGCGTCCATCTTCAATCAGAGGGAAGCAATGAAGTTACTGCTGGCCCCAGCAGAGGAAAGGAGCTGTGATGTGTTTATAGACCAGACGAGATTTGAGCTCCACAAAATATAACCAGTCGTCTTCTGGATAAAGATGCTAAAGTCACTAATTGATTCCAGACACAGATTTCAGAATCACTTTTTAATTATTAAAAAAAAAGAAAAATCATTTTTGATAGAGTGAGCAGTGCTCGTTCTGCTGCCCCTGACTGCACATCACTGTTTATCATTAAAGGACCCATATTTCACAATACTTCATGTTTCACAGTCCATCCTATGCTCATGTGGGATAAGAATGTGGGTGATACAGTATACAACACTCACAAATTATAGCTATTTCTTGTATTGAGCTGACGTCACCTCTCATGATGGTGGTTCTCAGCTCCTCCACCTCCTCCACCCTCACGGAGACTGCAGCCCAGCCCACAGCTGCCTCCTCCACCACCTGGGTGACGTAGCCAGCAGCTCAGCTGGTAGTTGTAGTAATGTACTGACACATCTCGGCCCTCCTTAGTCTTTTATTGTGGGAATAGCAGCAGGTTTCAAGAGGAGCTTCTGAGGAAGTCCAGTTTCAAAGTACCGTAGTTCTGGAAGCTTCTTTGGTGAAGAGTCGCTCACAAACAAACACATTCTTCGCAGAAAAGAAGAAAAAGTCCAGCCACATTCGCCGCAGTGCTTCTTCTTTCAGCAAGCCAAATAGTGTGGACACATACTTGTACCTGAAAACACATTTTCTCCAAGTGGACATGATGGTGAAAACACATTTTCTCCAGTGGACATGAAGGTGAAAACACATTTTCTCCAGTGGACATGAAGGTGAAAACACATTTTCTCCAGTGGACATGATGGTGAAAACACATTTTCTCCAGTGGACATGAAGGTGAAAACACATTTTCTCCAGTGGACATGATGGTGAAAACACATTTTCTCCAGTGGACATGAAGGTGAAAACACATTTTCTCCAGTGGACGTGAAGGTGAAAACACATTTTCTCCAGTGGACATGATGGTGAAAACACATTTTCTCCAGTGGACATGAAGGTGAAAACACATTTTCTCCAGTGGACATGAAGGTGAAAACACATTTTCTCCAAGTGGACATGAAGGTGAAAACACATTTTCTCCAGTGGACGTGAAGGTGAAAACACATTTTCTCCAAGTGGACATGAAGGTGAAAACACATTTTCTCCAGTGGACATGATGGTGAAAACACATTTTCTCCAGTGGACATGAAGGTGAAAACACATTTTCTCCAGTGGACATGATGGTGAAAACACATTTTCTCCAGTGGACGTGAAGGTGAAAACACATTTTCTCCAGTGGACATGATGATGAAAACACATTTTCTCCAGTGGACATGATGGTGAAAACACATTTTCTCCTGTGGACATGAAGGTGAAAACACATTTTCTCCAAGTGGACATGATGGTGAAAACACATTTTCTCCAGTGGACATGAAGGTGAAAACACATTTTCTCCAGTGGACATGAAGGTGAAAACACATTTTCTCCAGTGGACATGAAGGTGAAAACACATTTTCTCCAGTGGACATGAAGTGTCCTGTTGTCTTTCACCCGCACAGAAAGAGAGGACAGATCTCTTGGTTAAGGGAAGCAGCGGTGAACTTTAAATATAGTTCAACATACCTTGAGATTGGATTAACACAGTAATTTATTACAAAAGACAGAAATACTGGCCTAACAAAGATTAGTCTTATACTTAGCCGATAAACGCGAAGGAAAACAGCCAAGGATGAAACAGTTGAGCTCAGTACGAGGAGGAAAAAGACAGAGAGAGTGAAGCAGCCGGAGCTTCCCTATATAAAACACGCGCTGCTGTAAATCCCCTCTTCCCATTGGCCACCGCTGGAAGGAGGCGTAAGCAACGTGCTCTCCTATTGGCGGACCTTCACACAGACAGAACAAACTACGGTACCCATGATGCATTTCGGTATTTGTCCATCATCTACAGCTCAATAACAAAACAGTCCGCCGCCATTTTAACAGTTTGAATAAGTCCATGCAGGAAGCGTCACAGTTCGGAGGTCAAAGAAAACGTCATAACTCTAACAATAGCTCTCTTGATGTGATTCTATCACATCACAAATAAACATTAAAAGAGAACAGATTAGTTTCATCTTCTGGATCAAAATGACCTGGTTCACCTGTGGAAGTTAACAATGCCATATTTACTACATCCCGTTTGTCAGGGGAGATGGCAGTGTTAATCAAACGAGTAAGAAGCTCTCTAATACATGGAATGCAACAACAAATAGAAATCAACACAGACATTACCAAAGCTTTGTAATTACCAAACATGTCAGCCAAACCGTCCCACATGTATGTATCAACTCCTGAATGATGAATAATAATTTTTTTATATTGAGTGTACGCAAACCTTCTAGAGTCCTAGTTAAGGTGCCATTTGCTGTTGTGTTATTAGGGATGAAAATGCAACACTTATCACCAAACATAGCACATACTCCTCCTTCAGCCAGGAGCATATCAACGGCTATGCGGGTCGGATAAGCCATGGTTGAGGTTTCTTGAAGCTGTTCGTGGACAGCTGCAAAACCCATTTCTGTCCAATTGCCTAAACGTTGAACATTATAATGAATATAATTAATCCTATCTACATTTTTATTAGGTGTGGCTTGGAAAACGCTGAGATATTTGGTAGGTTTTCAAAACTTGCTGCTATTTGATCAACTAATTTGTATTCATCAGGCACTCCTATCGCATCTATATAAGTTGGATCTAATTGTCTTCTCCAATCTCTTTTGCGACGTTTAAAATGACTTTTTGGTGCACCTCAGTGCGTTGTATTAGAGTAGAAATTTGATCTATGTTTAAAGGCAGGACTTTTACTGGAATTATTAAAGTTACAAATGCACATAAACCTCTAGCCTGTCTTGGGAGTCCATCATAAATTTTATTTGATCCACACCACCACCATATATCTGACCTAGTTAATAGCGTGAAATCAATGGGAACTTGAAGTGTTTTTTTTCACACCAAGTTGAATCAAGAGTTCCTAATTTGTGTTCAACTTTATCAGCATTTACTTTAATACAGGTGAAGTTTTGTTTAGCGACTGTGCTATGAAATAGGGTTTTTAAGTTTAGATATTGTAGTTATGGGAAAAGTTTCTTACAGATGTTACTAGGTATAGTTTGATTCATTAAGTTGACTATACAATTTGAGTTTACTGCAGTCGGCACTACCTTAAGTAGAGGTCGAGAATGCATACACAAACATGAACCTTTAATTGTGTCCTGGGAGATTTTAGAAGCTTGCTCTGCCATTAGCAACCAATTATTTACATCACCTAAAATTCCTGTTGTTATTTTGAAATAATCATCTACTTCTTTAACGGTCCTAATTCCTACACGTTTTGCTGCTGGAGAGATCCAAGCTTTAGCTCCTATTTTATTTTGGCAGAGGTAATCACACAATTTTATTGGGAAAGCTACATCTCCCTTTTCTCTCAATTCCCATAGAAGGAAATCCCAACACACTCCAAAATTACCTTTAGGGAAAACAGGGGGAAAAGTAGTATGGTTGTTAGTTAGATCTACCTTAATTTCTATTGATTCACTATTTGAAGTTGGTGATTTTAGCATGTGGCTAATGCAAGTGTGTTTACTTGGTTTACATTCGTTAAAGAACTAATACCTTCACCTGCGGGATGGGCAGTGACATGTACAAAAACCAGGATGATAAGACAATTAGTAATGTAAGTATCAATCTACATAAACATTTCCATGATTCACACATACAGGACCTCTGGCTTTGACCAGAACCTTCAAACAGTTTTTTTCAGCCACTTCATCCTCTGTTCTTCTGTGAAGATGAATTCTTGATTAATTCTTTCTGTCTTTCTATATCAGTGCTGCTCCTTGGATCTTTGTGTTGTACAATGTTTTGCGATCTTCTGACCGGCTTGAACCTAACAATGTTTTCTCTTTAATCGTCAGGGGTTGCCGCAGTGCACCCCTGGGGATCTTTCGTCGTCTGTGTCGTCGCGATGATTTCCTCCTGGTGTCGATTCTGTGCAGGATGCTCCCTCGTTGTCATTTGGCCCCTCCTGGTCGTTGGATTCCTAGTCGTTGTCAGGAACGATGATCTCTCTGTCGGATGAATCTGCCTTGGTGCAGTAATGAAGATGGCACCACGCTCGATGTCCTTCGACCCTCACGGCGTGTGATGTCTTCTCCGTCACTCAGAATGGACTCCATCACCTTGGATTCCTGTAAACATTACAAAAAATTCTCCAGAGATGGGGGAAGACTCAAGTGTCCTTCCTCACCTGCTGTGAGCAGGAAGTGTCACCATTCACTTGCTCTCTCTTTTGTCTTGTAGATAGCTGGTGTTGTTTACAATCTCACCCAGCTTTTATTACCCCTTTTTTGATGTGGTTAGCGGGCCGTCTGCTGAGGAGTTATCTCTATTTCAAAGGGATTGCATACACCATGTGTGTGTGTGTGTGTGTGTGTGTGTGTGTGTGTGTGTGTGTGTGTGTGTGTGTGTGTGTGTGTGGAGACAAGAGAATTGAAAGCAGCATTTGTGTGAGTTGTGTCACGGAAGTACAAAACAAGATGGTGGATCACAAAATACTACATTTCAAATGGCGGTTCTCAGAGAGCAGGAGAACTGTCCTTGGTCTCCACCATGTGTTGATGACAATGGAACAATAGAAGCTTAGCCGTAGCATCTGCTTCCTATGTGTCTTTGCTAAAGAACCATTTCTAGAATAAGTTTATGTGAATGCGATTTATCTTGTAAAACGTCATAAGTCATCAGCTGGTGTTCAGTCGCAGTGTGATGTTGTCTTTGATATATGTGTAGGATTGTGAATTAACCAGTTAGTATAACAGATAAGCATGCAGACCCTGTGTCTGTGGCAGAGTCAACGTTGGTTTACACATTATTATCTGCTCCTAATATCATTATCAAAAGAATGCGATCACTGTAACAGAATTAACACATTTTCATGAAAGTTAAACAGTTCTATGCATAATCATCAAGTTTAACTAATCTCAATTAAACCCCAATTGTTACCACTGCTTTAAAGCAGTTCAGTTGTCGTCTTGCTGGAGGGAAACTGGTGTCTTCTCCTTTAGTTAGCAGCTCCTGCTAACTGTGGCTGCTGGTTCTGCAGGCTGAGGAGAAGAAAATGAAGTTGGTGTTTCAGGAGCTGTCCTTTACAGCTCCGAGTTGGTCCCCTCCAGACTGAAGACCTGGTGGCTCCAAGCTATGACGGTTTTCCTGCTTGTTGAGGAAAACACAAAGAAGTTATGTGAGATGTCTTTTCTTGGTCCCGTCTTGGAAGAACCGGTCGGTTCCCTGGGAAGCAGACTCTGGATCGCTGGTCTCTGGATGTGGGAGGTCTGACCCTCATGGTAGGGTCAGCTGAGTTGAGGAGTGGAGGTCGCTGGTTTAAAAGTTGTTAGTTGTTAACGCTGGGTGAGTTGAACTGCTGTAACTCACCTCCTCTGAGCGAGGCTCCCAGGACCCCCTGTGACACGAGTGCATCCAGAGGTGTGAAAAGTCTGCTAGCTGAAGCAGTCTTAATTACATGTTGTAAACAGAGAAAGAGGAAGGGGGAAAGAGGTCCTGCAGGGCTCCTCCAACCCCCTACTAGGTGCGATAGACAATTACATTCCTGAGTCTTTTTTCATGTCATGGCTGCGTCTCATGACAAATGGAGATTTTTTCTACTAAAATTAACAATCCAAATTAACAATCCAAATTAACAATCCTTCTGTGATCCTGTGTAATCCCAACATTCCCCCTGTGGCCTCAGAAGCATTGTCGACAAATGATTCTGAGGGCACACATGTTCAGTCTACAGATAAGAAAGTTCATATATTAATTCATTCTTGTGGTATCATCTGGACACCTGGTAAACAATTAGGCCTTGTCGGTACAATCTATCTCTGCTATACAATAGTACTACAAAACAATCCTTCAGGTTATGAAACAATTCAGAAAAACCACAATAACACTGACATAATGTTAAATAACTACTTTTGTCCCAGTTAATGTTAGTGAGACACAGGGTTGGTAATTAAAATAAGTTGAAGGGGGGTCACCTCAATGAGCACTGTATGTGAATGTATATTATATGACTATGTGTAAGTCATACTGAATCCTTACTAGTGTTTCAACGTACCTATGTGTCTGACAAAATTGTGCACAAAATTTAATACAAGTGTACTTGTTAAGTGGACAGCGATGTTTTAAGTCCATCTGAGGTTAATAGCAGGGTGTCTTGCTATTACTTGTTTAGGAATCGACTTCCTGCTCTTGCAGCTCAAGTCTGCCGGTCTGCAGAGAACAAAGAGCTCATTACAATACCAACTGTATCAATGTTGCTGTGGGGGTTGTCTGTGGACAAGCCCTGGTTCTTGGAGACAGAGAGACAGTTAGAGGCATTCAAATTCATCACATGCCGCTAAAATGTCCCTCAAATTCATTTCAAATTCTTCACTTTTTTCCTTCATTCTCATACTAACTATCCCATCTTTCCACAATACCAATACTCTTTACTCTCATTTGCTGGGCTAACTTTTTCTACCTGCCTTGTTCCTTTCTTTCCATAATAGCCAACAAAATAACATACTTTTCCTTCAAAACACACTTCCTCTTCTCCTTCAATATAAATCACATTTCTATTTCTCGTTCTTTTACTTAAACCACTTTCTATTTCTCGTCCTTTTACTTAAACCACTTTCTACATGAAGAGGGGGTTTCTGCTTTACTTCTTCCCTTATCCTGTGTCTTTATCCCTTTTTCTCCTACTCAAGCACATGGAGATAACAAAGCACACAGCATCCATTTTTTTTTTCTTTCTTATACTTTAAAATGCCACTTTTTCAGTTTCAAAGCTGAGAAATGTCTCACTTCAAACTGCCTAAAGATCTCCAATAAAAGGCTGTCTTTACTCCACTAGAATAACCACACCGTAAGGTTTATCAGTCATCTAGTGTTTCAATTCGGACACTTTTCATTCACACAGTCATTAACAGTGTTATTCTCGGATTGAAAACTACTTTTTCCACTTATGATAAAACAACAACACAACTATATCAACTCACAGCATCACCCACACAATTGTGTATTTTACCAGAACATGAGCCTGATGCAAACGCACAATACATACAAACCACTCACACAATCTCTTCATGCTTATAAAATATTTAAAAAAATGACTGCAGTTTCCCTTAAATAGCGCTTTTCTAGTCTAACGCGTCCCAGACGCGGGGCAAAGTTTGCAAGTGGTAAAACTCCAAACTTTGCGGGCCTTTCATCCCATGTTAGAGTTTTTTTTATAAACTTAGACTACAGCGACCTTCAGGTCCTTATTTATAGTTCAAGGAACTGAAATTATTTCACGAGACTTTAAAATCTCTGTTTAAGGTTCCCCGAACCGGTTATATGTTTAGGATAGATAGATCCAAAGACCCCAGGCCTTCCTCAGCGTGTCTTTGACACCTGGTATACATAAAAAACTGCGTATTCCACTCTCAAGTTTTTGAACTTTAACATATTTACCGTTAATTCTATAAAATTTAGCAATATCAAACGGCGTTCAACTTCACGTACCACAGAGCCAATTTATCGTGTCCAATGTGCAGCATTCGGTGAAACAGGAAACTGCTCACCTTTCAATTTTAACCCGGGCGGCTCGGTATTACGTTCAGAAAAAAATCGTTTTTCACTCACCGGACCAATTCGTCCAAACTTCCCTTCCGTTAAAAATCGTGTTCGTGGCGCCATTTTGTCCTGTTGTCTTTCACCCGCACAGAAAGAGAGGACAGATCTCTTGGTTAAGGGAAGCAGCGGTGAACTTTAAATATAGTTCAACATACCTTGAGATTGGATTAACACAGTAATTTATTACAAAAGACAGAAATACTGGCCTAACAAAGATTAGTCTTATACTTAGCCGATAAACGCGAAGGAAAACAGCCAAGGATGAAACAGTTGAGCTCAGTACGAGGAGGAAAAAGACAGAGAGAGTGAAGCAGCCGGAGCTTCCCTATATAAAACACGCGCTGCTGTAAATCCCCTCTTCCCATTGGCCACCGCTGGAAGGAGGCGTAAGCAACGTGCTCTCCTATTGGCGGACCTTCACACAGACAGAACAAACTACGGTACCCATGATGCATTTCGGTATTTGTCCATCATCTACAGCTCAATAACAAAACAGTCCGCCGCCATTTTAACAGTTTGAATAAGTCCATGCAGGAAGCGTCACAGTTCGGAGGTCAAAGAAAACGTCATAACTCTAACAAAGGTGAAAACACATTTTCTCCAAGTGGACATGAAGGTGAAAACACATTTTCTCCAGTGGACATGATGGTGAAAACACATTTTCTCCTGTGGACATGATGGTGAAAACACATTTTCTCCAGTGGACATGAAGGTGAAAACACATTTTCTCCAGTGGACATGAAGGTGAAAACACATTTTCTCCAGTGGACATGAAGGTGAAAACACATTTTCTCCAGTGGACATGAAGGTGAAAACACATTTTCTCCAGTGGACATGATGATGAAAACACATTTTCTCCAGTGGACATGATGGTGAAAACACATTTTCTCCTGTGGACATGATGGTGAAAACACATTTTCTCCAGTGGACATGAAGGTGAAAACACATTTTCTCCAAGTGGACATGAAGGTGAAAACACATTTTCTCCAGTGGACATGATGATGAAAACACATTTTCTCCAGTGGACATGATGGTGAAAACACATTTTCTCCAGTGGACATGAAGGTGAAAACACATTTTCTCCAGTGGACATGATGGTGAAAACACATTTTCTCCAGTGGACATGATGGTGAAAACACATTTTCTCCAGTGGACATGAAGGTGAAAACACATTTTCTCCAAGTGGACATGAAGGTGAAAACACATTTTCTCCAGTGGACATGATGGTGAAAACACATTTTCTCCAGTGGACATGAAGGTGAAAACACATTTTCTCCAAGTGGACATGAAGGTGAAAACACATTTTCTCCAGTGGACATGAAGGTGAAAACACATTTTCTCCAGTGGACATGAAGGTGAAAACACATTTTCTCCAAGTGGACATGAAGGTGAAAACAGTTATCGACAGCAACAAAAACAGCAGCGTTCAATGTGAAGCGAGTATAGACTGAGATAGCACGCAGAGGACCGGCTGCGTGCTATCTCCTTGGCACATTCGTGGGCGTGTCTTGTTTTGGCTTCTCCGCATGTCAATCTTCCTGGAGATGCTCCAGCTCTGTGACGTCAGCAAGGTGGTGCCACGTCATCAAATAGAATCAAGGTGTTGAGCTCCCCCACCAGGTAGAACAGAGAAAGATCACTGTGAACTCAAGCTTGAGGGAATCAATGAAAAAAACACTTTGGGGATTATATGAACCCCAAATAGCACTTTTATCATGTTTAAAGCACAGAAAAGTAAATTTTGTATAATATGGGACCTTTAATGCTTGACGTTTTATGTTGTTTAATACTGGCTATAATGTTATGCCATTGTTATTATGAAGGTTTATGAGAAAATGTGGGTCAAATATTCCTCATATGTTGGTAAACTTGTTCTTGAATAATATGCAAACCAGCCAGATGAATGTGCATGCTGCCTGTTTTGTTTTGTTTTGTTTATTGGACACTGACAGCGTGCATTTAAAATGCTTTTATCAATGTTTCAATAAATAATTTGAACCATAAGAATGCCAGGTGTCTTAATTTTAGACACAATTGCTTGTTTCTGTATGCTTTTTGAATAATTTTTACTTATTCTAAGCTATGTCTGGCTTATTATTATTTTCGAGTTGAGGCATAAATTCTTAAATCAAGAAACAAATGGTTTTGTTGGAAGAAAACATGTCCTATTTTGAGCTTAATTTACTGAATTAGAATCTTTATCCAGTGCTTAAATTAAGTAAACAATTATCAAAGTCAGCCTAATCAAGAAAGAAGAACCCTCATTTTAAGTAAATATTTCAAACAGTTTTTCTTTGCTTGTTATAAGCCAACTTTGCTTTACTTTTGGCCTATTTTTTTCTAGTTTTAAGATATTTTACAGTCTTAAAGTGGCTATATTATTGTGGTAGTTTTAAGAATTGTAGACAAGCAAAATTTGCTTACCCCATTGGCAGATTTTTTGCTCAAAAAAAGAAAATTTGACAAAATTGAAGAACATTTGACTTATTTCTAGTAGGGCTGTTTTTGCAGTGAGAAGATGCGCTGCTCAGAGCTCCTGCACATTTTTGCTTAAATCTCATATTTCAAGGTGTCATGATCCTGCCTTCTCTCCTCCCCTCCTGTGTTCCCTTAGCTCCGCCCCTGTGCACTCCTGCTTCCTCCTCCCTGATCACAGCTGTTTGTCGTTGTCATTAGTGTGTATTTAGTTCCCCTCTCTTCCAGCTCCAGTTCATCTGAGTTTCTACACCATTCGTACCCGCCTTTTTCCCTCGTGTTGCCTTCGTGTGTTTTCGACCTCCTGCCTGCCCGACCTTGCCTCCTGGATTTCCTCCTCCATTGCCTGCTCTGGTTTTTGATCTTGGACTGCCTGCCTCTGTCTTTCTCGGACATTCCATTTATAAATATTATGGGTGAATGGACCATGATTGCACTAAAAATCTGGCATAAAATAAAGCAGTCTTTTGGATTGCCAAAGGAAATTTCAGCTCTCTCTGCTATTTCTTCCCTCCAAGGCTTTAGCCCGTCAATCGCCAATAAGGGCTTCAAAACGTGGTCAACTTCTGGGTGTCACGGGCAGCAGACAGGACCCAATTGCAGGACTCCGAGGCAGGCTGAGTTTAATCAAGTCTTTATTTACAATGACAGTACAGACCAACGTGAGATGCAGGTTGCTCCTCAACCTGAGGTGCGTGGCGACCTAGACTCCAGACAGTGAACAGGACAGACCAGGCATCGATGACTAACAGACCAACAGAGAAGACACACACAGACAGGACATATATAGCTGGCATGGTAATGACAGAAACTGGCTACAGGTGTGGAACAGGACCACCCAGACATGTGGCCCGCCCACTCTTAAAGGGAGATCCTCAGCCTAATCCCTGACACTGGGCTCAGCAAACTCCATCATCTTTTACATAAGGGTTGTCTGAAGTCCTTCGAACAATTGAGAGGTCAATTTAAGCTTCCTTCCTCAGATTTCTTTAGATATTTACAATTAAGGATCTTTTTAAGAAAACATAAAGAATGGAAGAAAGTGTCAGAACCATCACCTGTTGAGGCTATTCTTATAAAAAATACAAGGTAATCTACCTCCAAAAGCAATAAACATTTTTTACAAAACATTTCTAAATTTGAATACAAGTAATACTTCTAATATAAGGTTAAGTTGGGAGGCTGAGATTGGCACTGAAATTACTGAGAAGTGGGACATTTGCTCTGAAGCGCACCTGGTGACCAACTCCGGTTCGTGGAGAGTTTAAATGGAAAGTATTAACAAGATACTTATACAGGACACCAGAAATAACTTCAAAAAGGAACCGGCAAATCCTGGTACTTGATGGTGAAATTGTGGTACTGATCTTGGGAGTCATACTCATATTTTCTGGGCGTGTCCAAGGATTGGTCCCTTCTGTAATCATGTTTTCAACAAAGTATTCCAGCAACCATTAGATAAAGTGCCACAGATAGCCATTTTAGTTACAATTCCTGACGGCTTGGTAGGAAATAGCAGAAAATATCTGCTAAGAATGTGTCAAACATTGTCAAACACAGAAAAGTGTGATTTTGGTGACTTTGAACCTTCATATTTTTTAGTCTGAGTATTTGATCTGCTGCATCTTCAAAACAATCAATTCCAGAGTTTTTCAAGAATGGAGAGAAACAGAGATCTCTGAGCAACAGGGCTCTGGAACAAGAAAAAGTCAGAGGTCAATGGACAGACTATGAGACATGATAAAAAGACAAAAGGAACTCAAAGACCTGGTTTGAACCTGCAGTGAGCAGAAGAACATCTGGGAGCTTCTCCAACAGCTGAAGACCACATCATGTGTTCCTGCAGGAACCTGAGGACACAGGTCTTGCAGGACCACCAGAACCAGAATTTGACCAGGGAAGGTCTGAGGAGTTTTAGAATTTGTTGTAAACACCATGAAAGCTTGCCTCTCTCTTGCCTGGTATCAACGGTCGAGCTGCTCCTGTGATGGGTGGAGGAGATCTCTTTCTTCTTAGGATCAACTGAACAATCTGAAACTTCACAGTCTACCTGAGGATGTCCATCCCTTCATGACCGCAGAGTCTGAGACTTCCAGCAGACTAACACAGCAGCTGACATCCCTGGTGTCCTGTCATAGGTCTCACCTGCTTTGCCCTTAGATGTTTCCTCATGTGTCTCTGTTCTGGTGTATGTTCTGTTTAGCTCAGTTTACTTCCTTGTCTTGGGTCTCTTCTACTTTGTAGTCTTGGTTCTGGGTGTTGATGGTTCTTTCTGGACTTCCTGTTGCTGGCCCCAGTTGAACCATCCAGGCTCACTGACCCGTGCATGCATGACTTTGACACATTACTTATTTTTTTCTTTTTTGTTTTTTTAATTAAAAAAACATTTTTAAATAGGAAGGAAAAACTCCCTCCAACAGGGAGAAACCTTTGCAGAAACCAGACTCAGAGGTGGAGGAATTCTGCGGACCGGTTGGGGTGAAAGGATAGAGGAGAGGAGAGGAGAGGAGAGGAGAGGAGAGGAGAGGAGAGGAGAGGAGAGGAGAGGAGAGGAGAGGAGAGGAGAGGAGAGGAGAGGAGAGGAGAGGAGGGGATATGGAAGACAGAGAGATAGACTGAGTGGGGAGAACATACAACACCCTTGTTAGTGCTACATTTTGTGTGTGTGTGTGTGTGTGTGTGTGTGTGTGTGTGTGTGTGTGTGTGTGTGTGTGTGTGTGTGTGTGTGTGTGTGTGTGTGTGTGTGTGTGTGTGGGTGTGTCTGTGGGTGTGTAGGCGTATGCTTGGGTGTGGGTGTGTGGGTAGGCTGGGATTAGGTGAGGGGGCGGGGGTGGGGGGGGGAGATTGGGGCTCTGGGGGTTGGAGGGTGGCTGTCCTCCGGCCGGGCCTGGCTGAGCCTTCGCTCTTCCTGGTCTCGGGGGGAGCTGGTCTGGGGCTCGGCAGCTGGGGCCTTCTCTGTCTGTGTGTGTGTGTGTGTGTGTGTGTGTGTGTGAGTGTCGTTTGTCCACTGGGTGTGAATGGAACTGTTGTGGGGGGGCCCGCAGTACCACCCCTGGGCCTGAGGCCACCAGGGCCAGATGCCGCCACTCCGGCACCTGGCAGTCCCCCAGACCCGGTGAGGCCCCGACAAACCACACCGGAGAGCCACGTCCCAACCCAGAAGGCACCAGATGGAGAGTGCAGAGAACATATACACATACACACACACATACATTTACTTGGTGGAGAGGGGGGTGCCCCCCACTCCCCAGGCCACCAGCCAGGCCCCCACCAGGCCAACACAAGATCTCATCCTCCACCAATCCAACTGTGAATAGGGAGGGAGAACCACCTGAGCGAGCGTGGCCCCCCGTACTCCAGCCGCACTCACCACGGAAAATGGTGGGACCACAGCGGGAGGTTTGGGGGGGAGCCGCCCCCCCCCCCCCCACCCTGTGGGGTGTTGGATACATGTAGGGATGGGTATTTGTGTTTTGAAGAGGTGGTGCAATGTGCTGAGACAAACAACCTCAGAAGAGTGTCTGAAGTCCTGAGAGACATTTGTCCAGATGTCAACAATAAGAAGCATCTTGTCAGTGATACACAAACACCAGTGTGCTAATATGCCAGAGGTCCGTTTCACGAAGCAGGTTTAAGGATTACCCCAGGTTAATTAACACCGAGTTGAGGGAAATGTGGGATTTTCCGTTTCACAAAGAGAGGTAACTCAAACCGGAGGAAGCGGGGTAACTCAAGCCTGTTTCACGAAGCGGTGTAACGTCAACTCCCGGTCAGTTACCGGGGCAACAGACGCTCTAGAACTAACCTGGTCGGGAGCAGGTTTTTGTCAGTGAACACGGAGTTTTGCTCTGGCTCCGCCCCCTTTCAGACGGACACGGGATTTCATTTCCTCATTCAGCGGGGGAGTTTTGGTGAAACAGTTCTGCAGTGCCTTATTCCCCAGGCAAATTAGACGTCAACTTTATTCCCTCAATATGGAATGTGCTATTGATAATGATCCGATTGATGAAGGCGCAGCATTACTTCGCCCAGAATTTAATATTCGCATCATCAGACCGCGCATAGATGTACTGGCATTTGCAGACACCTTCCTTTTTGAGCGGTACGTTTTACTGCAGAGACCATTATGTACATCCACAGTTTAATCGCTCTGTACATTAGCAACATCACCAGCTGAGCCTTGCCCTGACGTCATAGCAGATATTGTGTGTTGTGCTGCGTTTCCTCATAAATGGCAGAGCTGTCAGAGACACCATATGCCATCATCACTTCAGGGTCTGATCACCACCACCACCACCAAATAAAGACATGATGCACAATTCATTTGGTCTTTTTTATTTCCTACAAATACAAGAGCTAGTTTAGTTAATGTAGTTAGTAGTTAGCATAATTCACCTGGGACTGTACACCCACCCTTAACTTGTGCTCCAGTAGTTCAATTTACACATCTGCATTTCCTTAGCAGTGTTTTCCATCTTCTGGAGCAGGTGGAGTCTATAGATCTGTTTTACAGATAACTGGGAGGACATAAGGAGGACATTCAATTATTACAGTTGGACATGAATTCCACAGAATGAACCTCTGGTGTTTACTGAACATCTGTCTCACTGTCAGTCCTTGCAGTGGATGTTGAGGGACCCTCCTGCTGCTGCCCAGCCAGGCCCTGTTAAAAATAATGTGTCAATACTTCAGTGTAGACAACATATCACTCTTTATTCCACCACAATGTTTAAGAAATGTAAACGGGATGAGAACTATCATACCTCTACAGGCCTTTGTGGATCCTCCTCTGTAAAGGCAGCAGACAGGGTTTCCTCGCACTCTTCATCCTAGATGAATATGTTTCAGTATATTTAAACTACCATTTTGCAAGATCTTTGGAGTGTTGCCTACTTACAAGGTCTGTTGTGGCATGAGGGGGTCCAGCAGGCAGAGAGCACCATCACAATCTGTTGGGTGACAAAAAAAAGACATGATGGGGAAATAAAGATGAACAGAAATAGGCTTAAAGAGATATATAGGCCTCGACATATTCTATATTATGAAGGAAGTGGTATCTTGAGGGGTGAGCTCTGAAGAGGAGCTCCTCCAGGGATTCCCTCAGCCACTGGCCTCCCAACATTCTGCCTCTGTTAAAGGTGGAGGTGCTGGGCCACCACCCGTTTTACATCTGCCTTCTTTCTGTTGGCTGAGTAAAGTCTGCGTTAGTTGAGCCTTAGTTATTTGACAGCACATGATATGGGTGAGAAGACATTTATGTGTTTGAAAACAGCATTATGTTGGGAATAAAACACCTCACAGTCAAATGGCCACTTGATATTTACTGTACAATGTCACACATGATCGAAATTACTTTAAGAAATGTATTGATTAACAATTAAATTAGCAGCGGTCTCACCCGATTGGACAATGTTTTTATATTTCACTTTCAGCTGCTGCCAAGAGGCTTCTCCCCCGCGGAATTGCACCTTAAAGAAATAAATTAATAAGCTACCATCAAGCAGTATTCCCTTGCAATACTATCGCGATGACAAAGACGTTTGAACTTACGTATTCACTTGAGGAGCAATCTTCTTCCACGCCGCCTCCGTCTCTTTAGCAGCCGCTGCAACGTTGCATTTTTTTTTTTTTAAATATGTTCATATTCGCCATATGATGGGATCAATACTTCCTGCTCCACTGGCGTAAAAAACTCCGCCCTCCGCGTCTCAGTTGTCATGGTGACTCGTTGAATCAGGGCTCCATTGATGCGGTCTTTTTAGAGTCGTGGTGCACGCGCTTAACTCCAGGTGAAACTACTCTGAGTTCATCAAACTGATCAAAATCCGCTGTTGTGGAACCGAAAACTCCGCGTTTTCTGTCTCAGTGTAACTCAACTCAGAGCTCGGGGTTAAGCTCAGGGCTTGTTAAACCTGCTTCGTGAAACGGACCTCAGATGATCAATGCATTCAGTGTCTGTCATCAATAATGAACAGTCCCTCTTTTTTTTTTTTTTTATTGAAAGAAAGACATTTTTAAATACATTACAGTCATTCCAATTTGCTTTTACAGAGAAGAGAGGGGCCCAACATATCCACATGAGCAAGCAGGTGTGTTTGCGACTGTGGAAAGAAAAACTCCCTCAACAGGGAGAAACTTTGTAGAAACCAGACTCAGAGGTGGAGGAATTCTGCTGACCGGTTGGGGTGAGAGGATAGAGGAGAGGAGAGGAAAGACAGAGAAAGACTTGGTGGGGAGATATATGGGGTTATATTTGTGCCAAAATTCTGAGCGAGCGATGGGAACATTTGAACGCAAAAAAATTAACTGTGCAGCACACTAATAACATTTTGAGGAAATATTTAAATTGCGCAAAGACAAACTTGAGATTGTGCTCAAAAATCATTTCTGCGCTCAGATTCTTCCTCTGCGCTCAACCTCTCTCTCTCTCTCTCTCTCTCTCTCTCTCTCTCTCTCTCTCTCTCTCTCTCTCTCGCTCGCTCAAATCTCTCCACCTCCGCTCAAGTCCTGCTGTGCGCTCGCTCAAAATGTGCAAAGCCCAAATGTGACACATGGTTGTCCACCAATCACAGAAATTTGGGGCGGGCGTTGAATTCTGATTGGTTACTTCGGTTTCTGGAAGTGCCTCATAACCAACAAAGAAGAAAAAGAAGAAGAAGAGGGAAAAACAAACTGCGAGGGAAAACATGTTGTAATCCAGGATCATTATCTTTAGTTTTCCTTATTTCTGTTTTCCTTCGCAGTTTGTTTTTCCCTCTTCTTCTTCTTTTTCTTCTTCGTCGGTTATGAGGCACTTCCAGAATCCGAAGTAACCAATCAGAATTCAACGCCCGCCCCACATTTCTGTGATTGGTGGACAACCGTGTCTGTCACATTTGGGCTTTGCACATTTTGAGCGAGTGCACAGCAGGACTTGAGCGGAGGTGGAGAGATTTGAGCGAGAGAGAGAGAGAGAGAGAGAGAGAGAGAGAGAGAGAGGTTGAGCGCGCAGAGGAAGAATCTGAATTAAAAAATTATTTTTGAGCGCAATCTCAAGTTTGTCTTTGCGCAATTTAAATATTTCCTCAAAATGCTATTAGTGTGCTTGCACAATTAATTTTTTGGCGCTCAAATTTTCCCATCGCTCGCTCAGAATTTTGGCACAAATATAACCCCATAGAGATACATACAATACCCTTGTTAGTGCTACATACATTTTTTTTTCTTTTTGATAATACATTAACCACAGTGATCTAAATATTTTCCAACTGCCATGAGATTAAGACCAGCCTGAGCAACAACAGAGCAAAAACCAAAATAATCAACAATTATAACAAAAGCAAAAACAAAAGGACATAAACAAAAACAAACAACAACAACAAACAAACAAACACAAATAAAAACAAAACAAAAACAGAAAGGAAAAACAACAACAACAACAAAAAGCAAATAACAACTTAATTTTGATAATTAACAGAACAATCTCGTCAATGAGGAGTGGAAGTGCGTGTGTGTGTGTGTGTGTGTGTGTGTGTGTGTGTGTGTGTGTGTGTGTGTGTGTGTGTGTGTGTGTGTGTGTGTGTGGAGTTTGTCCTCTGGATGTGAATGGAACTGTTGTGTGGGGGGCCCACAGCACCACCCCGGGGCCGAGGCCACCAGGGCCGGACGCCGCCACTCCGGCACCCAGCGACCCACCGGATCCAGGGAGGCCCCGACAAACCCCCCCGGAGAGCCACGCTCCAACCCGGAAGGCACCAGACGGAGCGTGCAGAGAGGGCACCCCCGGGGGCCATCCCCCCACCACCCCCCCCCCAACCCCTGCGGGACAGAGAAGGCCCCAGCTGCCGAGCCCCAGACCAGCCCCCCCCCCCCCAGACCAGGAAGAGCGAAGGCCCAGCCAGGCCCGGCCAGAGGACAGCCACCCTCCAGCCCCCAGGAGCCATGCAGAGTTTTCCAAAACAAGCTTCACTAATAAAGCCAAGCATCACCTTTTGGTGCCAGTTGTTTCATGTGATCACCTTACCTGTAAACATCTAGTAAATAGGTCCAGAAAGAAATACCATCATGTTTTGTTTTGGGGTTTGTTTGTGCCATTTGCAAGGTCACCAGACAACATGGCTGCCCTCATTTGGACAGATGTTGCCATCTGGAAGAGTCCTTCCAAACATCTTTGACAATCCCTGTAAGCAGAGTGTTTTACTATTCCATCAGGAGAATTTCTCATTACATCTGCCAATGAAGTTGGGGGAAGTTTATGTTTTTGTCTGCATGTAATTATTTGTTTGTAGGCATGTATGTACTGTATGTATGTATTTTACAATTATACAATTCTGTTCACGTCTTCGACATAAGAAAAAAGAAATCATGGGCGAAGGCTGAGGCTGCTGACAGGTTCATGCAGCTGGGACACATCCAGGGCAGGGGATGAGAATTATGCTGTGATCCGCTGGGTGTAGTGAAGCAGAGGATTCATGACGGGTACCGGGCAGCAAAGGGACGTCTGAATATTGCAATATCGTAAAGGTGTGCTAAATCACACAAATACATTTTGTTTTTGGTTTGCATGTGCAATACCATGACACATAAACAGGGGGATTCAAATGAAGCCTTTTCTGCATCATAATCCTGCTTATCATATTCTCCATGATGGAGCTCTGAACCTCCAGAAGAACAAAATGAAATGTGACACCATGGTAGTGGACTTGGCAGAAATGATCACACATCATGGAGAATTATAGCAAGAAGAAAATAATATGAAAACAAACAAGAATAAAATGGTGCATTATGGGAAATGATCTCTTCCAAAGTCAAATGTAAGGGAAGAGAAGAGCAACAGAAACTATTCAGTAAAGTGAAGTAAATAGAAAACAACAAAGTACAAACTGTACAACTATAAGTCACAAGGAGCCAGTTGAGGAAACATCTCACCACAATATCTTGATGATGATGAGGATGAGGATGAGGATGAGGATGAGGATGATTGATCCTTTATTCATCTCGCAAATGGAGAAAGTTCCAATGAAAAAAAGAAGAGGGGAGGATAAAAAAACAAGGCAGGTCCCAAGCTATGCTCCTTGCAAATGGGCACAGTGTGAGATTAGGGGGGAAAAAACTCCTCACATAGCACCAAAACAACAACAACAACAACAACAACACAATAACACCATAACAAAAGCACATGTGGTGGGGGGGGGGGTTTGAAGCTAGCCGCTGAGGGGGCGTGCACACATTAGGCACATCAATACATCTCCATACTGGCGTTCTGTGGGAAGGAAGGGGGAAGGAAGGCGGTGAGATTAAACCTGGCCTTCACTTCTGTACAGATAGTTCTGGTTCAGAGAAGAAGTTCCAGGTGGAGCAGGGGTGAGAAGATAAGGAGGGGTGGGCAGAGCATCCATCTGCATAAACATCCAGGAAAATGTTGATAAACCAACCAGCCTTGGTGACTGGCTGTCTGGGGAAGTCAATTCTTGATATTTTTGGTGATGCTGAACAGAATTCTCTGAGCCTTGAGTCCTTGGTCTCTACAGAGTCAATCCAATATATCCAAATGTGGTGGCCCTTTTAGCTTCCCGCCAAGTTGTCAACCTCTGAGCTGAGCTGTCAACTTTCTCCAGTTGGATTCCATCCACGTAGATGTTCAAAAGTTTTGAGCTCATTTATAGCATGAGTGTTGAGAGCTCTGCACAATCCATCAGTGACGCCTGGCAGCCTTCCTAAAGGAGCGGCCAGCATCATCTGAACTTTGCGATAGAAACTGCCAGCTTCAATCAGCAGCATACCTGTTATCACAAATCCAATTATGTAGATGTCTTCCATGTCCTCAAAGGAAAGAATGGACAGACACATGATCCTCTAGCTCATCCAGGAGTCCAACGTGTATCCGGCAGTAAACTTGGCCTCAGGACAGGCGAGCTCCCCTTTTCCCATTTTTGGGAGTTTACGTGGAGAGACCAGCTGACCAATTCCATAATTTCAGTTTGGATAGGGATGTAGAGAGAGGCTCCTATTAGTTTCTGACAAAAGACAATACAAGACAAGAGCAGCAAGCAGGAAGATAAGGAGAAGGAGAGGGAGAGAAACGTGTCCCCCTTCACCGAGAGCTGGAAGAGAAGAAGAAACTCTGCTGTAGACTGAGCTGATTTACACCTGCTTTTCAAACAAGACACCATCAGAAACAACTCAAATACAATTTCCAAGAATGTTAATGAATCTATGCATTGTAAATCAATCTATTCACATAAACTCAGCCAAGTTCTTGAAGGCACACGAGCCTCTTGGATCATCTTCCACAATATCAAGATTTATATCTGCAAACCTTTAGTAGATCAGGCCCTGTCAGTTGAAAATTCAGCTTGCAGATCCTTTTCATTAGAGATTGTCCAGAGTGAACACTGTCTAATCACAGAGGAAAGGAATTCGATGGATTCTGTCACCAAAACCTAAAGGAAGAGGAACTGAATGGAGGGATGGTGATTTGCAGTATTATTGAAGGAGTAGAAAGCAGAGACTGAATGGGTCTGGAAAATGAAAGTTAAAGATAACTGGACTGGAAGTAGTAATCTTTACAGTGGTTGGTGACAGAAACAATTTGATGATAAAGCAGGAGAAGTGTGCACAGCTGTTTGAAGATGGATATTGACAGGATGGATCTTCTCTGTACAATAAGCACACATTTCTTGACTCATACTGTGAATTGTGAACATCACTGTGATTTAAAAGCACTGTGTTAATATTTTATTGTCTCTATAGGCCTATTTGTGCTTTTCAATAATTATTTATCTTTGTGCATTGTTAGTCAATGGACATTATTTATTCCACAGAAACATGTGGACACAATGAATAAGATGATGCAGTGGAGATGTGCTCTTTCATTCAGAGGGCAACATAAGATCGCTGATAGAAATCATGTGAGTCTACATGGCAGATGAAAAGAAATCGAAATGGGGCATACACAGGGAGCAATTTCTGGCCCCTTAGAGCAAGCTGAGCCCTGTAAATATGACATAAAAGTGGAACGCTCAGCCTTTGATGTTGTGAGTAACAGTAATAACTTTGTTTGGAACCAATTCTGTCTCCCACAAAAGTCTGACCCTGGCACTCTGCAGCTGTGAACTCGGCCATAATGATGCAGCCCTGTGCGGAGGAACCTGATGGAAGAAAAATCCTGAACAGCCCATTAATGCTGACCGCTGAACCACACAGACCTTTAATGTGCTGCCGCCAACTATCCACACAGCTTTGTCCTGCCAGCAGTTTCTCTGAAAGATATCGCTCTGATTTGTAAAGCAGATCGATGTGCAATGATATGGCTGAATAAAGTGGCAATCCATCATATCTGTGTATATGTAGACAGGCCTAAAACTCCTGTTTTTCCCACTGTGGTTCAATTGTCTTTTGCCTCTACAATCAGTTTGCAATGCCGTGAATGTGTGCAAGGCACCGCATACACAAACATATTTTGGTTTTACCACACCAAGGCCCTTTCTGATTGAACTAATGTTGAGAGTTTGGTAAAAACTTCTGTTGTGAAATTGTAGAATTTCACAAGCATTTTGTCATTGCCAACCCAGCAAACATAAGCCTAGATCATAACATAATCATAATATACTACAATTTGTTTGACTAAATATCGGGCGGGTCACTTTTAATTAGTCATCTTATTGAGGATTTCTTTTTTTTCCCAGAAACTTGGTTAAATGAAAACAACACTACTGCAGCAGTGCTTGTTGAATCGGCTCTGCCACGCTTCAGCTTTATCAGCGAGATAAGACTCGAGATAAATTCATCCATTCATCTTCTGTACCACTTATCTTGTTCATGGTTGCGGGGCACTGGAGCCAATCCCAGCTTACGATGCGTGAGGGCAGGATACACCTGGGCCGGTGAAGACAGGATGTACCCGGACAAGTCACCAATCCATCACAGGGAAAACACACAGATACAGACCGAGAGGCAATTTTAGTACCACCAAATAACCTCGTATGTTTTTGGACTATAAGAGGAAACCAGAGGAAACCCATGCGCGTTGGTTTTAGGCAGAAATCTGTGTTTTGGGTATCCATCCAAAAGATCTGAGTGTCCAACAATGGGTTTGATCGACGACCAGTGTGTGTGTGTGTGTGTGTGTGTGTGTGTGTGTGTGTGTGCGTGGGGTGATGGTGGTGGTGGTGTTGGAGGGGGTTGTTGTCTGCTTTTACAAAAAATAGCTATAGACTTTAAATGGTGCATCCTAATGGGTTCTGGACCGTGACATATAGATTATACTTCTTAACTGTAATATATTTCCTTTACTCCCTGATATTTTTGCTGATGCATCCTATATCCTTTCTTGCTTTGTTAAAAAGTTTTTCTTTTAAGGTAATAGCTTCTTTTCATTGGTGATGGTTTTCACTTGAACCTGTAACTGACTCACCTCAATCCAAACTTCACTACATGTGCTTGTTAATGTAGTTGGCATATTGCTTCTATCTGCACCCCTAAACTGAGCACCTGTAGACTGAAATTGTTTCTATTATCCTCTTATTCGTTTTTAATTGAATATTAGATGCTTATTTGTTATCTGCATGTCACCTATAGCGAAGGCCCAAAGCCTTAGAATGTCCCAATCACACATTAATTGGTGATGGAGCAGGACAATACTTCTATCAAAATCAACATTTACAATAATAGTATTCTTCAACGAAAAACAGGAATTATGTGCCGTTATCCAAATGTGTCAACATTTTGGAAATGAAAAATTTGATTGCATATAAGTGTATATAATTAGGCCAAGTTTACACGTACCCGTGTATTTGGTAAAACGGTGATATTTCTCTGTATTTGGGCCACGCATTTACACATAAACACAGCTACGACTGACCACAAATGATGATTCCTTAAAACTCTGGCCACAATGGAGATCTGGATGAACTCCATATCTCAGGTTGCATATAAAGGGGGAGGCGGATATTTATGTCACAATTGGGGACGTAGTTTTTTTCCCCAGGATTCTGATTACCTCTCATGGGTTCATGCTTCATGTTAGACTGCCCCCTAGAGGTTTGGCATGCAGTAGCTCTGAGCCAGGTGTATATGCAATCCATGTCAATGATTTTATTTTTAACAGATAGGAGGAAATATCTAGTTATCTATAATGTGTAAATGTAGCCTCAGTTGCCCCCGTGGGGAATCTGTATATATGATTCCTTCGCATTTTTGAAAAAAAAATTCTACCAAATCTCTCCTCTCGGCTTCAACATTTGAATGCACCAGGATGAGTCAGAGAATTACGAACCAATCAGAGGCTGCCATTCAAAAAAAACATACCACATTGTATCAATTGACCAATCACATTGCTCGTGACGGGATATAATAATAAACTGGAAGTCAGTTGCTAGTTGTGTACTTGAGCCGATCATTTACTCTATTTTGGCCAAAAAAAATGAATTTAGACAAAATGAGATGATGATAAATAGCCATTCTACACATATTTTTAGACGGTTTTGAGTAACACGTTGGCTAATTTTTCGGGGGTCTTTTCCAAAAAAGGACCTTCCAAATGACAGCTGGAGGGCTTGCTACCTAAAACCACCAATGCCATGCACACATGGGGAGAACATGCAAACTCCACACAGAAAGGCCTATACACAGACTATAGAAGACTAGACATTGACTGTAGAAAACTAGACAATAGATAGACTGTAGATGGTCTAAATTCCTGCCAATGTAAAAAGATATCAAATCCAGTGAGCGTGTCAGCCTCGGGTGTTACTGGTGTTTACACGCTAGTGCTTCTTCAGTAAGTTCTACAGTTGCATCTTAGTTTATGATATGACTTAGTTTTATTTGCCACACAACTGTAAGTGTGCTTTGTGAAGACAGAGGAGAAGGTTGTGATTGTCTGTGTGAGGACACATGAGGATCCAGGGAGATCTCAGATAAGGTAATGTAATATGATTCCTATTAAGAAGCCCTTAATTTCTGGCCGGAGAGCTCAGTCTGATCCACGAAGCCTGTAGGAGCTATAAAATGTTGATTTATCTCCCTCTCCTACAGCTCAGCACACAGAGCCTGGAGAGGAGCCCATCATGCACTACTGCAGGTATTTAGGCCACCATTCCAATGCTGGTTGAAATATGGAAAAGGAGGTAAGAAACGGATTCTAGCTTGCCACAGACACCCCAGCCTGCTCTGTGGAGCAGAGAGAAACCAAAAGTCACAAAGAGGAAACATTTAAATCACTGGAGATAATTGCTTCAGTCAAACAAACGAGCTTTTACAAGCAAACTTTTATCACTTCAAGGAAGTGAAATTTGATTTTCTTTTCAGCACAAAATACTCTGGATTATGGAAATGTTTCTTTTATACACAAAAAATATCCATTGACAATTGAAGATTTTTAATTAGTTCTACATCCCTCCTCACTTTCGTCTGGCTTCATTTAGTAAAGTTTTTAATACAAGCCACTTTGAGTAAGCTTCTCTCGTGTACACTATTTACTTCATTGGCTTCATTTGTAGAAGCACAAACTACGTTCTGTTTGGCAGCTTGGGCAGACAATATGATGTGATTGAGAGTCTTCTGATACAGAAGGCAGTACACTTTTTGCTCTTGCAACAGGAAGAGACTAAGAGTCTCCCCATGTTTCTGCCTTTATTAGAAGTTGGTATGGCTGCCGTACACGACCGGGGGGAATGCTCAAAGAGACGGAGAAGAGAGAAGATTGAGAGGAGAGAGAGAGAGAGAGAGGGGGGGGGGAGGGGAGGTGGGTGGGGGACAACATACTTGTTAGTGCTACATATATTATTTACAGTTATCACACTGATTCAACTATTTTCCAACTGTTATGAGATTAAACCAACCTCAGCAGATCTATCCAGACAGTAGCATGGTTTTCTAGATTAAACCAACCAGGTGACAGATTACTGTCTTACTATCGAGACAGTAATCTGATGTTCTAGATTAAACCAGCCTGAGCAGTTCTATCTGGACAATAACATGATTTTCCAGATTAAACCAGCCTCAGCTGCTCTATTTAGACAGTGACATGATTTTCAAGTAGGCAATACAACAAAACAAAACAAACAACATCAACAACAAAAGCAAAAACACAAAAACAAACAGAAAAAAACAAAAACATGTTTTTGATAATTGAAAGAACAATAGCAGAAAACAAGGAAAATTAGCAGCAAATCTCATTGATGAGGAGTGGAAGTGTGATAGATAGATAGATAGATAGATAGATAGATAGATAGATAGATAGATAGATAGATAGATAGATAGATAGATAGATAGATAGATAGATAGATAGATAGATAGATAGATAGATAACTTTATTCATCCCCGAAGGGAAATTGTTTTGTTGCAGCATTCTGGTACCTAGGAATGTTATAAAATACAATAGAATAGAATATAAAAGTAAAATATAAAAATATCTGGGTAGGACATAAAATATCTGGGTAGGACATAAAATATCTGGGTAGGATATAAATTTAGTAAAACACAGAACTGAATATGGGCACTTAGAAATAAGCATGAGTAATTATATTGAGGCTCTGACGGAGGTAGACGACGAGTGAAAAAGTCTTATTGCCGTAGGGAGGAAGGACTTCCTGTTACGTTCCTTAGAGCAGCAGGTTGGATCAGTCTATTGCTGAAGCTGCTCTTCAGCTGGTCCAGTGTCTTGTGGAGGGGGGGGGGGGGGGGGGGGGGGGTTGTCCATGATTGCTAGCAGTTTTGCCAGCATCCTGTCCTCCACCACCTCCTCCAGGTGACCAGCTTGGAGCCAACAACAGACTCTGCCTTCCTGATCACTTTGTTCAGTCTGTTGGCGTCCTTTGCCTTGATGCGCAAAGGGCGCAGAGCCCCGGGCCCCGACCCGAGCCGCCAAGCCGGGACCGGCCAGTGTAGCGCTCCCAGGCCACGCGGGCAGGGAGCCCCCCCGGCCTCGACAGCAGAGCCCGCCGCACCCCCGGGGGCCATCACCCCACCACCCCCCCAACCTTGGCGGGACAGAGAGGGCCCCAGCCGCTGAGCCCCAGACCAGCCCCCCCCCAGACCAGGAAGAGCGAAGGCCCAGCCAGGCCCGGCCGGAGGACAGCCTCCCTCCAACCCCCAGGAGCCCCAACCCTAATCCCAGCCCACCCACACACCCACACCCAAGCATATGCATACACACACACAGACATACATATATACAGAAACACGTACAGACACAGTGCCCCCCACTCCCCAGGCCCCCACCAGGCCCCCACCAGGCCACTACGGGATCTCGTCCTCCACCAATACAACTGTGAATAGGGAGGGAGAACCACTACCCAGCCCCCCCGGAGGTGCCACGCCCGAGCTAGCGTGCCCCCCGCACTCCAGCCGCACTCACCCCGGAACACGGTGGGACCACAGCGGGAGGTGCTGGGGGGAGCCCCCACCCCCCCCTCCACCCTGTGGGGTGTTGGATACATGTAGGGATGTGTATTTGTGTTTTGAAGAGGTGGTGCAATGTGTGTGTCTAGGGTGTGGTTTAAAATTGAGGGGTAGCGGGGGCCCGGGCGTTCTACCGCTGCCCAGCAGTAGAACCCCGAAAGCCAGCTGATCCCCTCAAGACCCTGCGTGACTAAGTGTAGTTAAAATTGTGGGCGGCGCAAAGTCGGGGAGGGGCAGACCACAGTTAAGTGGCCTGGACCCCCCCACCCTAGGCCCCGCCCACTGGCCCCTATTGTTGAATGAAGTATGGTGAGGTAAGGTAGGAGGGGCTGAGGTAAGGTAGGAGGGGGAGTGGTTTAAATGCACAGGGAAGGGGTGGACACAGGTGAAACAGGTCTTCCAGATCACTTACACACATACACACACACAGAGTAGCCTATATTAGTATGTTTATTGTACATGGCTGTTCATAAAAATGAATATATTATAAATGTTACAAATTAAGCTTTATATACTGTATAGAGCAGGGGTCAGCAACCTTTAATGCTCAATGAGCCAGTTGGTCCTGTTTCCCACTGAACACATCACCCAGAGAGCCACACACACACCCACGTGCACACTCCAACTCACCCATACACACACATGCCTACATTGTCACTCACAATTTCACTGATATCATGGTGAATAATGTCAAAGAAGCACACTAGAGAGAAAGCTTATACTTTACAACAGACATGCACATCGGTCTTTTATTTTGACAGTCCCCCAGGAAGACCATGCCAGGAGGACACGACACACAAAACCTTCTTCACTGCTGGTTGACAACTTACAACTAATAAACTAAACTACACGAACTAAGCAACAAAAACACAACACAACACAATCATTACCAACATTACAAACCTAATATAACCCCAATAATTACATTTAAAACACGACAAACAGAAACTCCCATAATGCATTGCAGCTATCAGCTCCTTTATTGCTACACATTATTAAAATGGAAGATCAATGTGGGAGATCTGGGATTTTTAGAACCATGAGTGTGATGGTGTGGCTTTCAATGTCCTTTAGTTGTTGTGTAATTCACTAGAATTTGCCGTCACTCTCAACAAGTCCACAATGAACCTCCTGGAATTGTCGGCGCTCCACAGTGCAGCGGTTTTCCTGTCAAAGATACAGGAAGCTCCCAGCTACCGGTTGAGCCGTGGAGCCCGGATCTGCAGCTCCGGCTGTCATGACCTGCCACATGACGGAGCCGCATGTGGCTCCGGAGCCACGGGTTGCCGACCCCTGGTATAGAGTATATAAAGTATATATAGTAGTATACTATATACTATATCGTATAGTATATATTTTTTTAATATATAAAACATTGAATCTCAATTCCGGGGCTGTTCTGTAAATAGTTTTTAAATAAACAATAAGTAAAGCAACTTCCGATCAATCCATATCAATGTCAGACTTAAAATATTGTACCGATTTAAGCCCCACCCAGTTTCACTCTAGCCACACCCACTTCTGGTTTAGGCACTGTACAGATACAGATAGAGATAGTGGTGTACTCGCTCATCCCTATTGTTCATGTCTGCAAAGTCGTGCTGATAGAAACTGTAGATCAAATGGAGACTTTGTAGATTCTAAGGTCAGTGTCTGCACTCAAGAAAATGATTCTTGGCTCTCGTAAACATGGCATTAACTTTAAACAAGACTTAAGGTTTAGGTGAAGATTTATGTTGTCTTTATACGAATGTAATGATTGAATAAGCAACATAATGTAGAGGAGCATGCGCAGTGAGTGATTCCAGTGTGACGTAATCCAGTGCAATCCAACATGGCGCCACCCAGGCTGTAAAGCTAACTTTTCTGACGACAGAGGGGAAAAAAACAATGAACTAAACTAAACTAAAAACGAATACTAACAAAGAAACAAAGGATAAATGAAGCTAAATTATAACGCTGGAAGAGGACACAATAGAAGACCTTCAAGCCTTGGACGAGTGCTACGACCGTCTCGTCATGTCCAACACTCCACAAACCTCATCTTCAAAGAGGAGCCACACTGAAGCTCTCCAACAGCGACTCCTTCTCCATCTAAACAGTTTGAGGACATCCTGGACATCAACACCAAGCTGTCCAGCTTCGACGCCCGTCTCGCCCTGGTGGAGGAGCCACATCCTGAGTTTCAAGCATTTCGGGAGTCACTCAAATTCAGCCAACAACAGGTAGCGGACCTGACAGCAGAGAACCAGGGGCTGAGAAGTGAGGTGGACCTGCTGAACCAGGGACTGAACGGACTGAACCAGGAGAACAAGAAGATTATTCTGTCCCTCATATTTTGATGAATGTAAGTGTTTAAGTTTCTCCGGTGATTTATTTGCAATTCAGGTGTAATACCCTATTCACCCAAAAGATGTCACTGTGTACTTGGTGGTTTTGCTTGTTTTACCTCTTCTTTGGGGCATTACCTTGTTTGTGGTAGTGCCACCTCCTGTAAGCAGCAGGTTGAAAACACCATTTTGAGAACGGCACTGGAGGAGTTAATTTACACATCGCTCTTCCCTGAACATTTTTTCCTGTGTTGAGTTTGATCAGACATAATTTGTAAGTAGCAAAAATGCTTTCTAAATTGTTGGCTGTAAATGTATGTTTATGTGTTTACTGCATAAATCGTTTTTCTGTTTGAGCCAGCTATGCTAATTTGAATCTGTGCTAGCTGTGTTGTGCACTAGTACTTCCTGTGTACCTCAGGTGTATTATGTTATATATTCTTTAATTTGTGTTTTGTACATATATTCAATACTGATGTATATTTTTTATGTGTTTTGCAGTTTTACAAAGTTAAAAGAAATGTTCTTCGGACATAAAACCACCCTGCATCCTCCATTGTTTCTGGGGCCATTTCTTTTTGTGTTAAGCTCGCTGTCAAAGTTGAGATAGGCTAAAAGCTTAACCGAGGGCAGAAGAAAGATGAAGGAATCCATCCTGGACCTTCAAAGCAGGAGTATGCGAGTAAACCTTGACTTTGCGAGACTTCCATAACGTGAGGAGGAAAACGCGGAAACATCGCTGCGAGGATTCATGCGGGAATACCTGAAGCTTCCTGTGGACACCGTGAATATCACCAGCCCCCCCCGTCCACCACCTGGGAGGGAGACGACAGGACAACCAGCCCCCCCCGTCCACCACCTGGGAGGGAGACGACAGGACAACCAGCCCCCCGTCCTCCACCTGGGAGGGAGACGACAGGACAACCAGCCCCCCGTCCACCACCTGGGAGGGAGACGACAGGACAACCAGCCCCCCGTCCAGCGCCTGGGAGGGAGACGACAGGACAACCAGCCCCCCCGTCCACCGCCTGGGAGGGAGACGACAGGGCAACCAGCGCCCCCGTCCACCGCCTGGGAGGGAGACGACAGGACAACCAGCCCCCCGTCCACCACCTGGGAGGGAGACGACAGGGCAACCAGCCCCCCGTCCACCGCCTGGGAGGGAGACGACAGGACAACCAGCCCCCCGTCCAGCGCCTGGGAGGGAGACGACAGGACAACCAGCGCCTGGGAGGGAGACGACAGGACAACCAGCGCCCCGTCCACCTCCTGGGAGGGAGACGACAGGACAACCAGCCCCCCCGTCCACCACCTGGGAGGGAGACGACAGGACAACCAGCCCCCCCGTCCACCACCTGGGAGGGAGACGACAGGGCAACCAGCCCCCCGTCCACCGCCTGGGAGGGAGACGACAGGACAACCAGCCCCCCGTCCAGCGCCTGGGAGGGAGACGACAGGACAACCAGCCCCCCGTCCACCGCCTGGGAGGGAGACGACAGGACAACCAGCCCCCCGTCAACCTCCTGGCAGGGAGACGACAGGACAACTAGCCCCCCGTCCACCGTCTGGGAGGGAGACGACAGGACAACCAGCCCCCCGTCCAGCGCCTGGGAGGCAGATGACAGGACAACCAGCCCCCCCGTCCACCGCCTGGGAGGGAGACGACAGGGCAACCAGCGCCCCCGTCCAGCGCCTGGGAGGGAGACGACAGGGCAACCAGCGCCCCGTCCACCGCCTGGGAGGGAGACGACATGACAACCACCTCCTGGGAGGGAGACGACAGGACAACCAGCCCCCCGTCCAGCGCCTGGGAGGGAGACGACAGGACAACCAGCCCCCCGTCCAGCGCCTGGGAGGGAGACGACAGGACAACCAGCCCCCCCATCCACTGTCTGGGAGGGAGTCGACAGGACAACCAGCCCCCCGTCCACCTCCTGGGAGGGAGACGACAGGACAACTAGCCCCCCGTCCACCGTCTGGGAGGGAGACGACAGGACAACCAGCCCCCCGTCCAGCGCCTGGGAGGGAGACGACAGGACAACCAGCCCCCCCGTCCACCGCCTGGGAGGGAGACGACAGGGCAACCAGCGCCCCCGTCCACCGCCTGGGAGGGAGACGACAGGACAACCAGCCCCCCGTCCACCACCTGGGAGGGAGACGACAGGGCAACCAGCCCCCCGTCCACCGCCTGGGAGGGAGACGACAGGACAACCAGCCCCCCGTCCAGTGCCTGGGAGGGAGACGACAGGACAACCAGCCCCCCGTCCACCGCCTGGGAGGGAGACGACAGGACAACCAGCCCCCCGTCCACCTCCTGGGAGGGAGACGACAGGACAACTAGCCCCCCGTCCACCTCCTGGGAGGGAGACGACAGGACAACCAGCCCCCCGTCCACCTCCTGGGAGGGAGACGACAGGACAACCAGCCCCCCGTCCACCGTCTGGGAGGGAGACGACAGGACAACCAGCCCCCCATCCAGCGCCTGGGAGGGAGACGACAGGACAACCAGCCCCCCCATCCACCGCCTGGGAGGGAGACGACAGGGCAACCAGCGCCCCCGTCCAGCGCCTGGGAGGGAGACGACAGGGCAACCAGCGCCCCGTCCACCGCCTGGGAGGGAGACGACAGGACAACCACCTCCTGGGAGGGAGACGACAGGACAACCAGCCCCCCGTCCACCGCCTGGGAGGGAGACGACAGGACAACCAGCCCCCCGTCCAGCGCCTGGGAGGGAGACGACAGGACAACCAGCCCCCCCATCCACTGTCTGGGAGGGAGTCGACAGGACAACCAGCCCCCCGTCCACCTCCTGGGAGGGAGACGATAGGACAACCAGTGCCCCCGTCCACCTCCTGGGAGGGAGACGACAGGACAACCAGCCCCCCGTCCAGCGCCTGGGAGGGAGACGACAGGACAGCCAGCCCCCCCATCCACTGTCTGGGAGGGAGTCGACAGGACAACCAGCCCCCCGTCCACCTCCTGGGAGGGAGTCGACAGGACAACCAGCCCCCCGTCCACCTCCTGGGAGGGAGACGACAGGACAACTAGCCCCCCGTCCACCGTCTGGGAGGGAGACGACAGGACAACCAGCCCCCCGTCCAGCGCCTGGGAGGGAGACGACAGGACAACCAGCCCCCCCGTCCACCGCCTGGGAGGGAGACGACAGGGCAACCAGCGCCCCCGTCCACCGCCTGGGAGGGAGACGACAGGACAACCACCTCCTGGGAGGGAGACGACAGGACAACCAGCCCCCCGTCCAGCGCCTGGGAGGGAGACGACAGGACAACCACCTCCTGGGAGGGAGACGACAGGACAACCAGCCCCCCGTCCAGCGCCTGGGAGGGAGACGACAGGACAACCAGGCCCCCCATCCACTGTCTGGGAGGGAGTCGACAGGACAATCAGCCCCCCGTCCACCTCCTGGGAGGGAGACGACAGGACAACTAGCCCCCCGTCCACCGTCTGGGAGGGAGACGACAGGACAACCAGCCCCCCGTCCAGCACCTGGGAGGGAGACGACAGGACAACCAGCCCCCCCGTCCACCGCCTGGGAGGGAGACGACAGGGCAACCAGCGCCCCCGTCCACCGCCTGGGAGGGAGACGACAGGACAACCAGCCCCCCGTCCAGCGCCTGGGAGGGAGACGACAGGACAACCAGCCCCCCCGTCCACCACCTGGGAGGGAGACGACAGGTCAACCAGCCCCCCGTCCACCGCCTGGGAGGGAGACGACAGGACAACCAGCCCCCCGTCCAGCGCCTGGGAGGGAGACGACAGGACAACCAGCCCCCCGTCCAGCACCTGGGAGGGAGACGACAGGACAACCAGCCCCCCGTCCACCTCCTGGGAGGGAGACGACAGGACAACTAGCCCCCCATCCACCGTCTGGGAGGGAGACGACAGGACAACCAGCCCCCCCGTCCACCGCCTGGGAGGGAGACGACAGGGCAACCAGCGCCCCCGTCCAGCGCCTGGGAGGGAGACGACAGGGCAACCAGCGCCCCGTCCACCGCCTGGGAGGGAGACGACAGGACAACCACCTCCTGGGAGGGAGACGACAGGACAACCAGCCCCCCGTCCACCGCCTGGGAGGGAGACGACAGGACAACCAGCCCCCCGTCCAGCGCCTGGGAGGGAGACGACAGGACAACCAGCCCCCCCATCCACTGTCTGGGAGGGAGTCGACAGGACAACCAGCCCCCCGTCCACCTCCTGGGAGGGAGACGATAGGACAACCAGTGCCCCCGTCCACCTCCTGGGAGGGAGACGACAGGACAACCAGCCCCCCGTCCAGCGCCTGGGAGGGAGACGACAGGACAAGCAGCCCCCCCATCCACTGTCTGGGAGGGAGTCGACAGGACAACCAGCCCCCCGTCCACCTCTTGGGAGGGAGACGACAGGACAACTAGCCCCCCGTCTACCGTCTGGGAGGGAGACGACAGGACAACCAGCCCCCCGTCCAGCGCCTGGGAGGGAGACGACAGGACAACCAGCCCCCCCGTCCACCGCCTGGGAGGGAGACGACAGGGCAACCAGCGCCCCCGTCCACCGCCTGGGAGGGAGACGACAGGACAACCACCTCCTGGGAGGGAGACGACAGGACAACCAGCCCCCCGTCCAGCGCCTGGGAGGGAGACGACAGGACAACCAGGCCCCCCATCCACTGTCTGGGAGGGAGTCGACAGGACAACCAGCCCCCCGTCCACCTCCTGGGAGGGAGACGACAGGACAACTAGCCCCCCGTCCACCGTCTGGGAGGGAGACGACAGGACAACCAGCCCCCCGTCCAGCGCCTGGGAGGGAGACGACAGGACAACCAGCCCCCCCGTCCACCGCCTGGGAGGGAGACGACAGGGCAACCAGCGCCCCCGTCCACCGCCTGGGAGGGAGACGACAGGACAACCAGCCCCCCGTCCAGCGCCTGGGAGGGAGACGACAGGACAACCAGCCCCCCGTCCACCGCCTGGGAGGGAGACGACAGGACAACCAGCCCCCCCGTCCACCACCTGGGAGGGAGACGACAGGACAACCAGCGCCTGGGAGGGAGACGACAGGACAACCACCTCCTGGGAGGGAGACGACAGGACAACCAGCCCCCCGTCCACCGCCTGGGAGGGAGACGACAGGACAACCAGCCCCCCCGTCCACCACCTGGGAGGGAGACGACAGGACAACCAGCGCCTGGGAGGGAGACGACAGGACAACCACCTCCTGGGAGGGAGACGACAGGACAACCAGCGCCTGGGAGGGAGACGACAGGACAACCAGCGCCTGGGAGGGAGACGACAGGACAACCAGCGCCCGCGGCCCATCGTCGCCAAGGTTGAACATTTCAAACAGAAAGAACTGGTGAAGAGCCGCGGCAGGGAACTACGAGGAACGCACTTCAGCATTAACGGCCAGTTCCCGAAGGAGATCTTAGACCGTCGCCGCTTGCTGTTTCCTGTGAGGAAGAAGCTCTTCCTGAAGGATCCCGAGCCGTCATCACAGTGGACTGGCTTTACGTCAACGGCCAGCTGGACCGGGACCCCGCTGTCACCCCCTGGCTCTACTGATGGTCCTCATAAATAAGTAACATCCCCTCGAACACACACACACACACACACATCATGATTGATTAAATAAGGCGAAAGTAATTAGTATTATATTGTTAAAATACACAATGATTGCAATGTTATTATAATGTTAATCATCTTGAACTCGCACTATAAACGCTGGGATATGTGTATGTGTATATATGTGTGTATATGTATACATATATATTTACATGACTTTCAAAAAAACAAAACAAAGCAGGCACTCCTTACGTCACCACGAACGTCACCTATGAGTTTGGGATTGTCTTTCTTTGGGTTTTGGTTTCCTACTTTCTATTTCTACACCTCCCTTGTTTTAATAGTAACACTTTTCCACTGTTTTAGCCACATTAAGACCACGACACCACAATCCAACTGTCATGACATCACACACTCCTATATCGGCAGACACACACTCCCATGTTAAATAACCAGTCAGAATTAGGAACCTTAAAAACATGTGCACGCACGTACACACGCACACACAGACACACACACACGCACACACAGACAGACACATGCACGCACACAGATACACACGCACACAGACGCACACACACACACGCACACACATTAGAAAACCCACCAAGAAGATGAGTGTAGGTAGGAACATGTTCAGATTTGTCAACTGGAATGTGCCTGGAATGGACACACAAACAAAAAGATGGATACACCTGGATAAACTAGAGGCAGACATTGTCTTACTACAAGAGACACACACATCTTCCACACATCACAAATTGATCTCACCACAATTCCCTCACACATTCTCATCTGTGAGTATGTGTGACAGGTATCTGAAGCTGGGAGCTTCCTGTACCTTTCAAAGTAAAACTGCTGCGCTGCGGAGCGCCGACAATTCCGGAAGGTTCATTGCAGACTTGTTGAGAGTGACGGCAAATTCTAGTGAATTACACAACAACTAAAGGACATTAAAGACACACCATCACACTCATGGTTCTAACAATCCCAGATCTCCCACATTGATCTTCCATTTTAATATTGTGTAGCAATAAAGGAGCTGATAGCTGCAATGCATTATGGGAGTTTCTGTTTGTCGTGTTTTAAATGTAATTATTGGGGGTTATATTAGGTTTGTAATGTTGGTAATGATTGTGTTGTGTTGTGTTTTTGTTGCTTAGTTCATGTAGTTTAATTTATTAGTTGTAAGTTGTCAACCAGCAGTGAAGAAGGTTTTGTGTGTAGTGTCCTCCTGGCATGGTCTTCCTGTGGGACTGTCAATATAAAATGTCTGTGGCTCTCTGGGTGATGTGTTCAGTGGGAAATGGGACCAAATGGCTCTTTGAGCATTAAAGGTTGCTGACCCCTGCCTTAGATGAAGGCTGGCTGGACATTGAAAAAACCTTCTGTGAAGATCTCCACATCAGAGACCTTCCTTTCTTCAGTCCTGTCATCAAAAAACACAACTGCTTTAAAAACATCAATATAAACAATCTCTGACAGCTTGGTGGGAATTTCTTCAAATGAATGGATCGTCACTCATTCCCTGCAAACTCACACCTTCTGGAACAATCCTGACATCCTGCAAAGGAAGAAACCAATAAACTTTACAAAATGGCAGAACAAGGGAAGAAGAACCTTGGAACACCTTCTCTTCAATAACTCTTTTATTCCATTTAATGATCTAATAGAAACTTATGGTATCAGTCAAAATAACTATCTGGAATATCTCCAGCTTAAGTCAATAATACAAACAAAGTTCAAACTAGAAGAGACTGACCTCAGACAAACCTCCTGAAGATCTCAGCTCCAAAACCACTTTCTAAAATCCTTTAATCCTGTCATGTTCCAATACCACAATATCCCTTCAATCTCCAAATGGGAAGAAGATGTCAACATCAACACAGACCCAACGCTTTGGTCACTAATCTGTAGAAACACATTCACAATGAGCAAAAACACCAATATACAGCTTCTACAATACAAGGTCCTTCACTAGTTCATTACAGGACAAAGATGTTCAAGATGCTCTCACTTCCTCTAACATATGTTCTAACTGCACAGCTGATCTCCCTGATACCTGTCTACACTGGTCTCCTTGATACCCGTCTACACTGTGATCTCCCTGATACCTGTCTACACTGGTCTCCTTGATACCCGTCTACACTGTGATCTCCCTGATACCTGTCTACACTGTGATCTCCCTGATACCTGTCTACATTGTGATCTCCCTGATACTTGTCTACACTGTGATCTCCCTGATACCCGTCTACACTGTGATCTCCCTGATACCTGTCTACACTGTGATCTCCCTGATACCCGTCTACACTGTGATCTCCCTGATACCTGTCTACACTGTGATCTCCTTGATACCTGTCTACACTGTGACCTCCCTGATACCTGTCTACATTGTGATCTCCCTGATACCTGTCTACACTGTGATCTCCCTGATACCTGTCTACACTGTGATCTCCTTGATTCCTGTCTACACTGTGATCTCCCTGATACCTGTCTACACTGTGATCTCCTTGATACCTGTCTACACTGTGATCTCCCTGATACCTGTCTACACTGTGATCTCCCTGATACCTGTCTACACTGTGATCTCCTTGATACCTGTCTACATTGTGATCTCCCTGATACCTGTCTACACTGTGATCTCCTTGATACCTGTCTACACTGTGATCTCCCTGATACCTGTCTACACTGTGATCTCCTTGATACCTCCCTACACACACTCTGGCAGTGTGCACCAGTCCAAACATTCTGACAAAAGATCTATGAAGACTTATCGTTATACCTGGACCCCCCCATTCCAGTCTCACCTGCACTTTGCCTGTTAGGTGATCTCACAGAAATTAAAAGAGAGAAAAATGAATCCTTCAGACTCCTGGTCTCCCTAAACGTCACAAAAAAGGTGATCCTCGTCAACTGGAAATCCAAAAGTAATCTGAATATAAAGTTATTTAAAAACTTCCTCCTAGACCACATCACATTAGAGAGAATTTCTGTTTGTAGGAAAAATCAGTCGGCTCAATTTGAGTTGACATGGTCCCCAATAATTAAATACACCATGTAGCCCTGTGGGGGGGTGGGGGGGGGGGGGGGGGGGGGGGTGGTAGTTCCGCCTCGGGGCTCTTGGGGCCATCTGTGGCTGGGGTGTTGTGGCTTGGGTGGTTGGCGGCTCTGTGATCTAGGGGGGTGCTGGCATCTATCCTGGGGAGTGGCGGCCTGGGCTGGGGGGTGCCGGGGAGGTTGTGTGTGTATGTCTGTGCAGGGGGGGGGGGGGGTCTGCTCTGGGTTGGGGGTGGTTCTGCTGGGGTGGGGCAGGAGTGGGGCTTCGGGGCTTCGGGGCCTAGGGGCTGGGTGCCCTCTCTTTTCTGGTGGGGGTGCCCGCTGCTGCGCCGGGGGTGGGTCCTCCCTCTGCTTCCCTCCCCCTGCTGGGGCAGGGTTGGCCCCTGCTGCCGTGCTCCGGGTCTGACTCGCTCCCGAATCTGGAGGGATGGGGGACAGTGGGGCTCCGGGTTTGGATGGACAGCTGACTGGAGGTGACCCCCAGGGGCGTTTATATGGGAGATGGTCTGGGGGGGTGTGGGTGTGGGTGTGTGTAAGTGTCTGTGCGTGTGTGTGTGTGTGTCTGTGTGTGTGTGTGTGTGTGTGTGTGTGGGGGGGGGGGGGGTCTTAGACTCTGCTCTTCGGCCGTCGGGTGGGGGGGGGGGCCTTCCTGTCCGGGTCCTCTTGTGGTGTCTTGTCGGAGTGGGTGTTGGTCCCCGTGTTCCAGGCCGGCCACTTCGGGGTGGGGCGGGGCAGGGGGTCCAGCTGGGCCAAGTCCTAGTGATGAGGGGACCTTCTCACTCTCAGCCCCTCCTACCTTACCTCACCATACCTCATTCAACAATAGGGGCCAGTGGACGGGGCCTAGGGTGGGGGGTCCAGGCCACTTAACTGTGGTCTGCTCCTCCCCCGACTTTGCACCGCCCACAATTTTAACTACACTTAGTCACGCAGGGTCTTGAGGGGATCAGCTGGCTTTCGGGGTTCTACTGCTGGGCAGCGGTAGAACGCCCGGGCCCCCGCTACCCCTCAATTTTAAACCACACCCTAGACACACACATTGCACCACCTCTTCAAAACACAAATACACATCCCTACATGTATCCAACAGGGGGGGGGGGGGGGGGGGGGTGGCTCCTTATCAAAATTATCAAAATCATGTTTTCTGTCCTTTGTTTTGTGTCATTTTGTTTTTGCTTTTGTTATCATTTTTGTTGCTGTTTTGCTTTTTGTTTTGTTGTTGCTCAGGCGGGTTGAATCTCATGACAGTTGGAAAATATTTGGATCAGTGTGATTACTGTATTAAAAAAGAAATGTATGTAGCACTAACCAGGGTATTGTATGCACCCCGACCGGTCCGCAGAATTCCTCCACCTCTGACTCTGGTTTCTACAAAGTTTCTCCCTGTTGGGGGAGTTTTTCCTTTCCACAGTGGCAAACACACCTGCTTGCTCATGTGGATATGTTGGGCTTTTCTATTTTCTCTATAAAAGCACATAGGAATGATTGTACTGTATTTAAAAATGTTTTTTTAATAAAAAAAAAAAAAAAGACAGAAAAGATGAGCAGCTTCAGCGAACCGTTATCAGTTGTAGTGGTGTAATAATAATATTGTGGCGGCCGTCAGGACTCAGGCCTCTCACCCAGCAGGATGATGGGAAAAGGGGCGTGGTTTTTAGGCTCCCACGCCCGGGGCCGTTGCCATATTGTTCAGTCGGGTTTTGGCGGTTGCTGAATAAAGACGTGTTCATACCTTCAGCTCTGACTCATCCTTCGTCCTGCCACAATAGAACATAACAATGTGAGGTTCTGTAACTACTGCAGACACCCAATGAGAAATAACAGATTGTGAAGGTTCTTTATTCTAATGGCTGTGGTTTTTCCCACACTTGTTTTGAAAATCATCCTGTTTGTCTTTTTCCTGCTAAAAAATAAATCATAATAATAACAAGCAACATAATGTTTATTTCAAAGATAACATTAACTTTAAACAAGACTTAAGGTTTAGGTGACAATTTATGTTATCTTTATATGTAATGATTGAATAAGCAACATAATGTTTATGTCAAAGATAACATTCACATTAAACAAGACTTAAGGTTTAGGTGAAAATGTATATTATCCTTGTATGTAATTATTGAATGAGCTCATAAGGTTTATGCAAAAAAATCACCTTAACTTTATGTGTATTAATTAAATGGACACATTAAGTTTATGTAACCACTTGCGTTCACTTTAATTGAACTTGCATTTCATCAAAAATTATGTTATCTACATTAACAATACATGATACAAAGATTGCATTTAATGTGAAATTTTACTTTTAACTTAGTTGGTGAAATTACATGGACAATTTACATGTAAATAAAATACATAAAGTCTATGTTTTTGGCTTAATTATTTATTTGAGTGTGGGCTTGTGAGGTGAACATTGGACTCAAAACACTTTGAATACAATGTTTTTGGACCAATATGAACCATGTGAAAGTGTTGAAAAGTCATGTGATAGGTTCTCTTCAAGGCTGTTTGTAAGATATTCCACCACACATGACCCAGTCTAGGCTGAGACCTGACATAATCTTGGTTTCTGAGGCAACAAGGCAACTCGTCCTGCTGGAGCTTACAGTGCACAGGGTAGAAAGAATGGAGGAAGAGGGAGAAGTATCAGGATCCAGTTGAGAATAGCCGGTGGACCAGGTGTGTGCCAGTGAAAGTGGGCAGTCGACAATTTGCCAGCAAGTCCCTGAACCAGACCTTTGGCTCACTGGGCAGAACAGGAGGCAACCAGAGAAGAGCCATCGATAGCACCATGGTGACGTCAGAGAAAGACAGTACCACTTGGACACAGGCCAAGGTGTCCTCGGCATGGATGTCTGGAGGAATGTGGCTCATTTACACTGCCATTTTTTAAACCGATCACAACAAGAATGCTCACAAACAGATAAACACACAGAAATCAAGCCTGTGGAGAAACGATGAGCTGCAGACATTTCTTTGTCTGGTGGCCAACCAGAGCATTGAGCGGGAGCTGGACAGAGTGACTCGCCACTAGTGTCAGGAAGTCTCAGAGCCACGGATATCATCGGTGCTTCGGATTTACCAGTTTCCCTGTTAACTAGTGACTGGCTTCCTTAAGCGTCCCCTTTTCACGGAAAAAGTAAAAAATCTGACAACAATCCATAGCTGTGGCAAAAGCCATTTAAATACATTTCCGTTAAAGTTTAAAATATCATATTGTTTGTTCATCTTGTTTTAAATCAGCTGCTGCTAACGGCTGATGGCAGAAGTCACCAGTTAACTGGGGCACGAGTTAAACCAAAACACTGGACTTTGAAGCATGACTTTTACCATCCACATATTGTAGTATTATCAATAAATATATACAAATATATACTATTTAATGTATTATTTGAGCGAATATCCAATGCATGGTCGCTCCACATCATATTGGGGTGATTACCCTGTGCATAATGGACTATGTTGACCGAGGCTGAGTATAGAATAGGTGAGGCGAGTCGTCGAGTTGAGTAGGGCTGAGTAGGTACTAGTGGAAAAGCACATTTACATAGACTGCCACACAGCCATCAGTGCTGTGGATCAGCTTGGTGAATTAATTGGATGTACCTTAATTGACAAAGAAGTGAAAATACAGACCAAATGCACTGCATTAATTATTCATGAAATTGCTCCATACATGCTCAAAGACCCAATGAGTGATACTGGAGACTCCCAGCATTCTCTTGTAAAAAAAATTAAAGCACATAGATCACATCTGTCAAGCAGCTGTGTGGTAATCAGCGAGCTCAATATTTAACTGAACAAAACTTTGTCAACAGTTTTTGGGGGGGGGGGGGGGGGGTGGTTAACTTGGTGGTGATACAGCCGAGGAGGGCATGAGAGGAGAATGGCAAGCCCTCCACACTCTGAGTGCTTTGAGAGAAATGTCACGCAGTGATGCGTGTTGATACTTTCAGACAGTGAGGATTCCAAAATGTGTAAAACGAGAGAGACATTGTTGCTGATGCGGAGATCTGGGTGAAAAGCTGCGGTTTTCAGCAGCGCTACTGGAAAGGGAAAGAAGATAGGATATATAGGACTTGACTCTGTGGCATCGCACATGTGACTTATCTCACTGGAGGAGCAATGGGAGACGACACAGAGCAACTACCTAATCACTTTGCTTCCAGATTACATTAAGCCTATTATGATCTTGAATTACAAAATCCTGCTTGTAATATGAGGCGATGAAGACGAGCAGAAGACTTCGTCTGAACTTGATTAATTCATGCTATCAGCCATCACAGATGTTTGTTTTTGTTTTTTACTTTAGTGGCTCTCGGAGTTTTATCCTCTGTAGACATATGCATAAAATGTAAATAAAGTGTGGCCATTGTCTGTCATTCAGGTTAAGTTTCTGTTGCACTCTATTGTTGACCTACAGTATATTTAATAATGTATACTTTAATAGAGAACATTAGATTCATGTGAGGACTTTCATTCTAATAAAGACATTTGTGATGTACAAGTTCTTTACAACACCTTAACATATTTGTGATGGTTTACGATAGTTTCTGGGCCGCATGGTGGCATAGTAGATCATGCTCTCGCCTCATGTTGTACAGATCCCAGCTGTACCTTTCTCTGTGGAATTTGCATGTTCCCTCTGAGCATCTGTAGATTTTCTTCAGCTGGTGCAATTTCGGCTCTCAGTTCAAAATGAAGTGTTTGAATTAATTTCTTGTATTTAAAGTTAGGTTTTCAACTGGACATTTTGTCAAAGCCTGAATGCAGTGGTTTTATTTCCCATCGCCCCTGAAGACGACAGACAGGCCCAGCTTAGGGCCTCGTGGACAGAAGAGACTCAAACACTCTGGAGAACTGAGACCACCGGAGACCAGGGGGGCAGGGCCCAACTGGGGCCCGGCTGACGGAGGAGCGGTTGGACAAGAAGGGAAGTTGCATTGCAATAGGGGACAACAGGGGCGGTGGTCAGGAGCTCCCCGATGCGTGTCTCGGGATGGCTCTCCATCAATGGTGGTAGTGTGGACAACCACACTACCACCATTGGAGGATGAGGAGAGCTTCATGAGATGAGATGCTCTATTTTTTTAATAGATCATGTTTCTTTTTAATCTAACCTTTTTATAGAAATACATTTGTTAACGTTACTCTTGGGTTTGTTCTTTTGACTCTGCTCATCCCTGTTCCCAACAAACCTAGGACCTTTGAGAGGTGGGATTGTTGGTCTTTTTAATCCTTTTAGCTACTTTAATTGTTTTTAACAATTATTTATCAGTTTTTCATTTTATACTCCATTTTAGATCCTTAACCTTTTTTAAATTATATTCGTTTACTGATGACTAGAAAATATCCTCATCAGTATGAATAGAGCCTGTGTGAAGCTTGCTTTGCTTCTCCAGGTCGAACCTGAGTTGACTCTAAGACCATTTTTTTTTTAAATTTGTATTGTGACCCTTGAGATTCTTGAGGTCTTGAGATTAAACAAGTGTGTTTGTGCGTGTGTGTGTGTGTGTGTGTGTGTGTGTCTCTTACACCAGCTCCATGATTGCTGCAATGGCACAATCAGAGTTTCAGGATTGATTTTAAAGTCTTAATGTCATTTCGATCTGTCAGATGTAACGGAATGAACGCTGACCCCAACCGCTCACTTATTCAAAAGCTCAAGACAAGCATCTTACAGAGAAGTGCTGAGTTCATGGAATGGTCAGCTGAAAGAGCGTCCACAGGTTCCAAACAGGCTTTTATTCTCTTAATGCCACTGATATATGTAACCCAGTAGAAAAAATGGCCCTATTTCTCTAAAGCCCCGTTTCCACCGCACAAAAGTGCAGGGGCGGAATGGAGCGTTACGGAGCGGTACAGTAAAGCATAACCGGAGCCGAATCCGGCACCCGTTTCCGCCGCAGAAAGAAGCTTAAAAAGTAGGCGGGGCTTAAGAGCTCCGCAGATATGTGGCGTTATAACAGTCGTGTCAGCCTGGCAGCAGATCTGGAGCTTCTGTTGTTGTTTACATCCTCCACTTTGCACTTGTTGTTTAGTTAACTTTTATTTTTCGCAGCAGCAGCGGTCTCCCCCTGCCTCACATCCGCTCTTTCACGACCAACACGAAAGTTGAGCAGCAAAGAAAAGAAAAGGAAAAAAACAAAACAACCAGTGCACAGCTGACCACACTGACAACAGAGGATCCATCCAGCCGACACATTAACATATTGAGGGCGTGAAGTAAATCACTGACCAATCGGCAGACGGCTCCTCAAACTCAGACCCGTTCCATGGTCCTGGTACCCCGACGGAGGGGGAGCGGAAAAGCAACTGCCTTTGGAGCGGTTGTTTCCGGAAAATCACAAATTCCAGAGCAGGCAATGGAGGAGGAAATCCAGGAGGCGAGGTCGGGCAGGCAGAAGGTCGAAAACACACGAAGGCAACACGAGGGGAACAAATGTCGGGTACGAATGGTGTAAGAACTCAGACGGACTGGCAACTGGAACGCTAATGACAACAACAAACAGCTGTGATCAGGAGGAGGAAACAGGAGAGCAGAGGGGAACACAGGAGGGGGGGAGAGAAAGCAGGATCATGACACACCTTCTGAGTGACGGAGGCAGTAATGCACTAGTTGTCAGGTCTTTTCCGTTCTGGAGAGCAGGTGAAAGGGATTGTCAGATGGTCCGTGCGGGAAGGTGGGCATCGTTTGCCTTGTTGATGGGAGCACGAGCTGGAGAGGCTGTGGGGTTGTGTTCCTTGCCGTGTTCATTTTAAAATGTCATCATGGTGAGTTCAGATCTCATGCTGCCAGAGGAAACATGCTAACTCCGTGCTAGTATTAGCACTATGTTAACACTAATTTCAAGTGAACTTTTCGTAATTTAAAGTGTTGAAAATGCTATTTCTGATTACTGTGTGGTTGTGGTCAGCAAGATTGAAGTTCACAACAATGTAACAGCACTGTGTGTTATTTGTGCACTGTTTATGGTTGAATGTGATGTTAATTTCTATGCTAAAAATACATTTTTATGGTTTATTTTGGGAGAGCTTACACCAATTTCTATGTAAAGAAAATTCAGTACCCCAGACAGAGTTTTACTAATACAAGTAATTTGATCTTTGGATAAATTAATTGTATTTAATTTTATGATTTACAAACAAGCTTAAAAATGGCTAAAAAGTCAATAAGCTAACAGATTAATAAATGTAAATCATAATTTCATGGCTATGAGTTGCAGAGATAAGAATAGAAATTAATGTATTTGTTATGTCGATTAAAAAACTTTCATGCACAACAAAAGATGATTTGAGTTAAAAACATGCATGTAAGACATTGTATTACTATTTTTGGTTACAATGGTAATATTTGAGAAAAGAAAATACAAAGTAAGCGATAGCTATTCTTAGAGGAATGAAGGAAATTGATTTTATCTAGCTGTAAGCAAAAACACCATTATTGTTGTGCAGGCTAGGTTATTTTGGTTACTGATTAAAGAACCTTTGGATCGGATCGTGGATTCTCTCCGGACGGAGATGGTGAGCCTGTGCCCAGAACTGGATCAACTCCTCAACTGAAGACCATCATCTTTCTTTTCAGTTGCAAAGCATCAGAAGTGGTAACAACTCACCCTTCCACAAAGCGAAAGGGAAGAAACTGAACTCTGAAGTGACAAGAAGATTCTGACTTGACTGACTAAAGGACAAAAGTAAAATACTGAGCTCAGTAGGACTGGGGTTTCTTTTGACACTTGTTTAAATGCCGGCTACTGTTATTGTTGTATTTTGTAAATGTTTTATTTTGTTTTATTTGTTCTAAAATACATAAGTACTTGTGTTCATTACCAGCCTCCAGCCATTTCATCCAGCATTCATTGCACTTAGTTTCTATTGTATTCCTGCTGAATCCAGCAACTGGTCTATAGTTTCCTATTGTAATAATTTACATAACGTGAACCCGGGATTACATACAGTTATTTTCAACTATCACTCTCCTTATAATCGTTCAGTATGGGGGTATTTGTGTAGCAAAACTATTTTGTCTATGCGTATGAAGAGTTGTCTGTGTAACTCAATCTGTCTGTCTGAAGTTTGAGTTGTCAATGTGTAAAAGAATTTGTCAATGTGAACCTGCAAAGGTTGTCTCAAAAGTTTTCGGTCTGTAAATAGTTTTCAAATGTGTGAAAAAGCTGAAATCTACGCATTCAAATATAAGTGCTGAAAATACAGACAACTCCGCAATTGGCGTTTTTCTTTTACATGTGACATTTGCTACAGTTCTGCCATCTGAAGGATTCAAAGCTGTAAATCTTGGGTTTTGCTGCCGTGAGCTCAGGCTCACAGGCTCCTTCATTCTGCCCTGTGCCTCAGTAATTAATGACTGCCAGCCATCAGGCAGCGCTATGCCCCAGGGGTGGGCATTACTGGTCCTCAAGGGGTGCAATCATCATTCATCGAGCTTTCTGCAGAGCCTCATTGTGATAACTCTGGTATGTTTGCGCAGGGAAACATTGAAAACATGCAGGACTCCGGCCCTCAAGGACCAGGAATGGCCACCGTTGCCCCAGGCTCATTGAGCATATGCAACATTAAGGATGGGGTGCAGACAACGATGGAATCCCGACCGCATGCTATCAGTACATATCAATAATTTTGCACTTTTTATAATTAGTGAGGCAATTGCTGAGCCTTCTATAAATATCATATTCCAGGTGTGTGTAAAAATGTAAGTTGTTTATTTGAGGCAAACAATTATGGACTCGCACTGTAAATTTCCATTACCAAAACCAACACCTGCGTCAGATTAACTTTGCTCATTAGTCTGCAATTAAAAAGGAGTGCTCACACCTTGGAGAGAAACAAAGAAAAGGATTATCAAACTTCTTAAATAAGGTAAATCATTACGGAATGTGGTAAAATATGTTGGTTGTTCACAGTCAGTTGTGTCTAAAATCTGGACCAAGTACAAACAACATGGGAAGGTTGTAAAAGGCCAGCATACTAGTCGACCAAGAAAGACATGAAAAGACAGAAAACTTAAAGCAACGTGTCTTGAAAACAGAAAACGCACAGCAAAACAAATATGGAACAAATGGGTCAATTGCTGTGAACGAACTGTAAGAAACTGCCTAAAAACAACGGGATTAACATACAGGAAAGCTAAACGAAAGCCATCATTCAGGGCCGGAGTGAGACTGATATCCAGCCCTGTGCCCATATTCACGAAGCATCTCGGGCAACACTTATCTTAGCCTCAAAGTTTCCAGCAAGGAATTCTTCCCTTAGAAGTGTCTAAGAGTAATTCTTAGCAAGGAGTTGACTACAACTTTTATTTTAGTGAAGAGATGTGGTTGACCCCATTGCTATGTATGATGTATTCGTTCATAAATAATTCAGAAATATCTCCTAAATCAGCACATTCAAGTAGCAAACGTCATCTAACACGGAGATCCAATATACTAAACAGCAAACACTATCTACAAAGAAAGCATGTGTGTGTGTGTGTGTGTGTGTGTGTGTGTGTGTGTGTGGGGGGGGGGGGGGGGGGGGGATGTGGGTGGTGACAGTGAAGGGAGTCCGAGTGGGAATGTAATGACCACGAGTGTCAGCCAGGTGGCGGTAGACCTTGGAGGGTCAGTGTGAGTGGGTGTAATGACCTCGGGCGGCCACCGGGTGGTGAATGAGTTGGGCCTTCATTCAAGATGGCGACTCTGATATGGTTTCAGAGCGCCAAAATGGTGGCCTAGTTTCACTTGATGGACAGCCGAGTTACCGGGGCAATAGAGAGACACTCTCCAAGGTCGCGTGACGACCGTGTCCGTCCGGTTCGGAGTCTAGCTGGATGTCGAAACATGCATCAAGGTTCTGGTGATCGTACGGATGTGGTTTAGCAGCGCAAGTTAGTTGCTAATTGTGGCTATGTGTGTGCGTTATCTGATCACGGTCAGATAACAGCACGAGCGGACAGTGGATGGGCGCGGGGTCCGCGCACGCGCGACGAGTTAATGAATGAGACAGAGAGAGAGAAGAACAGTTCTGGCGAGGTTCGATTCCAAGACTCGGTTCGCCACAAAGGGGTACCATTGGGCCTTGAACTCACTGCGACCTCTGATTCTGAGGTGGAAAACCTGAGTCCTTGTGATGGCGTACACAACAAATGCCTATCAGTCGCACATTAAACACAATTGCAGTTTCGCTTCAGCTTTTACTGTGCGCTGTGTGTTCAGCACCGTCTGTGGCTGTGGTAACTTGTCTGTGGTTACCAGGGCTGAGTAATGGCATCCCAGACTCAGACTTGGACTGCGTGCAGGGACATAAGTAAGCTTCAGGTTGTCAGGCACAGTGAACTGCACGGAAAGAAGCTGGCTTGCAGATAGAGGAGGGGAGACACATATGCAGCGATGCGGTCCCGTTGAAGAGGAAAAAGAAACAATTAATCCACAGCGGTTTGCTTGTCCAGCGAGGTTAGAAAGTTCTGGCCCAGCCCGCATGACTTATCACAAGGCCACAGGGAGCTGCAATGCCCATAAGCAGCTCTGCGTCTTGCCTGATGCAAATCTGTCTTGGAGAGGATTTGGTTTTTCCTGGTGCCGACTTTTGTACCTGCGTGTCGTGTTCCGGGTCCCTGCTGTGCTCAGAATGGCCCGGACCAATCCCAGCGGGCCGGTTTGGGAGTTTCCTGGGCATTTCCTATGGCTGGTGAGAGAGGCTTTGGATCCCCCTGGCGCTGGAGGGATGTGCTGCAGCTTGGGGGGAGTGTGGCCGGGGACCACGTTGTGGGAGATCATGTGACCAATGGCAAATTTTTACAGGGCTGACCATGCGGTCTTTGTCCTGAAAGAAATGTGGTTCTGTGTTCCTCCCCCCACTTTCTTCATGAGGATGAGTGAACCATGGGTGCCTCGGGCCTAACACTAGTAAGCATGTTATTTAACCTCTTTTTAGGCAGGTTACTGTGTCGTCGTTGTTGTTGTTGTTTTCCCCCCTAATAGATCACTTCCCATGATCCTCTCCGATTCACTTGGGTCCGCCATCTTTCATGTATACGGCTGCATAGCAGCTAGATTTTTTTACCCTCCGTTTTTCTGTGATAACGAGATCATTTCAGCGGTTTCCTCGAGAAGTTTTTTGTTTTTTTCTGGCGCTCTTCAGCCAGACCAAGACATCACAAGCTGCCACAGCTGACAGACAGGTGAGTTAATCCTATTTCTGTGTGTCTTTTCACATTTGCACCTTTCTAGTTAGCTTTCTGGTTATAAGAATTGATGCATGGAAATGAAAAAGTGATTTGTGCAGTGACTGTACTGTAGTACTGTGACAATTAGCCTCCTGCAGGTTCCTGAGCCCTTTCCAGGTGTATCTGTGTGTCTGACGAAAACATTTTACAACTTACTATTTAAAACTTAAATCGAAATAATTACCTGTGTTATGGTAAAATTATATCTTGGCCTTATACTCCTATTTTGTGCATATACTCTCATAATGGACCTTCTGAACCTAACTGTCTCATGAAGGCCACATTGTAAATTTTTATTACAAGCCTCTGTATTTCCCAGGCTTCAAACCAGCAGACTTCCTCACTCCCTTTCCAACTGGCTTTCAACTAGCAAAGATTCCCTGACTCCTTCTTCCAGCAAAGCCTTATTTGTGTGAGAACTCTGAACTTCAAAGTGAATGTCTTGTTGTTGCTGAAACTTCAACAATCCTATAGTGCTCGCTTTCCACCCTCCTCCTCCTCCTCCTCACTGGTTAAGAGAGACAGACACAACTTGTGAGACGCGCACTATCCTGCAGATAGCCGACAGCATTCTGCATGATCCTGTGCCATTGGGACCCAATAAAATACTCCTGACAGAAGAACCTTGTTTTAACACTTTATTCCAAGCAGCACAGACAAACAACAACAAAATATCCATTACGCCTGAAAGATTCCAGCATGCACACACACCACTAATAATAATGCATTGGTTTTATATAGCGCTTTTCTTGACATTCAAAAATGCTTTACATTGCATAATTCATTCATGCCATACTTGGTGGTAAACTACTTACATAGCCACAGCTGCGCTGGGGCTGACTGACAGAAGCGAGGCTGCTGTTTTGAGCCATCAGCTCCTCCGATCACCGCCCACCACCAACCAGCAACCACTCACACACAGTTCGGGGTTCAGTGTCTTGCCCAAGGACACTTCAGCATGTGGGCAGGCAGAGATGGGACTCAAACCTGCGACCTTCCGATTGGGAGACGACCACTTGACCAATCGAGCTCGATGGTGGAGGATTTTCTTCCGATGAAGTTGTGTGATGAAGCGTCTGTACGGCCGCTGGCTTCACTTGCCTGAAGTTCTCCAGCTTGGTATTATAGGTGATCCTCAGCCACAAGTGCACATTATCAACAATGTTAAAAACTTTTGTAATTGTAGATGGGCATCTAGTGGGCATCTGCTGCATCCCTGCAATCTGGCTCGCATGACATTCCTCAACTCGGGCTCTGATTTCCTTCTGGGCCAGGTCCCTCCTCCCTTGGACCCTTGCCTTGCTGTAGTTGGTCATTGGAATGCTGCCCAGGCCAGGTTGGCCACAGCCTGCAGCCACAGATCCCACCAGTGCTTTGTGGCACAGCCACAATTAAGCCTGGTCCACTGCATCCCTTGCCCTCCACTTCCTTCCGGTTCTCACCTCAATGCTTGCCTGGGAGACTTTTGGGTCCTTAGATTCTCCATATTGCAGCAACACCCTTGCTCTGGCAACCTTGAACTCCCCACGAGGTGAAAGTATCCTTGTGCTTTGGAAACCACAGTGTTAAGGCCTATTCATGCTCCATAAGAACAAGACGAAAGTTCGGCAGGGACGTATGCTGCCAAACAAAATGAAGTCACTTCTGCCGGCGGGCTCCTTCTGGCCAAACAAATTTGTGTTGGCAGTGCAGCACCTCCACAGTTCGGCCAGGACGGCCAGCACTTCGTCTTGTTCTTATGGCTTCAAAAAGAGAGTATGCAGGGCCTTTAGTATCAGACAGGAAGTGATGTTTTGTCCAGAAACACTGGAACCCTCAATTTTCAGACCACCCCTGCACCAATGCTTTCATTTGTTAGAAACTCAGCAATGACTGTTTCTGGTCCTATACTAACAGGAATCTGTTGGTAATTCCAAATTGTACACCTTCACCCCCTGAAAAACAACAAAACTGTGGAGAATAAATCCGATAGACAACAATCCAATGCACAATAGTTTTAAACCCTGATATGTTGGTGTAAAAGGACTAAAATGTTCATATTTTTTTTCCATTGTATGAAAAATATCATTGATTCAAATGGCCGAAAGAGAACTGATATTCTTCATGATGCATGTTTTTTCAATTGACATTTTTACTTTTGAAATATATTCCAGATAAAGAAAAAAATTATCTTTATATTTTTGTAAAGCTAAATGTGTTTATGCCAGCAGAGCAACAACCAACCCCACAGACACAGAGATCGCACATCAGAGATAGAGCAAATTATAATAACAGAAATCTATTGTAGGACTAATAAAACTTATTTGAACAAGCACTACTTGTTTTTTCAGTATTTTCAAAGTATGCACTAATCTTAGTGCTTCCCTATCTCAGACACTAACGATGATTGTCAAGTCTCTGTCTGCCCCTGTGTGTCTCACCTCGTGTTTTCAATTAACCAATGGCCGTCTCCCACTGTTGTCTTTGTTGGCTCGTCTTGTCAACACGTCGTGCCTCTTGTTGACATGTTGCTCCGGTATTCTCTTGTGTTCCCTGGACTTTTTCTGCAAAAAACCTGATTTTATGGAACTCCATGAGTTTGCGTTTGGGTCCACCTGCATTCCCTTACAGTGATAAATAAGTTGAAACTTGGCACATGTGGTGTTTTTGGTACATTTAGACATGCTAGGTCCAGTCGATCACATAAAATGGCCATTTAAAATCATTTCAAACATTATGCTTATTGACAAACTCAAGATTTTATTTGATCAGAGAACTTTGATCGAACAATATTGACCAATGATTTCGGTGTCATTATAGTAGCAAAACTATGTTAATACTTATGGAGAGTTGTCTGTATGTCAATCCATCTGTCCAAAGTTATCAAAGTGAACCTGAATCTGCCAAAGTTGTCTCGTAATTTGTCTGTAATTAGATATTTAGATGTGTAAAAATATGTTTGAATTGTAAAAATGTAAAAAGATTTGTCAATGCGTACAAAGATATATGTAGTTGAAACGTCTTTTTTCAGCTTTAAATGCTGAAAATACAGACAACTCACCAGTTACTAGCAGAACAGTTTCACAATTGGCTGTTTTTTGTGACCTTTGCTGCAGTTCTGCCATGACAGGATTCAAAGCTGTGAAGCCTGAGTTTTCTGCTGTAAGCTTGGGCTCACAGGCTCCTTCATTTTGGCTGCACGCTGTTCTGCTCCCATGTACCCCCGTAGGGGCAGGGCTGGTGGCGTTATGCCCCAGAGTTTTTGAACGTGCATGACATTTCGGGGCAGGGTGTAGAGAAGTTTATCGTCAAGAAACAGTCAGCACATATCTTAAAATAAACTTTGTTTGATACACTACCAGTGACAGTGTATGTCAATGTGTCATGAGTGATAAGCAACACATCCTCCTCAAAATTACACTACATTCACAAATAATTTCTCTCGCCCTCGTGCAGTGGTAACAAACAAGTCTTTGGGGAAACTGGATTTTTATTTCTATTACCTTGCTGCATTTATAGGATAGCTGTAGCCTCATAGCTTTTAGATTTAATACCCAAATGCTTTGCTTTCAATGTAAATCACCATGTCTGTTATGGTTATACCTATGTTATACTTTGACTTTCACGAGAATCGTCTCAGCGTTAGTGAACTGCCAGAATGAAGGAGCCTGTCAGCCTGAGCTCAGGGCAGCAAAACCAGGGTTTACAGCTTCGAATCCTATCATGGCAGAACTGTATGCATTGACATATCTCTTTACATGTACAAATTCTAATGAAGATGAGCAGATTTTTTTAACACATTTAAATGTCTAATTACAGACAGACAAATTACGAGACGTCTTTTGCAGATTCGGTTCACATTAACAAATCTTACACACATTGACAACGCTGACTTTGGACAGATGGATTGAAATACAGACGGACAACTCTCTATAAGCAGTAACAAATAGTTTGGCTTCAATAACGCCCCCATAAATAATCAACAATAGTGACAATACAACACTGACTAAATTCCAGCAAAGTTTATGTCTGTAAAAATAGCTAAAAGGAAGGGAGCGTCCAGTTTACAGCAGTGAAAACAGTCTCTTCTCCTCCACCTTCACTGTTCACTGATAACACACCACGATTCAGAGCAGTAACCTTTTACATCAAAGACAGAAATCACCCGGCATGTGTCGCTGATGTAATTACCAAATTCACATTTGTGACCTGGATGACAACATTCAAGTCAGAGCAAACAGCTGCTGCATGAAAGCAAAAAGAGCACAATGACAACAACATGAGAGGCTCAGGTCAGGAAAAGGAAAACCTTGGTCCCCCACACCATTAGAAGGAAAACCAATTGGAGGAAAGCCTTGGGCCCCACACCAATCAGAGGAAAAGCTTGGCGCCCACATTGATGATGCACATGCAAACAAAGCAAGGAAGCGATTAGAAGGAGGGTGTCTCCCTCCCATTGGAAAGCAGCTGCTTGGGTCAGAGATCAATCTGGATCACGGAGCGGACCGGATCAGCACTGTGTCACGTTGATGACAGCAGCTACCTGTAAAACACAAACACAGCAGACAACATACATAAATCAGACGGCAGAGCAGCAGCAGCAGCTCCGTCAGTGGTTGGAGCCTTTTCACAGCATACAAGATGCTGAACTGTTCTGAGAGCTTTGCATCACAATAACCATTTCTTTCTTTTGCAAATGATTAATTGTAAGAAAGCAAGTTGTCCTCTTTATTCTTAGTGTCATGAGTTGTGGAAAGTAATTTATGATAGGTTGTTGGAGAGCTTTAATTAGTGCCAGGCCAGTGTTGACAGTGCAGGAGATGGTTCATGAAAGGAGTCATATCACACAACTTTTCAACACTTTCACATGATTCTTATTTTTTCCAAAAACATTGTATTGAAAGCTTTTTGCCCCAAATCCAGCTTGTCCTTGATTTTCAGCGAGTTGAATATTTAAGCCTCATTCAGAATGTTCTGTTTTTCAGGGAGCTGAACTGGCTCTGCTCCACATGCCTATCATGGGAAGAGGAGGAAGTATTGTATCTCCTCGTGCCATGTGCTATTGTTTACATTCTATCTGTCACTGCATTATGGAGAAACACTGTTCAACTAAACCAATAAGAACCAGAATGTGACCCAGAAGGAGAAGCTCCAGAAGAAGTTGTGATTCTGCTGCTGCAGGACGTTTCAGAATGGTTAATAAAACATATTGTGTCTGAATATGTGAATTAGCTGCACTGAATATTTTCTTTAAAAAGAAATGTGCTGTTTTAACAGCAAATAAATGACTATTCAGACCAGCCTGAGTAACTATGCACTTATCTAACTATGTGCATGCCACACTGAGATCTGATCATTTAATTATCCTCTACTAATGATCATAATTAGGAGCAGACAGGAGAAAATCCTGAACCTCCATTTAACCATAAAAATAAATAAAAAGATCACCTCACAATTATCAAGCCCAGACCTGAGACTCTGCAAAGCCTCCATTTGATCCACAGTCCCTATCAGCACAACATTGCAGACATGAACAATACCTCACAATAAACACAAGCAAAAAAAAAACCTGGCAGCGCCACTGGGGAGCGACATCTAAAACTTTGGGAAGTCTTGTTGTAGATTCCCATTCAAAATAAAATGAATCCACTGGGTCCTCACAGGCCCAGACAAAGGCAGTACAAATAGACTCCTCTGCTTGTTGATACAATTAATAACTGCATTTGGCGTGTTTTGCTCGTATCCATCTGTAACCCGCCTGGTTAAAAGGCTTAATATTATTATATTAATATTATTATTCCTGTTGAAACGTTATTTTTATTTTGAAAACCGGAAGTTTATTTTGTTGCGATACCGGAAGTAGCATGCAACACCCGGTTAGCTTTACTTTGCTCATTGACGCATGGAGCAATGTTTCGTCTCTCACGTGCTGGTTGGAAAATACTTTAAAAGGTATGGAAATTGAATTTGAATGTATTGTGAAGTATAAATATTGAAGTTATTGAGCTAATGTGACTATAACTCCTGTTTAGAGGTTGGAGAAACGTTGAGGACGCACTTTATTGTCCTGAATCTCCTGAGAATCTTGGTAAGCGAGCAACCACATGTTCCTATGGACTCGTATATGCGCCACCGCCATTTTATAGTCATGCTAGCGTATCATTTCGTTACTTTTAAGTACATTTTTGAGGAATATAAAGTTAAACTAAATGTTTATTAGGTTATTTGGATTGTATACTCATGATGGTACACACTGTCATTGAAATAAGTGTAATATGGATGTATTACACTGTACTAGTCACACTCACTGAATGTGAATGTGGGTTACATTAACAGAATACATTTAATTTTATTTGGATGTAACAGTAGTTACGTATCTGTAACTATATTGCTGTTTGAAAGAATATACATATGTTGTACAACAGTTTATTTTTTTAAAGGATATAATTGCAATTGCATAACAAGAATTGTACCATACAACCTGTTTTGTAAATACAGGTCAGGTCTTTTTTCTTGTTGAGACTGTGATACCGAGAAGTCTCAACTTTGGAGTCCACCAAGGTTGAGGAGTGGAAACGAAACGTCGATGGCGAGCCTCCCAGTCAAATTCTGAGCTCTACCGCCATTCCTGAGGATGCTGTGGTAGGATTTTGTCAGTCCCACTGACCGACATCAACAAGATACTTCAACATTCAAGAGCTACATTCCCTGACTTGACTATTTCCCCTGACTATATTTGACTTGAACATTGAATGGACACAACAAGTTCCGGGAAGAACTTTCTTCTGCAAGAGACACTTTTTATCCCCCCCCGTGGCCGATAGGCCCCGAAGGGGGATCTTGAAACAGTCTCCGTACGTCCGTACGGACGTTTCTACCTATATCTCGGCAACCCCTGGGCCCACAGTGACCAAACTTCACATGTGGATACATCTCAGAGGGGGAAGGGATACTATGGTGACCTTGACCTAATTTGCATATTAAGTAGGTCACAGGGTCACGAAGTGCTTAAAAACACATTTTGGGCTCTGGAGGCCTAGGTTTTTGAGCTAGGGCTCTGAAATTTTATACACACCTACTAGTACTCTGGGGACACCCTCCAGCATACCAAGTGACCTGACCTTGACCTTGACCTTGAAGATTGGTAGGGTCTGAAGTTTGCTCGTCATGGCTGCACATTACATGTATTTTCATATAAACATTTCTCCTCATTTCTCAGCAGTTCCTGGGCCCACAGTCACCAAACTTCACACATGGACACTCCACCTGGGGAGAAGGGGCACCATGGTGACCATGACCTAATTTGCATATCAGGTCACAGGGTCACTAAGTGCATAAAAACACCTTTTGGGCTCTGGAGACGTATTTTGACATAGCTTATGAAGAAGACCTTTCAGATTCTACATAATTATCTACTAGGACCCATGGAACACCCTCTAGTGTACCAAGTGTGCTGCCTTAGAGCTGCTTTGTGAGAAAATATAAAGCCCTCCGGCGGGGGACTAGCCGAGCAACGGCCTTCTTGTTTTTTATATTTTCTTAGTTTGGGCCCATAGGTTGTGATTTAAAGATGTATGTGCTTTTTTCAGTTTTGAACTAAAATTTCATGTTTAACTAAATTACTTGTGTGCTGGGGTTATTGCTATATCCTTAGCTTCTACGAACCTAGAGGTCCAGACATGTACATACCTTGAAGTGGGTTACACATCTTTGTACTCTGAAGGTAAACACCTGCAGCTGTCACCAGGTGAAAAAAACAGCATGCTGCTTGAGGGCTGGTCAAAGGATCTATCTGGATTGGGTTTGGCTATAAACTTTGGTGACTACGCAAATGTTTTGATTTCCGATTCGCTCATTGGAGCACACACTTTAGAAACAATTAAACAAGCCAGAGAACGAGATGGTAGACTTTCATCACTTCTGGAGTGACATTCCGATGCATATTACTGTAGGACAACCATTAGAAAGTCAATTCTATATAATATGGAACCTTAAACCACAGACTACAACATAACAAAGACCACAGTTCATCTGAGTTACACTTAACAGTTGTCCTACAGGAAACTTGTAAGTCAACAAGCAAAGAGACTTGAGTAACCAGTTTGTTCTGGGTCTGATCTTAATAAAGAATCAGGACTCAAAGTCCGAACCCCTTAACAAACACTTGTCCATCCACAACAAACTGAAGCCTTATCAAGTCAGTATCAATTGATAGAGCTTGGGTACATTTACTGAAGCCCCTCGAGTTAATTTCCTTAATATTGGTGAAAGTTGGATCCTGCTGTCTTGTATAAGTCTTCATCAATCTAAAGACGACATGTGAGACAGTTCGCTTTTGTGTCTTTTTCTCTCTTGCAATCCCCTAAAGATGGATTCATATTGTTTGTTTAGGCAGTGAGAACAAGAAGACCATCAGATTCCTGGGAGGATATGGTAAAGGAAAAAAGAGTGGATGTAGGAAGCATATTCACACCCAGGACAAGGTTTTGCTGAGAACCTCCAACCACAAGTGAACCAATTTCTCTATAAGAGACACAGTGTCCAGACCAGGAAGAGTGAAGGCACAGCTGGGCCTGGTCGGAGGACAGCCAACCACCCACCCCTAGGAGTCCCAAACCCCAACCACCCATGCTCCCACCCCCGATCACGATGGATGGATGGACACACGCACGCGCGCGCCTCCTTACTCGTTCAACTATAAAATCGTGTTCTTCTTTTGTTGTTGCGTCTTTGTTAATTTATACGCCTGCTTGAAAATCGTGTTAGTCAGGGACAGTACCTCTGGACTTGCAGATGGGGTGGTGGTCCCTCTTTTTAAGAAGGGGGATCGGAGGGTGTGTTCCAACTACAGAGGGATCACACTCCTCAGCCTCCCCGGGAAAGTCTATTCAAGGATACTGGAGAGGAGGGTCCAGCTGTTAGTCGAACCTTGGATCCAAGAGGAATAATGCAGCTTTCGTCCTGGTCGTAGAATACTGGACCAGCTCTATACCCTCCACCAGGTGCTCGAGGGTTCATGGGAATTCGCCTAACCAGTCCACATGTGTTTTGTGGATCTGGTTTGACCACGTCTCTCGGGACGTCCTATGGGGGGTGCTCTGGGAGTATGGAGTCTGGGGCCCTTTGTTAAGGGCTGTTCGGTCCCTGTACGCCCGGAGCAGGAGTTTGGTTCGCATTGCCGGCAGTAAGTCGGACCTGTTCCCAGTGCACGTTGGCCTCCGGCAGGACTGTCCTCTGTCACCGGTTCTGTTCATCACCTACATGGACATAATTTCTAGGCAAAGCCAGGGGCCGGAGGGAGTCTGGTTTGGCGACCACAGGATCTCATCTCTGCTATTTGCAGATGATGTGGTTCTGTTGATTTCATCAAACCGGCACTTCAGGGTGCACTGGTGCGGTTTGCATCTCAGTGTGAAGCAACGGGGATGAGGATCAGCACCTCTAAATCCGAAGCCATGGTTCACAACTGGAAACCGGACTCTTCCCCAGGGAGATGTTCCGGGCATGTTCCTCCGGTAGGAGGCCTCGGGGCAGACCCAGGACACATTGGAGGGACTATGTCTCTCGGCTGGCCTGGGAATGCTTCGGTGTGCCACCGGAAGAGCTGGAGGAAGTGTCTGGGGCGAGGGAAGTCTGGGCAACCCTGCTTAGACTGCTGCCTCTGCGACCCGTCCCAAAATAAGCAGATAATGGATGGATGCAAAATCAATTCCACATGGGCAGGCAGAGGAGATGGAGGAAAGGAAAACTCCCTTTTAACAAGAAGAAACCTGTAGAACCATACTCAGAGGTGGAACTCATTACGACAGATAGGAGCGCACAGGGAGAAGACCATTGACTAATTGGAAAAGTGAGGTGAGATATACAGGGACAGACAGACACAGATCTGACAGGCATAAAAATACTGAGGAATAACAGATCAAAAACAAAAAGAATAAACAAAACCACCTCTTTAAAGTGAATTAAGCATATCAAAACAAAGGTATGCACCAATAAGGAATTGAACCATAGTTTCACCACACAGCAGGTTCGTCATAACCACTGACCTACTGAGGCTGCACAGTTGAAGCAGCGTCAGACAAAGATTATATCACTGTGTCACACACTTCCTTCCTTATCTTTTTGAAAACATTTTTGGCCAAGTTTAAATTTTCCCTTTGCAAAAAACACTACATAAGTGAGGAGAGAGAGAAGTGGTGGATCATTACCAACCCAGGAGCTTTTGACCTACCAGGAATAGATCAGCACCCTCTCCATGTTGATATTAATTAATCTGCACATGTATACATGATTTCAGGGTTTTTAGAGCCACTAGTGTGAGCTTTCATCGTCATTCAGTTGTTGTGTAATTCCTGATTATTCAATGTTAAGTGAATAATTGCCGCTATCTGTGTCAGTGAAGTGATGAAGTGAAGGACCTTCATTATCTTCAGTCCTCCACACATCTGCTGATTGGCAGTGATGAATCAATAAGCCTGCAACTTTTAAATATCTCATCTGCCGTAAACCCTCCCGTTGTTGTTTACATGTGAAACAAAGACCCGCTACATTCTGGAGGACTGAATAAATAACCCCCAAAAATATATGAAAAGAATGTGGGACCCGTTCAATTACATCATTGGAAATGGTACCGGATATGATTGTCCTCAGTACTTCGTTGACAAAACTGGGAGGAAAGACAATCTGGATGATTTTGCTAATCATTGTAATCACTTTTTTTGTGAGTGTTGGACCAAACCTGGTAAAAGAAATGCCGAATCCATCTCCATTTTACCATGGGAGGCGACCGAACAAGCTGTTGAAGAAGGCCAGCTCTGTCCTGGTCTGAGCCCTGGACCTGTGGAGGTGGTGGGAGACAGGAGGATAATGAGGAAGCTCTCCTCCCTGATGAAGAACATCTCCCACCCCCTGCATGGTACTGTTATAGCACTGGGCAGCTCTTTCAGTGACAGGCTTCGCCACCCACGGTGTCTGAAGGAGAGATAGCACAGGTCTTTCCTTCCTCCTGCAGTCAGACTCTTCAACCAAGCTGCTCCCAGTAGATCATAAAACACACCCACAAACCGGACAATTCATTCTACCTCTGTGCAATAATTATTTATTTATTTACTGTGCAATATGTACACCCTATATGCAGTGTGCGTGATAGTACTCATACTCAAACATATTTAAGTCACTGGCTCTTTTCTAACTGTTTTTTTAAATTCACTTTCTGTTGAAATATTTTACCTTTTATTGTGCACTGTGTGATTTTGAGTTTTACTCTATTATCCTGTATAATGTGTGATTTTTATGCTCTTATCCTGCTTTGCTGCTGCTGTGACACTAAATTTCTCCATCTCTGAAATTATTAAAGTATTATCTAATCTTATCTTATCTTAGAAGCAAACCAAATCTCAATGTTTATCACAGCAACAGAAGAAAAATAAATCACTGATACTGGATATCAATGTAAAGACAAGGATTCTACAGATTTTAATAAAGTACTGACATGAAAGTTGTGTAAAAGGTCATGGAGGGAAGTTGAAAACAGTAATGTTCATCAGTAACTTGTCTTTCCAAATCGGTACGTTTACAAACAAAATCTCAATAGCTGAAATGCTAAAAATGGGGATAGACACTACTTCACAAACTACAGGCCTGTTTCTTTACTACCACATTTCTCAAAGATGTATGTATTATGTTCAAAATATAATGCTTTTTTTTTTTTTAACCCTCTGGGGCCTGAAGCATTTTGTGCCGTTTTTCACTACAATTGATTTTTCCTTTATATCTCAGATATAAAATTCTTAAACCTTGCCTTTTTTGGTGTCATTTTGTTGAGGACAACCTCATAAATGCATTTCTGAAGTATTTTCATCACTTTGGCATACTGTATTAAAACAGTGGATCTAAAAACACCATAAAATTACAAATTCGGGTGGTAAAAACATAGATATATTGACTATAAAATCCACAGACATGGTTAACGAATCATTTTGTTTACTTGTAAAGTAAATCTAAACTATAATTAACTAAAATGTATCAAAACAGGACTGAAAAAACAATTATATACAGATATTTACAGTGAAATAGAAGCACTGCCTCAGGCGTTTTTGTAAAACTATTTACAAAAGGTCACACATATAATATCAGGTGAAGACAAATGATTTGTGCCACTCAAAAAAACAGATTGTGTCCAACACAACACAGAGGGACACGTCACACATGGCATTTCCATGAAGTGTTTTTACTTTTCTTGTGTTCCTGCAGGCAATGTTTACATTTTAGCCTTTGGCTGTTGTGGTGGAGCTGGAATGATGGGGACAGGGGTGGGGGACAGGTCTCCTGGTCTGGGGGACACCTGTCTCCTCTCTAACAAAAATAAGCTGAGGTGTTCAATATTGTCATCAGAATCAGTCTCAAACTCAATGTCAGACTCGATGCTCTGCTCCTTCAAAAAAAAAAAAAAAAGTTGGAGCGCCTGATCGACGTTCAAAAGGCGTCATTGTTTTGATAGGAGAAAAAAAAAAGAGTTCACTTGAAACTAAAAAACACTCTAATCTGACTCACTACACACTAACTACACACTAACTACACACTCACTACACACTAACTACACACTAACTACACACTCACTACACACTCACTACACACTCACTACACACTAACTACACACTCACTACACACTCACTACACACTCACTACACACTCACTACACACTAACTACACACTCACTACACACTCACTACACACTCACTACACACTCACTACATGGTCAAATCATGATAATAGTCGCTTTTTCTCTGATATAAATCTCACCTCACTCTCGCTGTCTCCGTCTCTCTGTTTACTTTTTCACGGGTGAACTAAACAAAATGACACCTCCCACTATGGAAACTTTTGATTGGACATGGGCTCTTCTTCTCAACCAATGAGTGAAAGGTATACTGGCACATTACGAGTGTCGTTTTGTTACGACTCCGCTACTTTCACTTTCACTCCTGACCGGTCTTCGGCACCTGACGCACTAAAATGTCGCGGAAAAACACGGACACAGTTTTCCTCATATCTCCGCTTTTACTTGGGCGATCAACATCATTTAAAAACGAGCTTGTAGTTTTATATCTGCACCTTCGACACGGATTGAAACACTGGACCAGATGACGCTGTGCTGTGACACTACTGCCTTTTCAAACGGTCATGTGATTTTGACGCTCCAGAGCGTCAATCGGCCCCAGAGGGTTAAAGAAATGATTAAAACAGGACTTCAGACACAGAAAGGGACCTGACACTGAGATTCAGATTTGTAAAATGATACTTCAATTCATCCACCGGGTGACGGTTCTTCCCTTGACGAGATAGATGTTCAGTGACTCCACCATGATGCCACATTTGAAATCCTCTTTGACAACATGGCAATAACAACTCACAAATGGAAGTGGAGACAATGGAGAAGTCCAACGGACACCTTCAACTCGTCCAACAAAAAGCAGCCTGTAGCTCTCACAACAGGGGGCGGGTGGGGTATACCAATGGGCCCCAGTTCTTTACCCCCCCCTCCCCCTCCTCCATGATGTAATTGAAATGGAGGCTGTGGGAGAGACAAAATCTGAGTTTGCTCTTTACGGGAACACAGAGCACCCTAATGCTGAATATACACCACTAAGTTCAGAAGTGGTCAAATCAAATCAACATAAACAACATGATTTATGACTAAGAGAGGGAGGTACTACATTGGTTTATCCACAGTGGACGATTTAGAGGTCCCAATCCAGTCAAGATCAATACAGGCTCATTGGGTTGGTTGGCAGCATCCTGCCCCATTTGCAGAACACAGTGTGCAGGTGCACCAGGCTAATAGTACATATCAATCACAGCCAAAACCAGGAGCATGGCATGGCCATTGATTATCAGTCAGCATCAGGATGAATGGCATCACTGGAATGATGCAGAGGCCAACATGGTGTGGAGGAGGAGGAGTGGAAGAGACTTGCTACGCCCAGCCTCAAAGCTTCTTCATTACTTTCACTGGTGTGACAGCAAAACAAAGAACATGCCCTCAAAGTGTTGCACACTTGGATATTACTAATGACAACATTGTTTTTTCCTCCAGCTGCTCACTAAATAAAAAATTACACTCAAAAACACAGAAGTGGATTTTAACCTGAGGTGGTGTTGCTGTGCTGAATATCAGCTGTGCTGTGATTTGGTCTTTGGCATCAAGCCGAACGCAGCCACACAGGCAGAATCTATCAAGTATCAGCATGGACGGAGCAAGCTCTACAAAGTCTACTGAGATCCTGACATTTCCTTCATACAAAGGCAGAGTGTGCTCATGGGTATTGAGAATGGAACATCAGTGGCATCATGTGTAACCAGAAGTTTTCACAATACATCTGCACTGATTACATGTAAAGAATCTACTGTAAACCGTAGTGTTTCTCTTTGAACTGCAATGAGCTAGACATTGTTGAAGAACAGCAAATGCATTTGGAAGTATGCAGGAGGGGACATGATCTTTCACCAACTGAAAGCTGCAGTGACTTAAATTGTAACAGACATGTATGTATCTGGAGCTGAACTGACCTATCAAACATAAACATAAAGAAGGCATTACAGTGTTAATACTTATATTCACTTTTATTCACTTTTAGTGGGAATAGGGTTGTTGATCACCTTTATTTGCGAGTCCATCAAAACCTGGTGATATTTTTGTGGCAGTTCTAACAATTTATCTGCAGTGTTCATCACTTGACTAGGATCTGGGGTGGTTTGTTTCATTTCATTTAAGTGTTTCTTTCAAACATGCTCAGATTCAAACATTCAAATAAACAGTGTACATCAATCAAGCAGTTATTTCAACAAATAAATGAATAAGTAAAATCAGAAACATAATCAGGTTGCTTGTTAAGATTGCAACAATACTCTGTGCCACAACAGTTTAAATTCAAAGGTTATTATGGAACTATTTTACTTGCTGAAATCAGGCTGTTTGTGGTTCCTGATCTAAAACGTGTTTCAAAACCATTGGTGTCGATAGTGAAAAGGCAGCAATGTTTATTTTCATACATAAAAACCAGACTGTTATGGATCTGTATGATGAAGGATTGCTGTTCTGCACCTTTGTCTATGCATCGTCAATTTTCCTCCTGGGATTAATGAATTAATCTGATTCTGAGTGTTGTAGAAAATCTAAGATCTCTTTGATTTTCGGGCCTACATACTCACAGAAATTATCCACCACACTAAGAACTGTGTTTGGGAGCCAGTGTGCAGAGTTCTGAACCCAGAAGCAGACCAGGGGTCCGTTTCACGAAGCAGGTTTAAGAAGCCCTGAGCTTAACCCCGAGCTCTGAGTTGAGTTACACTGAGACAGAAAACGCGGAGTTTTCGGTTTCACAACAGCGGATTATGATCAGTTTGATGAACTCAGAGTAGTTTCACCTGGAGTTAAGCGCGTGCACCACGACTCTAACAAGACCGCATCAATGGAGCCCCGATTCAACGAGTCACCATGACAACTGAGACGCGGAGGGCGGAGTTTTTTACACCAGTGGAGCAGGAAGTATTGATCCCATCATATGGCGAATATGAACATATAAAAAAAAAATAATAATAAAAAGTTCCAAAAAAATAAAAAAATTTTTTTAAAAATGCAACGTTGCAGCGGCTGCTAAAGAGAGGGAGGCGGCGTGGAAGAAGATTGCTGCTCAAGTGAATGTGTAAGTTCAAACGTCTTTGTCATCGCAACATTATTGCAAGGGAATACTGCTTGATGGTAGCTTATTAATTTATTTCTTTTAGGTGCAATTCCGCGGGGGAGAAGCCTCTTGGCAGCAGCTGAAAGTGAAATATAAAAACATTGTCCAATCGGGTAAGACCGCTGCTAATGTAATTGTTAATCAATACATTTCTTAACGTAATGTCGATCATGTGTGACATTGTACAGTAAATATCAAGTGGCCATTTGACTGTGAGGTGTTTTATTCTAACATAATGTTGTTTTCAAACACATAAATGTCTTCTCACCCATATCATGTGCTGTCAAATAACTAAGGCTAAACTAACGCAGACTTTACTCAGCCAACAGAAAGAAGGCAGATGTAAAACGGGTGGTGGCCCAGCACCTCCACCTTTAACAGAGGCGGAGGAGCCCTAAGCCAGAATGTTGGGAGGCCAGTGGCTGAGGGAATCCCTGGAGGAGCTCCTCTTCAGAGCTCACCCCTCAAGATACCAGTTCCTTCATAATATATAATATCCCGAGGCCTATATATCTCTTTAAGCCTATTTCTGTTCATCTTTATTTCCCCATCATGTCTTTTTTTGTCACCCAACAGATTGTGATGGTGCTCTCTGCCTGCTGGACCCCCTCATGCCACAACAGACCTTGTAAGTAGGCAACACTCCAAAGATCTTGCAAAATGGTAGTTTAAATATACTGAAACATATTCATGTAGGATGAAGAGTACGAGGAAACCCTGTCTGCTGCCTTTACAGAGGAGGATCCACAAAGGCCTATAGAGGTATGATAGTTCTCATCCCGTTTACATTTCTGAAACATTGTGGTGGAATAAAGAGTGATATTTTGTCTACACTGAAGTATTGACACATTATTTTTAACAGGGCCTGGCTGGGCAGCAGCAGGAGGGTCCCTCAACATCCACTGCAAGGACTGACAGTGAGACAGATGTTCAGTAAACACCAGAGGTTCATTCTGTGGAATTCATGTCCAACTGTCCAACTCCCAGTTATCTGTGAAACAGATCTATAGACTCCACCTGCTCCAGAAGATGGAAAAAACAGTGAAATAAATGCAATTGTTGGATCTGCAAACAGAACTACTGGAGCACAAGTTAAGGGTGGGTGTACAGTCCCAGGTGAATTATGCTAACTACTAACTACATTAACTAAACTAGCTCTTGTATTTGTAGGAAATAAAAAAGACCAAATGAATTGTGCATCATGTCTTTATTTGGTGGTGGTGGTGGTGGTGGTGGTGGTGGTGGTGATCAGACCCTGAAGTGATGATGGCCTATGGTGTCTCTGACAGCTCTGCCATCCTGCATAGCTGACAAGTCAATGGGCTCATCATCGGGGTCCTCTCTATGTAGGGCAGGGTGTTGCTCTCCTCTAATAGTGGCAATATTATGAAGGACATCACATGCCACTATAATATCACAGGACCTCTCAGGGTCACCCTGAGGTGACGGAGGCACTGGAAACGGGCTTTCAGCAGGCCTATGGTCATCTCCACCCGGGCTCTTGTCCTGCAGTGAGCCCGGTTGAAGTTCTTTCTTTCTTTCAAGGGTCTTTTTATTAAACAATGTACAACTTACAATAAACACACATCAAAATTAATTATTTTCTTTGATTTAACCCCATACATATAAATAAAAATAAATAAATAATAAATAAAATAAAAAACAAAACAAAAACAAACAAAAAAACAGAAAACAAACAAACAAACAAGAAAAAATAATTCAAATTAATAAAAGCAATAATAATAAGTAATGGGGGGGGGGGGGGGGGGGGGGATCGGTGGGCTACTCAGATGTTGTAATTGTAGGTCTCTCAAAGTAATCCAGAAATGGGCGCCATAATATCTCAAATTTGTTTTCAGATCCGCGAACTGTGTATCTAATTTTTTCTAAGTCCATACAGGACATTACATCTTTCAACCATTGTGAGTGTGAAGGGGCCTTGGAATCTTTCCATTTCAGTAATATAGCTCGTCTGGCCAGCAATAGTGAAAAGCGAAGCACTCTAAGATTGTTTTGGGTCAAATTAGGATCTGGGGCTACACCAAAAATAGCACAGATTGGATCTGGCTTAATTTGGTAATGCAGGACATCAGAGATTGTGTTAAAAACTAAATTCCCAAAATGAACTAATGAAGGGCAGGACCAATACATATGAACCAATGTACCAGGTGCGCTACTACACTTTCCGCAAGTTGGGTCCATGTCTGGGTATATGCGTGCTAGCCTAGCCATGGACCAGTGCACACGATGCACTATCTTAAATTGAATAAGTGTGTGTCGAGCACACATTGATATGTTGTGGACCTGGCCAAGGATAGACTCCCACATATTAGGTGTAAAGGTAGTGTTTAAGTCTTGTTCCCATTTACGTTTAATCACATCTACAGATGAGCATTGTAAATTTGAAATTAAATTATACAAAATTGATGTCACGCCCCTGGAGGTTGGATTGACTATTAAAAAGTTGTCGATAGGATTATCTGGAGGTTTTTGAGGGAATTGTACTGACATACTCTGCACATAGTGTCTAAACTGTAAAAAACGAAAAAAGTGAGTAAAGGCAATACCAAATGTAGTGGATAATTGAGAAAAACTTGCAAATTGTCCATCAAAGTATAGATCGGCAAAACATTTTGAACCTTTTCTGTGCCAAACATGAAATGCACTGTCTGTCATTGAAGGAGTAAATAAATGATTTGAAGCGATTGGACTCTGGAGTGAGAAAGACTGAAGACCACAACTTTTCCTAAACTGAGACCAAATTCTGAGAGACTGACGGGCTACTATATTGTTACTTGGTAAAGGAATTGCAAGAGGAAATGCTGACCCTAAAATTGCAGGTAAGGAAGTCTTGTTGTCCAGGGATTCCATGGTGACCCAAGCAGGAGAGGACGGTTCCATGTAAAAGTGTTTCCAGTACAACATGGACCTGATATCTGTAGCCCAGTAATATTGTTGAAAGTTGGGCAAAGCCATACCTCCCAGAGATTTGGGTCTTTGAAGAAGGTCTTTCCTCAATCTTGGATGTTTACCATTCCAAATAAAAGAGGTAACTAAAGAGTCGAGGGATTTGAAAAAGTATTTTGGAATAAAAATAGGAATACATTGAAACAAATATAGAAACTTTGGAAGCAGGATCATTTTAAGTTAATTCTGCCAATCAAAGAAAAAGATAAAGGAGACCATTTAGAAAGAATGTGCTTACATTGATCAAATAGGGGGATAAAATTATTTTTAAACAAATGATGAAACTGTTTAGTAACACAAATCCCAAGGTAATTAAAGCGCTCAGAAACTACTTTAAAAGGAAACCTTCCAAGGCCTGGATCATGAGCTTTCTCATTAATCAAAAACAATTCACTCTTATTCAAATTGATTTTATACCCAGAAATCTTACTGAAAGCATCTAATATTTTAAGAGCAGCAGGTAAAGAAGTGAGTGGATTAGAAAAAAATAAAAGAAGATCATCAGCATACAGTGAAACTCTATGCTCAATGCCACCCCTTATAATACCCTGGATTTCTCTGCTGCCCCGAACTATGATAGCGAGCGGCTCAATTGCCAGGGCAAAAAGCAAAGGGCTTAAAGGACAGCCCTGCCTCGTTCCACGATGGAGCTTAAAATAATCAGAGTAGTGACCGTTAGTTAGGACAGAGGCCAAAGGACTGGCATAAAGAAGTTTAATCCAAGAACAAAACAGAGGACCAAAACCAAATCTTTTTAAAGTAAAAAACAAATATTCCCACTCAACTCTATCAAATGCTTTTTCAGCATCCATAGTAATGAGACATTCAGGTATCTTGTGGTTAGAAGTGTAAATAATATTGAAAAGCCGCCGTATGTTGAAAAATTATTGCAGATTCTTAATGAATCCTGTTTGGTCATGTGAAATTATAGAGGGAAGAATCTTCTCCAACCTACAGGCCAAAAGCTTAGATAATATTTTAACGTCTGTGTTTAACAGAGATATAGGCCAGTAGGAAGCACATTCAATGGGGTCCTTATCCTTTTTAAGCAAAACAGAAATGCAGGCCTGGTAACAGGATGGAGGAAGTAATCCAGAATCAAGTGACTCAGTGAAAATTTGACAAAGAAAAGGGGTAAGATCATTGGAAAATGTTTTGAAAAAATCTGTGGAGAACCCATCGGGGCCTGGAGATTTCCCTGACTGCATAGATAAAATTGCGAACCCAATTTCTTCATTTGTGATGGGAGCTTCCAGGGTTTGTCTAAATTCCGGGGAAAGTGAAGGCATCTCAACAGAGTCAAAGAAATTGTGCAAATCTTCTGAATCCACAAAAGATTCTGGTGTGTATAATTTAGAATAAAATGCCCTAAATGTGTCATTAATCACCTTCTGTTCAGATGCCACATCTCCCTTTTCTGTTCTAACTCCAGTTATAATTTGCTTTGCCCTAATACCTCGTAGTTGATAAGACAACAGTTTCCCGGACTTTTCACCATGTTCATAAAACTCACTCTTGTTCCTAATCAAAGAACCCTCTACTTGGCGAGTGGAAAGTAAATTGAGCTTTGTTTGTAATCTCAGGCGTTTTTTGTACAGGGCAGGTGATGGTGATTGAGCATATTGCCTATCGATGTTCAAAATCTGGTCAACAATAGCTCTCTGCTCCTGCATCACGGACCGTCTTTTAAATGTTGCAAATGAAATAATTTCTCCTCTGAGGAATGCCTTCATAGCCTCCCATATGGTTTTATTTGGCATACCTGATGTTCTATTCTCATTGAGAAATGTCTTAATTTTAGATGAAATGTTGGAGACAAATTGCTGGTCTGTAAGTAGTAGTGGGTCGAGCCTCCAATGTTTTCTCACCGAGTCACAACCCGGAAGAGACAGTTTAAGTACAAGGGGGGCATGATCAGAAGCAGTTATACTTTCATAGCTGCATGAATTAATATTGTTAAGTAATATGTTATCAATAAAAAAATTATCTATTCTTGTATAGGTATGGTGTACATGAGAAAAAAAGGAATATTCTCTGCCTGTAGGGTACAAAAAACGCCAAGGATCTGTCAGACTACAGTCCTCAAGGAACGATTTAACATAAGTTGCAGATTTTTTTAAGGTAACTAATTTGGAGGATGAGCGATCTAATATTGCATCCATATACAATTTAAAGTCTCCTCCAAGAATCAATGAATGGGTATTGAAGTCCGTAATTTGAGAGAAAAAATGAGAAAAAAATTGTACATCATCTGAATTGGGTGCATAAAGATTGGCCAAGATCACAAGTTTATTACCGAGTTTGCCAGACACAATTATAAAACGGCCATTTTTATCTGATACCACTGTAGAGGGAACAAATGGAGTATTTTGATCAATAAGGATAGCAACGCCCCTGGCCTTCGCTTTGACATTTGAATGAAAAACTTGTCCTGCCCAACATTTCTCAAGACGTGAGTGGTCTGAATCATGTAAATGGGTTTCTTGCAAAAATATAACACTAGGTTTGAATTGTTTCAGGCGTGACAAGACTCTCTTTCGTTTTATTGGATGATTTAGGCCCTTCACATTCCAGCTAACCAGATTGAGATTACTATTCATTTACAAAGTGTCAGAATATGTACAGCCCAAAGGAAAAGGGGTAAAAAAGAAAAGGGAAAAAATAAAAATAAATAAATGAATCACAATAACGAATAAGACAAAAACAGTAACTACAAAACAAATTACCCCAACAGGCTGCATAAAACAGCAACCGCTTGAACTCTTGCTCAGTTCTCATACTACTGAAGTACTTCCAGACTACAAGCCTACAAGACCTGCCTTATATTAATGTTGTACCCCACATTTAAATAAATAAAATGGGCCAAGAAATAAACATAATACAGCAAACTTAATTTGAACATCTGAAACTGCTCTACTATCATGACAACACAATTTAACAGTAGCAGTTCCAGGAATGAGTGCACCAGCGTGCTCAGACAATTCTATCATAGTTGAACATAATAACAATATCTATCATAGTTGAAGGATCTTAACTTGTGTTCTGACCGGCAACAGCGTCTGCTTCAAGGCGGATTTCCTTCCATGGTTTGGATGAAGCGATTAGCCTCAAAAACGGACGCCAACCACCGGACTTTCCCATCTGGAAGGGTGATCCGGAGTCGGGAAGGGAAAAGAAGAGAGGGGCGGAGACCTCTCCTGTACAGCTCTGCCATAACGTCCTTGTATTGGACGCGCTCTTTCTGGACATCAGCATTGTATTCCTCATAGAAATGAAGTTTATATCCACGATACTCTAGGTTCCCACGGCGTCTCCGCACCTTCCTCATCACCAAATCCTTGATCTGAAGGCGATGAAAGCGGATTATAACGGAGCGGGATTTCTCGGGCGCACTTGGCTTAGGCATGAGGCTCCGGTGAGCTCTGTCCAGCTCCGGAGGGGAAGAAAGCGTCTGTGGGCCGAAGACTTCCACGAGCAGCTGGGAGAAAAACTCAGTGGGCCGTGAACCCACATCCACAGACTCCGGTAGACCCACCAGACGAACGTTCTGCCTACGGCTCCTTCCTTCCAGGTCAGAATGTTTAGTCTTTAGAAGTTTGTTCTCCTCCTGTATAGATTGACACGAAGCTTCCAGTGCAGCTAAGCGCTGGCTAACCTCTTCCGCATTGGTTTCAAGATCACAGATACGCAGCTCCTGCTTCACAATATCTGCTTGGATCTTGTCCAGTTTGTCGTTGATTGCTTCAGATGAAGCCTTGAAATCAGCAGCTATAGCAGTTCTGTGCTGTTCAAGCAACGCAATAAGCAACGGGTTGAGGCCGATGTTGGCGTCCTCGTTAGCACCGGCTGCGGCACCGCTCTCCGCTGTGTCTTTTCCTTGTTTTCTTGTTTTCGACATGATTTATCATCAAATATGCAGTCGATGCGCTTGTTAATGGCCCAAAATAAAGGTAAACTTAGATAATACTGACGGGTTTTAAAGGTAAATCTGCAACAGGTGTAGCAGGAGACAGCAGCCGACACACCTTACTCCATTGTCGGAAACCGGAAGCCTCGACCGGTTCAAACCTATCTCCGGTTGAAGTTCTGTTGGGGGCCTGGTTCAGGGTCTGGGTAAGGGGTCAGCAGCCGGGGTTGGCATGGGTAGTAACCCCTGTCAAAATCTGCTTCATTTTGTGAAGGAGCTTTGATGGGGATGTGCGCTCCATCGATGCAGCCTATCACATTTAGGAATCCTGAAAGACAGGAAAATTACTAATCCCACTCTAAGATTGCAGCACAATATCATTAACAGAATGTTATTTAATATTTATTTAATGGATCTCATCCTTCACCTGCAATCCTGTGGAACTCCTCCTTGATGACTCTTGAAGGTTTCTCTCCAGGGAAAACAACAAAAGTTGCTAAAAACCGTTTTAGGGCCAGGCACACTTTTCTGATTACCCTGCATACAGTGGCCTTACTCAGGTGCTCTGCGTCTCCAATATTGTATAGAAAACTGCCATTTGCGAGGAAACGCAGCGCAACACACAATATCTGCTATGATGTCAGGGCAAGGCTCAGCTGGTGACGTTGCCAATGTACAGACCGATTAAACTGCCGATGTATATAATTGTCTCGGCAGTAAAACGGTACCACTCAAAAAGGAAGGTGTCTGGATATGCCAGTACATCTATGCGCGGTCTGATGATGATCTGGCGGTGAATATGACATTCTCGGCGGAGTAATGCTGCGCCTTCATCGACCGGATCGTTCACAAAAGGACATGCCATAGTGAGGGAAAAAAGTTCACGCCTAATTTGCCTCTGGAATAAGGCACTGCGAACTCTCTCGCCAAAACTCCCCCGCTGAATGAGGAAATGAAATCCCGTGTCCGTCGGAAAGGGGGCGGAGCCAGAGCAAAACTCCGTGTTCACTGACAAAAACCTGCTCCCGACCAGGTTAGTTCTAGAGCGTCTGTTGCCCCGGTAACTGACCGGGAGTTGACGTTACACCGCTTCGTGAAACAGGCTTGAGTTACCCCGCTTCCTCCGGTTTGAGTTACCTCCCGTCGTGAAACGGAAAATCCCGCATTTCCCTCAACTCGGTTGTTATTAACCTGGGGTAATCCTTAAACCTGCTTCGTGAAACGGACCTCAGGAGGCAGAGCAGGTGCAATTTACAAAAGTTTATTTAAATTGTAAGACGGGCAGTGCAGAGCGCATGGGTGACAGGACCGCAACAGGGAGGAGTGCTGCACTGGGAGGAGGTTGGCCGAGGACACTCGGAGCGAGCGGCGCACGAATGAAGCTGGAGACTCGGGTGAAAAACTCAATCTTCCTGCACCGGATCCGCCTCACTGCAGTGTTTAAGAAATGGGAAGATTCAATTAGTTAATCACCTGCAGGTGTGTTAGGGAGGGAGGATCCGGTGCTGATGCCAGGTGTAGATCCTCACAGTCCACCCCCCCCATTCCAATGTAAGCAGCGGCCACTGTCTCACAGCACTGGACGTTCTCAGTGGGTCCGGTGTCCAGCTCAGTGGGAAGCATGTTAAAGCTGTTTCAATCATGGACGTCTGCCATGGTTGTTCTCACACAATACAGCATTAAGTCTGACACTCACTTCACCTGTTCAGGTAATAAGACGGCTTTGGGTAATCTCAGTTTGTGTGGAAAACTGTTTGCTGTGGATGCTGGGAGCTGAGCAGAGGAGGGATTGCTTGTGTTTTGCAGCAGAGGGAAGGATGGCATTTCGATTTGATTGAGGATTAAAGGTCACAAGGATGTATTTAAAGGCTGCCACTAAACTTTTGGCTAATCATTCCTGCACAGCTGTGAGTTGGAGGAGTCAGCGGCACCTTCAGATCACTGTTGTCACACTGCGTTGTCTCCCACTCTGCAGTGACAGAGCCTTATGCACCCTGCCCGTAATCCCCTTCAGCCGAGTATGGAGTAAGCTGACGCCACAGAAAAAGATAAATAAGGATTTTCATTTTTTTATTCTGCAATGAAAAATTGCATTGCACTTTCACTCTCTCTGCTGCAACTAACTCTAATACAGTTTTACTGTACTTTACAACAATGCACAAAAACTTTCTACCTTCGGCTTAAAATAGTCCACACTATTCAAATTGACCACAAATAAGTTTTTACTTTCAAGACCAAGCATACAAACATCATCTGCAAAGATTCTCCACTGTGAGTAACACATCTGTACAAACTAAAAAGTTCTTTCATTTAGAGAGCAGAGATTGAAGACGTCAGTGACAAATGTCTTGCATTAACTTTGTTGTTTATTTTTCCACAGGAAGATGTGAAATAACCCTATTAAATCAAGTAGTCACTTAGCCATTAATCTCAATGCAGCTGACTAGTCCCTCAAAGCTAATGGGGTTTTGAATTTGCATGAGGCGAGTTTACCCACAAAGCTATGCCTAAGAGGATTGCTGTTCAGACAGAGAGCTTATTGTCACACTTGTTCATAGACATGGATTAACGATACTGGGCCCAAAGAACTCCACTCACTGTGGTAGCAACTCACAACATCCCCTATACCAGCTCAGATATCTGCTTCAGATGGATGAACATTGGGTCTGCAGCAAGAAAGCAACAACACCACATCATAAACGCAAATACAAAAGCCATCAAAATCCCGTCCTCCAGCAGTGGGGTGGCAAACTAGGTAGGTTAATGCAAAACAGCATCACTGCTTCTGCACCGCCGTTCAGAACGATTTGCTCAAACTTGCCTTTCTCTTTCCAATTTCACTTTATTTTTGAATATGTATTTTGTCATATCATGGCAGCACTGGAGCTCTCCTGGATTCCAGCTTTTTGTTGTCAATTTAGCTTATTTTTTTTTACATAATTTGAATAAGCCTCTTTCAGAAAGAACGTGTCGGCAGTGTTTCATAGTTGCTAAAGCAGCTTTGGAGGCTAAATATAACATGTATGCACTGCATTAATTATTTAATATTTATAAGAGGAAAAGGTGCTCTGAATATACATCGTGTTTAGGATTCAGAGCAAAAAACGGCAAAGGAGAGAAAAAGTTTAACGAACACAGTAAAGAAGATATCTGCATGGATCAGTCAGATCACGTTTTCCGTGGTGTTCCAGTCCAGCATGAACGGCTCCAGCACTTTCCTCTCGTGATGCAGGCCAGAAGACTCAGTCTGAATCTGATCCTGTTCCTTCAATAATCAGAATCAGCTTTATTTGTCATAGTGCAGGGGAGTACAACGAAAATTGGGGGGGGGGGGGGGGGGGGGGGGTGCTCCCGCAGAGCCACCGTGCACCACAGACAGGTAAGAAAAGACAGTGCAATACAGTGCAGTGCTAAGAATATAAAAATAGATAAAAAATATAAATATAAATATAAAAATATAATATAAAAATCTAGGTCGTTTGTTGGTTGTAGTTCGGGGGGGTTGGGTCATGGCAGTCTATCTGTGTGTGTGTGTGTCCATGTTCATTGGCGGACCTGATCGCCCAAGGGAAAAAACTGTTTCTCAGTCTACTGGTGCGGGACTTGATTGACCTGTAGCGTCTCCCAGAGGGCAACAGGTCAAACAGGGGGGGCGGGGTGAGCGAGGTCGGCGGTGATGGACCTGATTCTCCTGAGGCAGCAGGATGAGGAGATATGTTCAAGGGTGGGCAGTGTTTATGACCCTCTGCACCGCCTTCCTGTCCTGGGCTGTGGAGTCAGCGGACCACACACTCAGGGAGGGGGTTAGGATGCTCTCCACACTCAGGGAGGGGGTTAGAATGCTCCCCACACTCAGGGAGGGGGTTAGGATGCTCTCCACACTCAGGGAGGGGGTTAGGATGCTCTCCACAGAGGAGTGGTAGAAAGCCAGCGTACCACACACTCAGGGAGGGGGTTTGGATGCTCTCCACACTCAGGGAGGAGGTTAGAATGCTCTCCACACTCAGGGAGGAGGTTAGGATGCTCTCCACACTCAGGGAGGAGGTTAGGATGCTCTCCACAGAGGAGTGGTAGAAGGCCAGCAGCAGCTTGGGGTCCAGGTTGTTTTTCCTGACGACTCTCAGGAAGTCCAGCCGCTGCTGAGCTTCTTCACCAGGGTCCTGATGTTAAATGTCCAGGAGCAGTCAGATGAGATGTGGGTGCCCAGAAACCTGAAGGTGGTGAAAGTTTTCACCTGTTCTCCGTTTATGAGGAGGGGAGTGTGGTCCTGTCTGTTTTTCCTGAAGTCCATGATGAGCTCGTTTGTCTTCTGGACGTTCAGGGTCAGGTTGTTGTCCGAGCTCCAGCGACACAGTTTCTCTACCTCGGCCCTGTACGCTGTCTCATCCTTGGCATGGATGAGACCGACCACGGTGGTGTCGTCCGCATATTCAATAATGTGGTTGGTTGGGTGGGTCAGGGTACAGTCATATGTGTACAGGGCGTATAGTAGAGGGCTTAGGACGCAGCCTTGAGGGGATCCGGTGCTGAGAGTAAGTGTGGAGGAGTGGTGGGGGCCGAGTTTCACAGACTGTGGGCGACTGGACAGGAAGTGTTTAATCTAGTTGCAGTTGGGGAGGAGGATCTGGAGCTGCAGGAGTTTGCTGAAGAGAATGTCCGGGATGATGGTGTTAAACGCTGAGCTATAGTCCACGAAGAGCATCCTCATGTAGCTCTTACTGGTCTCCAGGTGGCTCAGAGCTGTGTGAACTGTAATCTGGGCGATGGCATCCTCTGTGGACCGGTTTGCCCTGTAGGCAAACTGATGGGGGTCGAAGGAGCGAGGGAGGCAGTCTCTGACGTGCTGGGAGACTGATCGCTCTAAACACTTCATGATTACAGGCGTCAGAGCTATTGGTCTGTAATCATTTAGGCTGTCTATGGCAGTTTTTTTGGGGATGGGGATGATGGTGGAGGCCTTCAGAAATGTGGGGACGGTGGCATGTGTGAGGGAGAGGTTGAAAAGTGTGGTGAGGATCCCTGCCAGTTGGTCTGCACATGCTTTTATCACCACACCCGGAGTACAATCGGGACCAGCAGCTTTCCTGGAGTTCACTGCCCGTAGATTTTTCCTCACCTCGTGCTCCTGAAGGGATAGAGGTGGGTTGCTGGAGTCAGGGGGAGGCAGTGTCTCCAGGTGTGTGGTGGAAGTCTTGAACCGGGCAAAGAAGTGGTTCAACTCCTCTGCCAGGCTGCTGATGCAGCTGATGGGGGATGTGGGAGAGGGTTGGCCTTTGTAGTTGGTCAGGGCCTGGATGCCCTTCCACATCTGACGCGGGTTGTTCTCCATCAGGTATCCTTCTATTTTCCTCATATGAGTCTTTGGCCTTTTTGCCTCTCCTCAGGTGAGCTCTGGCGGTGCTGTAGAGAACCCGATTACCCTTCCTGAAGACTGCATTGCAGGCTCTGATCAGGGTCTGGACTTCAGTTGTCATCCAGGGCTTCCTGTTTGGGAAGACCCGGATGTGTCTTTCCTCTGTGACAATATCTACACAGCACTTAATGTAGAAGAGGACAGACTCGGTGTATGTGTCCAGATTCTGGTCTTCAAAGATACTCCACTCAGTGCTGGCAAAGCTGTCCTGTAGCTGGAGGAGAGCGTTTTCGGGCCAGGCTTTGATGGTCTGAATCGCTGGGGTTGTTTGCCTCCTGAGGGGGGTGTAAGCTAGGAAGAGCATCAGGGAGAGGTGGTCTGATAGTCCAAGGTGGGGGAGGGGGGTCGCTCTGTAGGCATGCTTAATGTTTGTGTAAACACGGTCCAGTGTCTTTTCACCCCTGGTTGCACATTTCACATGCTGGTGGAATTTGGGGAGGACAGATTTAAGGCATGCTATATTAAAGTCCCCTGCGATGATATGGACCCCCTCCGGATGAGCTCTCTGTTTGTTTACCATATCCAGCAGATGGCCGAGCTAACGTTAGCATCAGGGGGGATGTAAACAGCAGTCACAATGGCTACCATTAGCTCTCGTGGCAGGTAAAATGGTCTGCATCTTACTGACATGGCCTCCAGGTCAGGTGAGCAGTGGATGTCGATTTCCGTGCCGTCTGTGCCCCAGTCCTGAAGCACATACACACACAGTCCTCCTCCCTTGCCCGAGGCTCCGGTCCGATCATGGCTGTGAATGGTGCAGCCTGCTAGCTCCACTAAAGCATCAGGGATTTGTGGATGTAGCCAGGATTCGCTAACAATCAATAGACAACACTCACGGGTGAGGCGGTTGTAGGCGATCTGTACCTAAGCATCAATACCTCAATTTCAATACTTCTAATCACTTGGAATCTTTGTTGGTTTGACATTTCCTGGGACCACCTCAAAACATACAATAGAACAGTTAAACAGTCAAGGACTTCATACTTCTGAATACTCATCATAGACAACAAAAATAACCCCAAACTCTTCTTCTCCACAAACACCAATTTTAATAAGAACTAACTACCGACTCCCTCATTTTGTGAGGACTATGCCCACCACCTAAGAAGCAAATAAATGACAACTGATCCAGTCTTTTACCTTTACAAACTAGACATTTTAACTCACCTGGACTGGTTCTTCACCAGAGGAATCACTGGACTGTTTTGCTCTGGTTGATGCAAGAACACTTGGTCGATTTTTCTCCCAAGTTCAACCCACTACCTGCCTTTTAGATCCAATTCCTACCTCACTTTTTAAGTCATTTTATGGGTTCTTTGAGGAACAGCTTTTAAACATGATCATCTGCTGACACTTCTTCCGGCTCTCACTTCTCTCTTCTCTCCTCTCCTCCCTCGTGTTCCCTGATTGCTGCTCCCGTCCTGTACTGTCTCGTGTCAGATCTAACAAGAGACTCTCTTGACACCCCCATCCGAATGTAACCGGAACCATGGAATTGATCAGCTGGTCTCTCAATGCAATCTACCCCATTTTTTGACACGGCGATCGGGCAAAGGAGAGCCTGCATGTCCCGATGGGACGTTTGCGGCCGGATACGTGCTGGATTCCTGGGGTTCCTGGAGGTTCCTGGGGTTCCTGGAGGTTCCTGGGGTTCCTGGAGGTCCCTGTGTTTGGCCATTCTTTCCATGGAGGATGTGGAGGACCTCTACATATTGGGATTCATGATAGCAGGCATGCTGCTGATTGGAGCTGGCGGCTTTCTGATCTATCGCAAAGTTGAGAAGACGCTAGCAGCTGCATTGGGACGGCTGCCGATTGTCACTGAAGGACTGTGCCGAGCTCTGAACGCTCAGACTCATGTGATAAACGAACTCAAGAGTAAGCAAGTCACGACTCTTGAACGTTTACGTGAAACTGGAACCATCTTGGAGAAGTTTAAAAACTCGGCTGGAAAGCTAAAAAAAAAAAAAAAAATTGGCCAGGATTTAGAGCAGCATGAAAACCAGAGACATTCAAGGTCGAAAGACAAAGCTGAATCGCCTGAACGTAAACAAATCTAATCTACATTTCGGATTCCCAGACACCCAGTCATCGAAGCTGTTGTTTTGTCTTCAACTCTCCTGGATGTGAGCGTGGAACGAAAGCTCTGTCCCCCCCTTCCTCCTCTTCTTCCCTGATAAACCCTCACACCTGGCCTTCTGGAAGCTTGCTCTGTTCAGGACTCAAGGCCTTCTCACAACAACAGAACTGGACTAACTGCAGAGACAAGCAAACAGTACCTGTCACCGTCTTTGCTGTGCTGCCCCCCCCCAAACTCAAAGCAGAGGCTGTGGGGGGAGACATGGCTATGTGCCTGATGGGCTGTACACCAAGACACCTGCTCCTTGTGGCGGGCTGCAAAACTAACCTACCCATATCCTAAGTGCTGTCTCGACAATATGTTGTAATCTGTCTGTGTTGATGCTTAAGTGTGCCTGAGGTGGATTTTTTTACAGACTATGCTCCTTAGAGCACAGTCTGTACAGTCCGTCTTTTTTTCCCTCCTCTCCTCACCTCTTGTTATCCTTCTTTCCCCAACTTTCTATGCAATTTTGTTGTACTTGTTACAATGACAATAAAGACGATTCTGATTCTGATTTTGATTCTTCAGACGGGTGTTTTCCACACCATCTTTAAAACGGCCGTGGTGAGGCCCCTTCTGAAGAAGAGCAGTTTAGACCCCAAGGTTCTGAATAACTATCGTCCTGATCCAACTTACCATTTTAAGCAAAATTTTTGAAGAAATTGTTTTTAATCAATTAAATAATTTTTTACTACAAATAGCATTTTAGAGAAGCATCAGTCTGGTTTTAGGAAGAACCACAGCACAGAGACACACTTTTAAAGATTTTAAATGACATCAGGTACAATCAAGACTCCAAACAACTCACAGTCTTGATTTTATTGGATTCGAGTGCTGCTTTTGACACTGTTTGACACCTTGTTGTATAAAAAAGTGCTATCTAAATAAAGTTGATTGATTGACTGATTGATATATCCTTCTCCCCCTTCTCCTCATACTCCACCCACCTATTGTTCATCCTACTCATCCCTCCTTCTCCTGCTCTTCCCTTTCCCCTTCCTCCCCCCCTTCTTCCTTCTCCTCTTTCTCCTTCCTACTCCTCCTCCCCCTCTTCCTCTTTCGTCACTTCATCCATATTTGATCAGTGATGCTGATGTAGGGATTTCTTACCTCATAAGGAACCATTTATATGTTGTGGTTGGCTATCGATAAATATTAATAATTACCAAAGATAGTTATTAATTATTATTGAAATTTAATCTGATCTGTATCAGAACCTCGGAGCTCCACTGTCTTAACAGGAAATGATAGTCAATTCAGTTCTATCAGTCTCATAAGATATACTAAACAGTTCATCAGGAATTTTAAATAGTTAAATTAATTACAATTACCAGAATTAACAGTAAAGCTTGAATGATTTTGGAGTTCTTGACACAGAAGAGGTCGACATTTCATTCACCTTTGTGCTCATTAATAACACAGCAAGTATGATTCCAAACATTATATTTATTTACAATTAAAACAAATAAACACAGATTCCAACTACCTATATACAGCTGTGTGTGTGTAGGTGTGGAGAGCGAGAGAAAGATGTGTGCGAGACGTGTGACGGAACCACAAAACAAGATGGTGGATCACAAGAAACTCCATTCAGATGGAGGTTATCAGAGAGCAGGAAGTCTGTCCTGGGTCTCCACCATGTGCTGGAGAACAATGGAACATGGAAGCTAGTCTTTAGCATCTGCTTCCTGTGTGTCTCTGCTAAAGGACCATTTCTAGATTGACTTGATGTTTATGAGACTTTTGTAAAACGTCAGGAGTCGTCAGATGGTGTTCAGTTACTGTGTGATGTTGTCTTTGATGTGATATGTGTAGGATTGTGAGTTAACGAGTTAGTAAAGCAAAGATTAGCATGCAGACCCTGTGTCTGTGGCATTTGTTGTCCTGCTGGGGGGAAGCTGGTGTCTTCTCCTGTAGTTAGCACCTCCTGCTAACTGTGGTTGCTGGTTCTGCAGGCTGAGGAGAAGAAGATGAAGTTGATGTTTCAGGAGTCCTTCTTTGCAGCTCCTGGTTGTTCCTTTCGTCCAGACTGAGGAGCTGGTCGCTCAGGTCTGTGATGGTTTTCCTGCTGGTTGAGGAAAACACAAAGAAGTTCTGTGAGGTGTCGTTTCCCTGGTCCGTCCTGGAGGAACTGCTTGGTTTTCCTGGTTGATGGGAGATCAGACTCTGGGTGCTGGTCTCTGGATCAGGGGAAGGTCTGACCCTCATGGTCGGGTCAGCAGAGGAGTGGAGGAGTGAAGGCTCGTGGTTGCAGGCCTCTGGTGTTAGCTGTATGCTAACGCTGGGGGAGCTGAGCTGCTGGAATGCAGCTCCTATGTCCCCGGTGTTCACAGTGGAAGACTTACTGCAAGAGTCTCTGCAAGACTGCTTTTGCAGGCTTTTTGTTGAAAGTGTGTGGATTTGAAGGTGTCAAATCCTGAGAGCTTCAACCAATCAGTGACTGGCTGAGTTCATGGGGAAAGCGTCTTTTGAGCAGAAAGTGGGGGAGGATTTGCACGGGTCTGCTGTGGCAAAAGGTCCCTCCCACTGGGTGTGATGGTCAATCACATTCCTGCATCCGAATTCATATGTCATGACTGTATATCATGACAAATGAAAATTGTCTTCCCTTCGAAATGAACAAACTTTCTGTGGTCTTGTGAGATCCCAACACTGATATATAACATGTAAAATATGTAAATAAAATATCTTTGAGACATGTCTCTTAGCCCAGCACCATTAGGGTCCAGCTGGGGCTCTGAATGTGGTGCTTGCTGTTGACCCTTGGAAGCTGAGTGGTATATGGAGCAATGGGTCTGCAGAGGTTGCTCGATCACCACTGGCTGCTTTCACACTGACACAATTCAGCGAAACTTGTTTGAATCCACGTCGGGGAGACAGACCTTCACATTCCTCCTTTCCATCCAACAAGCAAGAAAAGCTTGTCCACTGGTGCCTTTCTGCTCCCTTCAATACTTCTGCTTCAATCAGTTTATCTTCAAAACACCCTTCTGATACTCCTTTAAGACATATGGCAATATTCACATATATCACCACACATATCACCACAGTAGTTATAGCTCAAAATAAAAATACTGTTTTTTACAAGTCCCTGGAAAAATGCGATTTTGTAAACATTCAGATAATAACAACTGTTGTTTGGTGGAAATGTTTTTATAAAGTGTCAGTCTATCATGTTAACATGCTGAATAAAGCAGGGAATCTGCCATCCAGCAGGCAAACACATTAAATTCATCACGTAGAACAGGGCAGTTTCACCACATGGCAATAACATGCAAACAGAAGAATCTGAGCATTACTCTAAAAAAGATGATAACTTCAGTCCTGCAGGAGCAAGTGTCAGACATTTATTGCATTATTTAGAGTGCCATAAAGAGCCGGTCTATTGATGTGAAAGCAGAAGCGGCTCCTCGGTTATTTCTGTCATTGTCGCCTCATTAATCTGATGTATAGTGCGTCCTTCTTTACTTCCCAGCTCCTCTGTTGTTATTGTCAAACTATTTATTTGCTCTGTCTAGCTGCATGTCTCAACATTAAAATGGAATACGCTTGGATCCCAATGTTTCACAATCCCATTCTGACCATAACGTGCAGGGTCAATTCAGCTATTGATTATCTTGTAATCATTTGAAAAAAAGAAAAAAAGTTTTGAGCTTGACACTTGCACCTCCAGAAGGTGTTATACAGTGACACACACACACACACACACACACACACACACACACACACACACACACACACACACACACACACACACACACACACACACACACACACACACACACACACACACACACACACACACACACACACACACACACACACACACACACAGACACAGACACAGACACACACACTGAGATTTACAGCTCAGTATCAGTGTGAAGCAGATTTGATCCCAGCGTGGATCCTCTGATGTAAATCTGGTATCATTTACAGTGCTAATGCTTCCACGAGCTACAGATTGGATATGTCAAACCTCCACGAATGTATAAAAACTCAAACTGGAGTGTTTCCGAATGCAGGTTAAATAAACAGTGATTTATTTAATCCTGAGAGTAACTTTGTGAACCAACCCTCCTTCCAGGCAGATTTATTCGAGTTGCTTTCATGACAAAGTTTTCTCCCATTAATTCAACTAAGGTTGAATTGGTTGTCACTCACTCATTTACCTGACAGGTACTGAAGCTTTTTTCCACTCAAACTTATCTCAGGAGACCATGTAAGGACCTGCTCCCTCATCCAGTCATCTTCCACAAAACTGTAAGATGGTGTTAGAAACCAGGGGCATGAAGTTCTTTTTTTTTCAGCAGAAAAAACCCTTGGCAGTCTGTGGACCAGTGGAATATTTTCCTACACACATATTACAAACTGCAAACCGGAACTTTGATTATGTTCAAACTGTATCTCCAAAAGGAAAAAAAAAAAATCAATAACTCATTGGTGGTTTATGTTTTAGGTACTTTGACTGATTTTCTTTTAATAAGAGCTTTTAGTTTCAATGACTTCAAGTGAAATTTTGAAATGATATGTTCAACGCTTTTCCCATTTTTAGTTACTTTCAGTCTTTCCATCTGTTTGTCTTTGTCACCAGGGCTGGTTTTACTGTGACAAGATGCTCAGAAGAATAAATGTATTGACGTCAACAATCTTTTCTTCTTTAGTTACCGTAGTGAATCAATGTGCTCAGTCCCACTCTGAAAATCTGTTTCAGTCCTGCTATATACAGTGGGGAGAACAAGTATTTGATACACTGCTGATTTTTTATGTTTTCCCACTTACAAAGCATGTAGAGGTCTATAGTTTGTATCAAAGGTCCTCTTCAACTGTGAGGGACACAATCTGAAACAAAAATGCAGAAAATCACAGTGGATGATTTTTAAATAATTAATTTCCATTGTATTGCATGACATAAGTATTTGATCGCCTATCAACCAGCAACAATTGAGGCTCCTGTTAGTTCTTCTTTAAGAAGCCCTCCTGTTCTCCACTCATTACCTGTATTAACTGCACCTATTTGAACTTGTTACCTGTATAAAAGACACCTGTCCACACACTCAAACAAACTCCAACCTCTCTACAATGGCCGAGACCAGAGAGCTGTGCAAGGACATCAGGGATAAACCTGTAGACCTGCACAAGGCTGGGCTCCAGGACAAGAGGCAAGGACATCAGGGATAAACTGTAGACCTGCACAAGGCTGGGCTCCAGGACAAGAGGCAAGGACATCAGGGATAAACTGTAGACCTGCACAAGGCTGGGCTCCAGGACAAGAGGCAAGGACATCAGGGATAAACTGTAGACCTGCACAAGGCTGGGCGCCAGGACAAGAGGAAAGGACATCAGGGATAAACTGTAGACCTGCACAAGGCTGGGCTCCAGGACAAGAGGCAAGGACATCAGGGATAAACTGTAGACCTGCACAAGGCTGGGCTCCAGGACAAGAGGCAAGGACATCAGGGATAAACTGTAGACCTGCGCAAGGCTGGGCTCCAGGACAAGAGGCAAGGACATCAGGGATAAACTGTAGACCTGCGCAAGGCTGGGCTCCAGGACAAGCGAAGCAGCTTGGTGAGAAGGCAACAACTGTTGGTGCAATTATCAGGAAATGGAAGAAGTTCAAGATGACGGTCAATCTCCCTCTGGAGCGCCATGCAAGGTCTGTCCTCGTGGGGCAGCAATGATCATGAGGACAGTGAGGGATGAGCCCAGAACCACACGGCAGAGCTGGGACCACAGTCTCAAAGAAAACCATCAGTAACACTCCGCCATCATGGATTAACATCCTGCACTGCACGCAAGGTCCCTCTGCTCAGGCCAGCGCATGTCAAGGCCCGTCGGAAGTTTGCCAATGACCATCTGTATGATCCAGAGGAGGAATGGGAGAAGGTCATGTGATGTGAGGAGACAAAAGTGGAGCTTTTTGGTCTGAACTCCACTCGCCGTGTTTGGAGAAAGAAGGATGAGTACAACGCCAAGAACACCATCCAACTGTGAACATGGAGGTGGAACATTGTTTGGGGATGCTTTCTGCAAAGGGGACAGGACGACTGCACCGTATTGAGGGGAGGATGGATGGGGCCATGTATGGTGAGATCTCGGCCAACAATCTCCTTCCCTCAGTAAGAGCATTGAAGATGGGTCGTGGCTGGGTCGTCCAGCATGACAACGACCCGAAACACACAGCCAGCGCAACTAAGGAGTGGCTCCGTAGGAAGCATCTCAAGGTCCTGGAGTGGCTCCATAGGAAGCATCTCAAGGTCCTGGAGTGGCTCCATAGGAAGCATCTCAAGGTCCTGGAGTGGCCTAGCCAGTCTCCAGACATGAATCCAATAGAAAATCTTTGGACAGAGCTGAAAGTCTGTGTTGTCCAGCGACAGACCTGAAACCTGAACGCTCTGGAGAACATCTGTATGGAGGAGTGGCCAGAATCCCTGCTGCAGTGCAAACCTGGTGAAGAACTACAGAAAATGTCTGATCTCTATAATTGCAAACAAAGGTTTCTGTACCAAATATTCAGTTCTGTTTGTCTGATGTATCAAATACTTAGAAATTATTTAAAAGTCATCCACTGTGATTTTCTGTAATTTTGTTTTAGATTGTGTCCCTCACAGCTGAAGAGTACCTTTGATACAAATTACACACCTCTACATGCTTTGTAAGTGGGAAAACTTCAAAAATCAGCAGTGTATCAAATACTTGTTCTCCCCACTGTATGCTCCAGTCTTAGAGTCAGAGGAACAAACTGTGATTAACCAAACCAGATCAACTTGTTCACCAAATTAATCCTGTTCACCTTGTTCATCAAGTCCACCAAAATCAACATGTTAATCTTGTTCACCATGTTCATGTTCAAATGGTTAGTTGAATACCCCTGGCTGGTCGACAGCAATGTGTTTGCTAAGCAGAAGAGGAGTGCAGCTGGATTCAAACTAAGGGTCTGCAGAAGAGCAATGACAGCACCTCCAGGTTCTACACTGTTTGACACAGAACTGTCCAACATGGGTTTGTTAACAGCTTCTGGCTTGATCAGGTGTGACCTACACCTCATTAGTGTGTTGGTGTGTGTGCGCGTGTTTACCTATTCACACAGACACCTGGCTTGAGTTGTGTCACTTCTCTGATCTCAGACAGTGAACGGAGGCGGAACAAATCGTCCCATCTCAACAACATTCAAGCAGCTAGTGAGGTGTAGCTACTGTGCTGCAGCCCTGAAACTAAATCCCTGTGCAAAATGAGCTGTTATGCTTACAGGATGAAATAATTACACACACAACTGTAATCTAAAAGACTGATATTCAGCCCAGGACATAAATAGAGGCCTGTGAGAACATGCAGCGACACATTTAGCTGTTTTAAAGATGAACAAGATCTCTTGTTAAAAAAAACATGAAACTTCATCGTCTGCTGGGTTTATCACACAGCCTTAACGTGTGCTGAGTCTGGAAGTCAAAAGTAATGCTGCTTTGAGCTGCCACATGACTGGCCTGTCAGTGTGGAGTCTGCACCTTCTCTCTCAGGTCACATTTACCAACTCACACAATGACACTTCGAGCAAACAATTGTTATCACATAAGTCCTGTCTGGGAACTATAGCTTGAATTTGCAGTGGTGATCTGACCAGAGTGCTTCCTCTTCCTTAACAGATAATATGACCAAATGGAATCATTGCATGCCATGGTGGCAACCCAAGGACAAGCTGGTTGACACCCACTGTCCGGGAAGTTGTCGAAAGTGAAGGAGGCCTTTACAGTCCCTCCAGGATTGTTGCCAAAATCCTTGATTTCACAGGAACTTTTCCAGGAAGTTGCATTAAAAGTTGCAGTGATTTTTCTATGGTTGTTGTGGAGAAATTCAATTAATTTCAACTTTATTTATATAGCCCCAAATAAGACATTCATGTCGAGATTTACATAGAAAACCCAACAATTCCACATGAGCAAGAATGAGCAACTTTCGATTTCTCTCCCTTTTTCACAGTAATTCAATATGGTTTTGGGGAATGCATAATTAACATTCTGAATTAAAAGAAAAACTGAATAGAGAACTGAAACATTGAAAATTATCCTTTCTATCACCTTAACATCACACACGAGAGATACCAATTGTAACATTACATTTTCAGCTGCTTTTGTACCTGATTTTCAGACAATATTGATAGAATGGTATAGAATAGAATAGAAATAGTTTACCAATCTCAGAGATCCTCTACATTGCTTCACACAAAACATATACCGTATTTTCCACACTATAAGGCACCTAAATACCTCAAATTTTCTCAAAAGCTGCCAGTGCGCCTTATAACCCAGTGCACCTTATATATGGAAGAATTGCTCTACTCCAGACTGCTATTAGACAGCTGAACAACCAGAAGCTTTTATTTTAACAACTCTACCTTTGCAACGGGATCTTCAGAGCGGACGACACTCCACACAACACCTTCATCACTCATGGTTGCACACCAACATTCTAACAAACCAAAATAAACTAGATGAAATAATGACTCCCTAAACTGGGGAACAAAAACACATAAACACAATCAACACAACACCAAGCCCAACAACAACCCACAATAACCTCCAACAACACAAAACATGAATTCCCATCATGCCTTGCATCCTGAGCTCCTCAGTGCAGCCGATAGCTGCAATGCATTATGGGAGTTTCTGTTTGTGGTGTTTTAAATGCAATTATTGGGGGTTGTATTTGGTTTGTGGTGTCGGTAATAATTGTGTTGTGTTGTGTTTTTGTTGCTTAGTTCATGTAGTTTAGTTTATTAGCGGTAGTTGTAAGTTGTCAACCAGCAGTGAAGAAGGTTTTGTGTGTAGTGTCCTCCTGGCATAGGCTGCAGGTAGGACTATCAAAATAAAGTGCATGCACCTCTCTGGGTGTCAGAATCAGTAGAAAATGTAACCTAATGGCTTTGAGCTATAAAGGTTGCCGACCACTGGTCTATTCCATGAGCCTTGTAATGTGGTGCACCTTATATATGAACAAAGTTGTAAATTATGTCAATCAATGGAGGTGTGCCTTATAGTGTGGAAAATACGGTACAAAGAAAGTTGAATGTTAAACAAGACTAGATCAGGGGCGGTATGGCTTGGTTGGTAGAGTGGTCGTCTCCCAATCGGAATGTTGCAGGTTCGATCCCATCTCTGCCTGCCCACATGCCAAAGTGTCCTTGGGCAAGACACTGAACCCTGAACTGCCTGTGTGAATGCAGTGTGATGGTCGGAGGTGCCGATGGCGCAAAATGGCAGCCTCGCTTGCGTCAGTCTGCCCCAGGGCAGCTGTGGCTACAAACATAGTTTACCACCATCCAGTATGGAATAAATGAATAATGCAATGTAAAGCGTCTTTGAGTGTCCAGAAGAGCATTATTATTAAATAAGTAATTTTAAATATTTATATTTACAAGGCTTAATATTACAAATAAGCAAAGAAAAGATTAACTTGACCAAAACACACAAACACAATTTACCAGAAGGAGTTATAGAGCCTTAAGGCCACAGGAAGGAACAACAATGTTTGCCTTTCTTTTCTAAGCAGTGTTGTCCTTTTTCCTGTGACAACCATGACCTGACACATTGCTACTCAGCTCTGCAATGTAGAATATGCACCTCTAGTTTGGGAGAAACCACTGTGCGGAGCATAAAGTCCTCCCTTTTAATGTTTCCCGATCCCTAATGAGCAAAGCAGATAGCGACCCTGGAGCCTACTCCGCTGGATTGTGGGTGTATGTAGTGTATCAAAAACAGGCCTCATAGGTCTGGGGCTTTGGGATAAGTATGAGGTGTAGCCCGTCTCCCCAGGAATCAGGGATGTAGCCAACAGCTCCCCAGTAAGGACCAGGGAAAACAAGTAGAGCAAAGACTCGAGAGTCCACAAAAGTAAATGGACTTTCTTTATATAGTGCTTTTCAACTGCGTGAGCAGTCCCGAAACACTTTATATTGTAATCATATTCACCCAATCACACACTAATGGAGATTGCAGCCATGCAACTGGCTTGTGGTGGCAAAGTGTTCGTAGCAACGTTGCTTTTTGATTCTTCGATTCTTCCTATTATTATGAAGCAGAATTCACCAAGCATTAGATTGTTCACCCTCTAATAGGGACTGTGAGCTGGGATTAGACCATTGTGAGACGGGTTAGTTTTACCTTACTGATGATGTGTTGTTGCGTTCAGGCACTCCAATGCACTCCCTGCCTGCTTTTCCTGTCTTGCACCGATTTCGTGTCAGACCTAACAAGAGCCTCTCTTCACATCCCCATTCAAACCAAACCGGATTCATAGAATTGACCAGCTGGTCTCTCAATGTGATCCACCAAACTTTTATGACACGACAATCGGGCAAGGAAGAGCCCGCATGTCCCGATGGAACATTTGCTGCCGGCTACATGCCGGATTCCTGGGGTACCTGGAGGTCCTTGTGTTTGGCCATTCTTTCAATCGAGGACATGGAGGACCTCTACATATTTGGATTCATGATAGCAGGTATGCTACTGATTGGGGCTGGCGGCTTTCTGATCTATCGCAAAGTTGTGAAGATGGTGGCAGCTGCAATGGGAAGGCTGCCTGTCGTCACTGTGGGACTATGCACGGATCTGAATGCTCAGACTCATGTGATAAACGAACTTAAGAGTATGCAAGACGGGACTCTTGAACATTTATGTAAAATTGGAACCACCTTGGAGAAAATCAGAGTTCGGCTGGAAGGCTAAATAATGGCCACGATTTGGAGCAGCATGAAAGACCAGAGACTCAAGGACGAAAGTAAAGCTGAATCACCCTGAAACAAAAACAAATCTTGTCTAAATTCGGATTCCCTCAGACTTTCAGATGCCAAGGCTGGTTGTTTTTTTCTGTTTCTCCTGGATGTGCTTGTGAAACAAAGGCTTTGCCCCCCCTTCCTTCCCTGATAACTCCTCACACCTGACTTACTGGAAGCTTGCTCTGTTGGACACAAGGCTTTCTCAAAACAACAGACTAGACTGACTGCAGAGATAAGCAACAGTACCTTTCACAGTCTTTCAATGGCCTCCATCCCCCTTCCAAGGCAAAGGCTGTTGGAGGAGCTGGGCTGTGCGCCTGAAGGGTTGTGCATAAAGACAACTCCTCCTAGCGGCGGGCTGCAAAACTGTCCTTTCCATGCCCTATGTGCTTTGTCTCGAGATGTGTTGTAATCTGTGTTGGTGCTTCAAATGTGCCTGAGGTGTTTGTTTTTTTTCCTTCTAATTACAAACTGTTTTCCACGGAGCAGAGTCTGAAATCTGCCTTTTTTCTCCTCTCCTCATCTCTTGTCTTTCTTTTCCCCCAAGCTTTCTATGCAATTTTGTTGTACTTGTACAACGACAAAGAAATTCTTCTGATTCCGATTCAATGGGAGCAATTTGGGGTTCAGTGTCTTTATCACTTTATCGTGTGGACAAGTGGAGACAGGAATGGAACGGACAACCATCTGATTGGGAAACGACCGCTCTACCAGCCTAGCCATGCTGCCCTTGGCCAGAAGGTTGACCAACACAAAGCCCCACCCTGACAGACAACGAGCCCAACCGACAACCCCTGTGCTGTTCTTCTGGTTTACATCCGGATACATCAAACTATTTGATCCATCAGGTGTAATTAATGTACCTGAGCATTTTGGTGTCTTATCCTGTATCAACATCTCAAAAGACGTAACTGGTTACTTCTCTTTAGTATGAAATGAGGCAGTTTAAAAAAAACAAAAAAAAACGTAACAAGCTGAACATGTTCGCACACAGAGTTGAGGCTCCCTGAATGTGTCACTGTGTTGATAATGGTCTGCTGAGCAGGTGCCACATTGTTTTTTTGCTAGGCCTGAAAATGACACTACAGCTCGAGAGCTCAAACACAACTGCAGCTGGCTGCCTGAAATATCTGCAGAAAATAACCCTGACAAAACAGAGGCAGTGTTTCCACAGAAGTTTTTATGAAAATATTGATCATCACTGCTTTCAAGGAGCAAGTAAAACCAGTTTAACTGTCACTGCTCTTTTGGTAGGTCTCTGCAGTTTGAGCAGAGATGTGGCAAACATCCAGATTGACAGCTTGTTTAAAGTGATAAAGGTCTGCACTTTGTACAGACTTTTACTGTCGCGACCCCATTTCTAAATAGGTGGACTCCCCACTTAAACTCAAAGGAAAAATAACTCTGCTGTCTTTAAGAACTTTACATTCAAATCTCTGGAAGGTGAAGTTTCATAAAAGTGTTTCAAGCATTTAAACTTATCTCCAACAGGGACGCCATGCAACATTATAATCTGCATCAAACACACCGCAAGTGTGCCAGAAGAAGCTTTAACTGAAGCTTTATTGGATACATCAGCTTCGTCATGAGCAGATTAAACATGAATGAGGGGATCCCAGGGAACTCCACCTACCCCTTTTTGGTGTTGTGATGGAAGCTCCCAGGATGTGACATGAACATTTCGTACATCAGAGCAGGTCTACTTCCATTGTTCTGTAGTCCAGTTCCGATACTCAGCTGTGCATCGACTCACATCCTCTTTCTCCCGGTAGCACTGCAGAGCTGTTTGTTTCACTGACTACAACTGGGTCCCAACCGGGTTCCAAGCAGGATCCGGTTGGAGTTGCGTTCACGTGTACCATCGGAAGTTCGGGACTGTGGTTTTCAACCTCAGAACAGGAGTTCCAGTTGAAGCTCCGGCCCACTAGATCTCTGTGTGGAGAACGGAGTCTCGGAACCTCGCCACAACAGAACTTTCCTCCTCTTTTTATCTTCTCTCCTTCCTTTACCCCTTGTGCGTGCGTCTACCCCCGCTGCGTGTATTGACGGATCGAAATAAGCTTTCCATAAGCTGGAGGATGGGGTCTTGTAATGGCCTGGTGGGGGCCTCGCTGGCGGCCTGGGGAGTGGGGGTCATCCGGCTGGCCCCCGGGGGTGCGGCGGGCCCCGCTGCCGGGATCGGGGCCCACATGGCCTTGGGGCCCTGCTCCGGCTGGTCCCGGCTAGGTGGCTCGGGTAAAATAATAATAATAATAATAATACATTTGATTTAAAAGCACCTTTCAACACACCCAAGGACACTGTACAGTGAAATCATAAAAACAATAAAAACAGGAATCATAAAAAACAAAAGCAGGAGCAACAGAATAAAACAGTTCGGCATTGGGATCATGACTGCCTGACTAGGTGACCTTTTTCTTCCGGCTCTCAGCGAAGGCGGACGCTTCCTTCTTCTCTCCTCTCCCCCTCGTCTTCCCCACTTGCTGCTCCCGTCCTGTACCGTCTCGTGTCAGATCTAACAAGAGACTCTCTTGACACCCCCATCCGAATTTAACCGGAACCATGGAATTGATCAGCTGGTCTCTCAATGCGATCGACCAAATTTTTACGACACGAAGATCGGGCAAAGGAGAGCCCGCATGTCCCGATGGGACGTTTGCGGCCGGATACGTGCTGGATTCCTGGGGTTCCTGGAGGTCCCTGGAGGTTCCTGGGGTTCCTGGAGGTTCCTGGGGTTCCTGGAGGTTCCTGGGGTTCCTGGAGGTTCCTGGGGTTCCTGGAGGTCCCTGTGTTTGGCCATTCTTTCCATGGAGGATGTGGAGGACCTCTACATTTTGGGATTCATGATAGCAGGTATGCTGCTGATTGGAGCTGGCGGCTTTCTGATCTATCACAAAGTGTAGAAGACGCTAGCAGCTGCATTGGGAAGGCTGCCTATCGTCACTGAAGGACTGTGCCGAGCTTTGAACGCTCAGACTCATGTGATAAACGAACTCAAGAGTAAGCAAGTCACGACTCTTGAATGTTTACATGGAATTGGAACGATCTTGGAAGATTTTCGAACTCGGTTGCGAAGCTAAAATCTTACTACAATTGGAGCAGCATTGGAGACCAGAGACACTCAAGGTCGACAGATAAAGCTGAAGCGCTTGAACCAAAAAAAAACCTAGTCTACATTTGGACTCCCAGACACCCAGTCGCCAAGGCTGTGTTTTGTCTTCAACTCTCCTGGGCGAGTGTGGAACGAAGGCTCTGCCCCCCCCCCCCCCCCCCCCCCCCTTCCTCCCCTCCTCCCAACCTCCCCTTCCCGGTCACTTGGCCCACTGGAATTTCACCAGTACTTTTCACCATCTTTGCTGCGCCCCCCTCCCCAACCCCCAGCAGAGGCTGTGGGCGGAGTCTATGGCTGCGCGCCTGACGCTGAGCGTCCTGTGGGCTGTGCGCCGAAACATCTCCTCCCAGCGGTGGGCTGCAAAACTCCCCTTCACATATCCCAAGTGCTGTCTGGAGAAATATGTTGTAACCTGTCTGTGCTGATGCTAAATGTGCCTGAGGTGGATTTTCTTTCCCAATTACAGACTATGTTCCTTTTTTTCCCCCCTTTCCTCACCTCATGTTGTCCTTCTTTCCCCAAAACTTTCTATGAAATTTCGTTGTACCTGTTACAATGACAAAGTGATTCTGGTTTGAAAGGTTTGAAATGGGACATAGGTTGTTGATGTCGGTGGGATCCAAACCATGTTTTTTCAGAATCGGCGTGACTGTGGCAGTTTTGAGTGGGAGAGGGACAGTACCAGAAATGAGAGATGAGTGAATGATATTTGTGATAAGGGGGGCAAGCAAAAGTAGACAGGATTTAACGAGAAATGTAGGGAGAGGGTCAAGCTGACCAGTTCAGATTTAAGAACTCGGTCAGAAATGTCTTGGACGGAGGAGAGTTTGAAGCTGAAGAATGTAGTTTTAAGGGATGAGTAGTCCACTCCATAAACTGCAGCTCCAAATGAGATCAGGTGGTGGCCGATATTAGAAATCTTGTACAAAAAAAAAGACGAATGCATTACAGAAGTCAATGGATTGCATCTGATGGGGGAGAGAGTCAGGGTTTTTTGTATTATTAGTGAGGAGATAGAAGAGAGTTTTAGACTTATGTTGATTGGAGTGGATTAAACCAGAGTAGTAGGCAGATTTGGCAGAGGAGGGATGGTCCTTGTATTTTGTGATACGAGTATTGAACATTTGTTTGTGCATGATGAGTCCCGTTTTATTGCGTAGCCATTACAGTTGATTGCCTTGGGATTTGAGCTGACGGACTGCAGGAGTGAACCAGGGTACAGAGCAGGTGAAAGAGACAGGTCTGGTTTTGAGTGGAACATGGGTGTTGTTGGAGCCAAAGTCCAGTGGTCACTCAACCTCATGGAAGGGGGGAGGGGGACCACGTTTTAAGAACAAAGAGACCACATGCTCAGGACTGGAGAAGTTGGTGCAACACTGGAGGTCAACAGCAGGAGAATTCCCACCTGCGACAGGAGATCCAGGCCAGGGATGATCAGGCTCCTTATACGGACCCTATTGGGTTACTAACCCGAACTTCTGAGAAAGAAGTTAAAACAAACACATCATCTGATGATTCATCAGGAGATGAGTCAGGTTATGGCTCTCAGCACAAGAAGTAGGGCCAGAAGAAGGGCCAGAGTCACCTCCACCTTCTGAGGAGACTGAGGTCCTTCGGAGTGAGCAGGCCTCTGCTCAGGACTTTGTATGACTCTGTGGTAGCCTCTGCTCTCCACTACGCTGCCGTGTGCTGGGCCCCTGGCCCCTGGCCCCCTGGCCCCTGGCCCCTGGCCCCGGGCAGCACAGAGCGGGACAAGAACAGACTGGACAAGCTGGTCAGGAGGGCCAGCTCCGTCCTGGGCTGCCCCCTGGACTCTGTGAAGGAGGTAAGCGACAGGAGGGTGGTAGTTAAGGCCACCTCCATCATGGACAACACCACCCACCCACTGCACGGGACTGTAGAGGAGCTGAGGAGCTCTCAGTGGCAGACTGAGACACCCTCAGTGTAGGACGGAGCGCTACCGCAAGTCCTTCATCCCCACTGCTGTCAGACTGTAAAGTAACAGCAACAGTATGTGCAATAACCCCTGCATCTATGCCACTTTATCTGTGCCACTTTATCTACGTCACTTTATCTACGCCACTAATTGACCACTTGTTAGGACTGAACCTGCACTGCCCACACTGGTATTATTATTATTATTTTATTTTTTATTTTTTACTATTGTATGTTTATTGTACTTATCCTACACTTTGCCACCCCCCTATCATAGTTTATTTTTACCTAACTGTCTACTCTTACCTAACTGTTTGTACATTCCTTGTCTTTCCTTTCCTCATGAGTGTCCTTAAGAGCTGAATGTTGCGAGTAAATTTCTCCACTGTGCGATCAATAAAGGCGTATCTTATCTTGTCTTATCAATGGGGTAAAACCTGGTGCAGCTCTCAGCAGAGACGCAGCACATCTCCGCAGTCTGGAAAATGTCCAGTCAGATGGAGGAATTACCCCAGTTATGCGCATTCTTGAAGCTGTCCAGTCAAGTGGACAGCCTCCTCCAGGTCTCTACAATCCTGAGGTGGTCCAGTCAGGTGGACCGACCACCACAGGTGAGCATAGACTTGAAGCTGTACCGTCAGGGGGACAGACTGCATCAAGCTTCCCCGCAGCCATGGCGAGGGGGGGGCTTGACACACAGCCAGGGGGGCGTGGCACAAGACACCTGCCCAGTGTTGTGGGAGTTGACTGCATCCCACTGAACCGACACACAGTCCCCCCAGCTTTTCACTTTAAGGACCGCAGGGTCCCGGTGTGCTCTGACACACATCCATCGGTGCACAGTCGCACCTCAATGCGCTCTCACAGCTCTTTCACTCCTTTCCAGGAGAATGAAAAGAGTTATTCTCCAGCACCTCATAGTGCTATCAGCTTTGGTCCTCCACTCACTGGAGGCCCTCTTGGTCATCTTGACCCTCACTCTCTCCACCGGAGAGAACCAGGGGGGTCCAGCTCAGATGACTCAGACCATTCCGGTCCTCCAAGGGAACGCGGTCTTCGGACCCGCCAACTTGAGTCGCTTGCAGAAGACATAGAGCAGTTCAACCCGAACCACCCGGAGGTTAGTACAGAGGACTACCTCCGGGAGGTTGAACGCTGCCTCCTCGACCTGCCTCATCCTTCGTCACGTGAGAAGCTGAAGCTTCTCTGGAAGACGACGTCCAGGAGCGTCCATGTTTACATGGAATCCCTCCCACTTGCCGTCAGAGACCATTACTCAGCCCTCTGTCATGCACTTAGGGAAGAGTATTCTCTGTACAATGATCCTGCCTCTGCAACTTTCGGTGCACTTGCCATTACTCAGAAGGAGGCGGAGCCTCCCAGAGAGTACTATAGGCGCCTGAGGGCTGCCTACTTCCAAGGCCGCAGTGCACCGGGGTTGGATGAAGACCAGACTTTAAAGTTGCTCTTAATTAACAACCTCCACAACAGTGTGCGGTTCGATGTCGCCCTGTTCTGAAGGACCACAAACCCCACCATGAAAGACCTCCGCAAACACGCGCAGATGGTGTGGGAGCTGCGTCACAGTTCAGGTGAAAACCATGATGGTGACGCAGACGTCCTGAGAACGCAGGCGACTGGAAACACGAACCTGGCACCTGTAGGTCAAGAGGTCCCCTCCCCCGCTCTTGTTGTGGATGGGGGACCTGTTAGATGTCCACAACCTCGACCACGAGGTGGACGACCACACAGAGGTAAGAGATCAGGCAGACCGAGACCTCACCACTCCCAGCGGAGAGGTAAGTCTCACAACCGAGGCCGAGGTCAGACCCAAAACCACTTGGACGCAGACGTCCCACAGTGGATTAAAACCTGCCTCAAGGAGGTGATGCAGGACCTGAACCCACCTGGTCAGACGGGACCTGGGTCCCCTGAGGAACCGGACTCCCGGCCCCTGACCGCATGACTAGGCCGGTCGCCTCTCCCCTCCGCACACAAAGTTCGCTTTGATAGGAGGAGGAGGAGATCCAGGAGGTCAAAGAGGCCCTCAGAACCAACAGAGGGGCCTCCTTTGACATTCTTGGGTGATCTTGTACGCAATGGCAATGCCAACCGCGTATATACTTCAGTGATGGTGGGGGGTGTAGACACCCTCGCCCTGCTTGATACTGGGTCAGAAATCACCCTCATGTGTTCAGCCACCTTCACGCAGGTTGCTAGAACCATGCGTGCCCTAGGAAAGCCACTTCAGGTGGAAGAGTGTAGCATAAACATCAGAAGCTTCACTCAGGACGTGTCTCCCATCACTAAACGTGTCTGGGTCGACATAACTTTCCAGGACATGTCGGTGACACATCCCATCTATGTCACTGACCTGAACACAGAGGAACTTCTTATTGGTCAGGACCTCTTAAACCGACTGGCCGTGCTGATTGACTGCAACCAATGGCGCCTTTGGTCCCAAGTCACCAACCCGCGGGTCCACAATCTGACATACGGTCAAATTAAAGTGACTGCATTTCCACCTTTAGAGATGTCAACTGACAGTTCATTTCACAATCTTGAACTGATGGTGCCTCTCACTGACAACCTGCGGTCGTCCCCCACCCGTGACGACACGCATGACACCGCTCTCCTCATTCCCACAACCAAAACCATCACCAGCGCTCACCATGTTAACCTCAAACAGGTTCTCCATGGAACAAAACCGAGCACTGAAGGTGACCTGGTTGTGCAGGCTCCGATGACTCAACCAGAGAATACAGACACTTCAGGTAAACAGACCGCGTCTGTACCAGAAGAACCTTATTCAGGTTTCGAGTCAAAGACCTGTCAGGGTGTAGGCTGAGGTCCCCTTTAAGAGTGGGCGGGCCATAGGTCTGGGCTGTCCAGCACCTCACCTGTGGCCACTTGTCTGTAATCACCCTGCCCTATATATGTCCTGTCTGTGTGTTTGTTCAGTGTTGGTTTGTTTGTTATTGATGTCCTGTCCGTCCGGTCCAGTGTTCGTCGTCCATGTCTCGTCCGGTCTGTCCAGGGCGTTGGAGTCCAGTCTGCTGCACCCCGCAGGTCAAGGAGCAACCGGCGGTTCATCTGTCTGTGCTGTCAGTCAATAAAAGACTTGTTTGAACTCAGCCTGTTTCCAGAGTCCTGCACTTGGGTCCTGTCCATGATCCGTGACAGAACAAACAAACCATCATGGACCCAGCGGACTCTGGTCACCAGCTGCTAGGAGCAGTTGGTCAGCAGGGAGACCGGCTCACGCAACACGACGAGCAGTTGGCTGGTTTAACGGCGGGTCTCCACGACCTTTCTCATCGACACACGTCAGTGGAGAGTCAACTGAACCAACTCACCGGTCACCTCCAGCAGCTCATCACCCGCCTCTCGGTCCCAGAGGTTCGGGCTGCCGCTGCCGCCGCAGTGCCGCCAGCTGCCGCCGCTGCCGCCGTCGTGATGTCGCCGTCACCGCTCTCAAGCCCAGCACGCTTCTCGGGGGACTCCGGGGATTCGCGACCCTTCCTGGTCCAGTGTGGTCTCCACTTCGAGATGCAGCCGGGCGCGTTTCCTACTGAGAGGTCGAGGGTCGCATACATCATCTCCCACCTGTCCGGCAGAGCGGAGGCTTGGGCCACCGCGGAATGGAACCGCCAATCCCGGCTGTGTGACTCGGTGGACGAGTTCGCAGCCGCGCTGTCTAAGATCTTCGATCGGCGTCCCGGCGGACAGGAGGCGGCTCGAGCGCTGGCAGCGCTGCGTCAAGGAAGGAGGTCGGTGATCGATTACTCAATTGAGTTTCGCACCCTCTCCGCAGACGGCGCCTGGAACGATGCGTCACTGCGGGACACCTTCCTCTACGGGCTGGCCAGCCCGGTTCGCGACCAGCTCTTCCTGAGGGATCTCCCCGACGACTTGGACTCCCTCATTGCCCTGGCGGTCAAGATGGAGAATCGTCTGACGGTCCGTGATCGCCTGAGGCAGACTGACCAGCAGGGAGGAGAATCCAGGAGCGCGCGGGAGGAGCCCGCCCCTCTCCGTCCCGCCCCCCAGCAGGAGCAGGTCCCGAGTGCTGCACAGCGTCCGGAGGAGCCGATGCAGCTTGGCCGCACCAGCATCTCCACGCAGGAGCGGCATCGGCGCCTGACCGGCGGCCTGTGTTTGTACTGTGGTCAGCATGGGCACAGAGCTGCAGCGTGTCCTCTTAAAGGGACAGGCTCACCTGGGTTAAGGAGGGCTCCGGTGAGTCTTAAGAACTCCTCCACTGCGCCTTTAAGAAGACTCACACCGGCTCAACTGAGGTATGCCGACACCACCTTGGACATTGATGTTTTCATTGACTCTGGTGCAGATGAGAACTTTATGGACCTTAAGTGGGCTGAGAGACATAAGATCCCCACTGAACTGTTATCAGTGCCTTTAAAGGCTTTTGCTTTAGATGGACGCAAAATATTTTCTATTGATAAAAAGACTCTTTCTGTTCAGTTATTGTTTGGTCCCTCCCATTTTGAGGAGATTTCTTTTCATTTAGGTTTAAGTCCGTCCTACCCAGTTATCCTGGGCCTCCCTTGGTTACGTTTGCACAAACCCCATATTGACTGGGAGTCGGGGGTTATTTTGAGTTGGGGAGGGGATTGTTCCGAGCACGGTCGGTCAGTGTCTGGAGTTAAGGTAGCAGCTGTGGAGGTTCCTGTGTATCCGGACCTCGAGCGAGTTCCCAGCTGCTACCACGACCTAAAGGAGGTGTTCAACAAAGGGAAGGCGACATCCCTGCCACCACATCGTCCTTATGACTGTGCCATTGAGTTATTGCCGGGTACCACTCCTCCCAAGGGTCGCATTTACTCTCTCTCACAACCCGAGAATCAGGCCATGAAGGAGTACATTGAGTCTGGCTTAGAGGCTGGGTTAATCAGACCCTCGTCCTCTCCTGCAGGGGCGGGATTTTTCTTTGTGGCAAAGAAGGACAAGACTCTTCGGCCGTGCATTGACTACAGGGGTCTCAATGAGATAACCATTAAGAACCGCTACCCACTACCCCTCATGACTTCGGCCTTTGAACGCCTGCAGGGAGCCAAGGTCTTTACCAAGCTGGACTTGCGCAATGCTTACCACCTGGTCCGGATTAGGCAAGGGGACGAGTGGAAAACGGCATTTAACACACCTTCTGGCCACTACGAGTATTTGGTGATGCCTTTCGGGTTATGCAATGCTCCCGCAGTGTTCCAGAATCTCGTAAATGATGTGCTGAGAGACGCATTGAATAAGTTTCTGTTCGTTTACCTCGACGACATTTTGATTTTTTCTTCAGATCTTGCCAGTCATGTCAAGCATGTTCGTTTTGTTTTGGAGCGTCTTCTCAGCAACAACTTATTTGTCAAAGCCGAGAAATGTGTTTTTCATGCTCCCACCGTTTCTTTTCTTGGGCACGTCATCTCAGAGGGGAGGGTGGAGATGGACAGGGAGAAGGTCAGGGCTGTAGCGGATTGGCCGACCCCGGGTAGCCGCAAGCAATTATTACGATTTTTGGGGTTTGCTAACTTCTACCGGCGGTTTATCAGGGGATTCAGCTCCGCCGCGGCGCCTCTACATGCCTTAACTTCTCCCAAGGTCCCGTTTTCTTGGGGTCCCTCGGCTGAACAGGCGTTTTCTGAGCTCAGGACCAGGTTCACCTCATCTCCCGTGCTTAGTGTGGCAGATCCGGGACGGCAGTTCGTGGTGGAGGTGGACGCGTCAGATGTCGGTGTCGGGGCAGTGCTCTCTCAGCGCAGCAGTGAGGATGGGAAGCTGCACCCATGTGCCTTTTTCTCCAGGCGGCTGACCCCGGCTGAGCAGAACTACGACATCGGCAATCGAGAGCTCCTGGCCATCAAGGCTGCGTTGGAGGAGTGGAGGCTCTATCTGGAGGGTGCAGAGCACCCGTTTGTGGTATGGACCGACCATAGAAACCTTGAGTACATCAAATCAGCCAAACGATTAAATTCTCGGCAGGCTCGGTGGGCGCTGTTCTTCACCCGGTTCGACTTTGTGGTGTCGTATCGGCCTGGCTCTAAGAACGTGAAGCCTGACGCCCTTTCCCGGGTCTTTGAGCCGGATCCTGCTCCTCGTTCCCCCACGCCAATTTTACCTCCGACCTGTGTGGTGGGGGCGGTGACGTGGGAGATTGAGGAGCAGGTTCGACGGGCTCTGGAGGGGGTGACGGTGCCGCCAGGTTGTCCTCCTAACCGCCTGTTTGTGTGTCCTCCGGTACGGTCTAGTGTCATTCAATGGGCCCACACTAACCTTCTGTCGTGTCACCCAGGAACTCAGCGCACCATGTTTGTGGTGAGACAGCGTTTCTGGTGGCCAGAGATGAACAGGGAAGTCCGTGAGTATGTCCGGGCTTGCCCTGTTTGTGCGCGTAACAAGACCTCGCGGTCTCGCCCCTCTGGTCTGTTGCAGCCGCTCCCAGTACCCACCCGACCATGGGCAGACCTGTCAATACATTTTGTCACTGGCCTCCCGGACGCAGAAGGGTTTACCACCATCCTCACCGTAGTGGACCGGTTCTCCAAAATGGCCCACTTCGTGCCCCTAGCGAAGCTCCCATCAGCCAAGGAGCTGGCGGAGGTCATGCTGAGACATGTGTTCCGCCTTCATGGGTTCCCAAGGGACATTGTCTCGGACAGGGGGCCACAATTCGTGTCTCGGTTTTGGAGGGAGTTTTGCAGGCTGTTGGGCACTACGGTGAGCCTTTCGTCCGGGTACCACCCAGAGTCTAACGGCCAGACAGAGAGGGTCAACCAGGAGCTGGAGTCCATCCTTCGGTGTCTGGTCTCTGACAGTCCGGCTTCGTGGTACAGGCAGTTAGTCTGGGTGGAGTATGCGCACAATTCCCTTCCCTGTTCGTCCACTGGGCTGTCTCCCTTTGAGTGCGTGTATGGTTACCAACCTCCCCTGTTTCCTGCCTTGGAGTCGGAGGTTAGTGTTCCGTCAGCTCTGGCGATGGTGCGACGGTGCAAGCGCGCTTGGCTCAAGGCCAGAAGCAAGCTCTTGCAGTGCTCTGCAGAACGCAAGCGGCTTGCAGACCGGCGCCGGGTTCCCGCACCAACTTATGATGTTGGTCAGCGTGTGTGGCTCTCCACCCGGGACCTGCCAATCCGCTCGGACGCTAAGAAGCTGGCGTCAAGGTTTATTGGACCTTATCCAATCGTGAAGCTGGTTGGTCCATCTGCAGTCCGCCTTCGTTTGCCCCGCTCGCTTCGCGTCCACCCCACCTTTCATGTATCGAAGGTTAAACCTGCCCGGGAGAGCCCCCTGGTTCCCTCTTCAAGAGCCCCTCCTCCCCCCCGTATTGTAGAGGGTGAGGAGGTTTTTTCAGTCAGGCGGCTCCTGGCAGCTCGCCGGCGTGGCCGGGGTTTTCAATACCTGGTTGACTGGGAGGGGTATGGTCCTGAGGAACGTGCCTGGGTACCTGCTAGGGACATCTTGGACCCAGGCATGGTCAGAGACTTCCACAGGCAGCATCCTGAGATGCCTGGGCCGTCTGGAGCCGGTCGTGGAGGGGGGGGTACTGTCAGGGTGTAGGCTGAGGTCCCCTTTAAGAGTGGGCGGGCCATAGGTCTGGGCTGTCCAGCACCTCACCTGTGGCCACTTGTCTGTAATCACCCTGCCCTATATATGTCCTGTCTGTGTGTTTGTTCAGTGTTGGTTTGTTTGTTATTGATGTCCTGTCCGTCCGGTCCAGTGTTCGTCGTCCATGTCTCGTCCGGTCTGTCCAGGGCGTTGGAGTCCAGTCTGCTGCACCCCGCAGGTCAAGGAGCAACCGGCGGTTCATCTGTCTGTGCTGTCAGTCAATAAAAGACTTGTTTGAACTCAGCCTGTTTCCAGAGTCCTGCACTTGGGTCCTGTCCATGATCCGTGACAAGACCGAGCCACACCCTGCTAAAGCTAGCGCTTTACACAGCAGAAACAAGGAGATGCATTCATTGAGGTCTTCCGCGATTATCACACGATCTTCACACGGGTCTCGCAAGAAAGAGGGGTCACAGAGCTCCACCTGGTGTGCGTCCCCACTGACCTAAAGGCACCACCATCTCCTGTACACCAGTACATACTCTTTCTAGCTGTATACGCGGTAAAGCGGTGCTGGAGCACGAAGGTGGTCCCCGCTAACCAGTATCAGCTACTTTCTTCCTCTGGCCACCGCCAGTCCGCCTGGAACCGGTGCCAGATCGGCTACTGAGACCCACCATCGGTGTCATGTTACAACACGGGATCCCAACTGAAACCAAAAAGTGGTTTGGTGATGGTTGAAGAGGCCATCAGTCTGCAGTGAGGAGTTGATCTGGACTTTGTGACATACATGGATGTCAATAAAGCTTTGAACACGAGTAAGCAATAACACTGGGTGCAGTAGACAGCACAGTGCCTTTCTTCTTACAGCTCTCAGACTTTCCCGCTGTAACTGGTAGTGTCTAGCCACTTGAGCATTTGCTGCCAACAGCCAAGCCTCACCATGGGAGCATCGATTCAACCTGCTGTTTCATGAATAGAACACTTTGGTCCTATGGATTTCCATTTTCCCTCCAGAGGAAAATATGTGGCAACCAATACTTTATGCAAGCAGAGACATCTTGTATTGAACGTCAAGTAAGAGTAAAACAATGTTTGTCAAGAAAGCTTCTTCAGCCGTGAGTAATATGAGACTATAATTAGCCGAGCAGCTGCTTTAGTGTCGATAGCAGAATTTTTCAACTAACTTCACTCAGCTTCAAATCACATATCCACGCATTAAAATAGCATACAGATCAGTCATCTCTTACACTGTTTTCTTGGTTATTTACAATTAAAGATGGAAAATTCAACAGGAAACATCAGTGAATCTGACAGGTTCTATTCAAGTATATCTTTTCCTTCCAATTTAATGAAAAAAGTGATGTTTGTGGAAAGAGGAGGCGGTGGATGCCTGAAATAGAATCCCCAAAGTGGTTGTGTTGTTTCAGCAGTTCCATAAAAACATGCTCCCCACTGCATGCTGATATGTATGTAAACAAGACCTTCTTTCTGTTGTCTCACAATTTTAAAACATCCTGCTTTAGAGACACTCAGATCCTGCTGCACTACCTTTATAAATCTGGAGATAATTTTAATTTCTCCACAACATTTAGGTCTACTGTGAGCTTATACCACAAAATGTCAACCCTGCAGCTCTGTGTATGAAATCTGAGTGAACATCTGACCACAGCCAGCATTTTTCCCACTTTAATGTCTTATAATGACCCTGCCTGTACCTCATTATAAAACCAGCAGTGTTGTGTCATGTGTTGTTAAAACATTGTGGCTGCTGAATGCAAAAAAAAAAAAAAAAAGGAAAAACTAATGTCATTGACAAATCTTCAAGTCTCTTGTTTTTGTGTGAAGCAGCTTTCTCAATTCTGAATTGAAGAGTGTTCAGCATGCAGCTCTTGAGCCAGAACTGGCCCAAAAGAGCCTCTGATGCATCTGGTGGGATGGGCTTTGAAATTATGAAAAAACAAATCAAGCTGCAACTAGCGGTGAATGGGTCCTCAAACCATTGGTGGTCAGTAAAGCCGTGTTTCCACCGCACAAAAATTGCAGGGCCGGAACAGAACCTTACGAAGCGGTACGGCAAAGTGTAACCGGCGCTAAATCTGGTACCCATTTCCACTGCAGAAAGGAGCTTAAAAAGTAGGCGGGGCTTAGAACTCCACAGATATGTGACGTTACAACAGTCGTCTCAGCCAGGTGTCAGATCTGGATCTTATGAATCCTCTGTTGTTGTTGTTTGCATCCTCCACTTTGCACTAGTTGTTCACTTTGATTTTCTTCCATGTTGGTCCCGAGACACTCCGGCGACTTGCCCCACACCTGAGCCTGCCCCGGCTGACAGTGGCACAGAGCCGTGCTGGTGCGCTGCACTGGGACACGGAAGCTCTCAGCTTTCTGCTCAGACGCTGGACACGGAGGCCGCTCCGAGCATCTCTTTGCATTGCATCCGCCTTCTGCCCAACCACCAGCAGCGCGGACGCCGAGCTTTCTGTTAAAACGCGATGCAGAATGCTGACAGCCGCTGCATCGCGTTTGAACAGAAACCTCTGACGCGATGCAAAGACAGACCCAGCATGGCACAGCACACCAACAATATGCACCCCTGGCACAGCGCACTGGCGCTAGGCTGCAAACAGAAAGCTCTGAAGCAATGCAAAGTCCCGAGCCCCAGTCTCCCCCTGCCTCATATCCACTCTTTCACGACCAACACGAAAGTTGAGAAAGAAAGAAAAGGAAAAGAAAAAAAACAACTAGTGCAAAGCTGACCACACTAACAGCAGAGGATTCATCCAGCCGACACATTAAAATATTGAGGCCGTGTAGTAAATCACTGACCAATCAACAGAAAGCTCCTCAAACTCAGACCCGTTCCATGGTCCTGGTACCCTGACGGAGGGGGAGCGGAAAAGCGACCGCCATCGGAAAATCACAACTTCTTGCAGTGGAAATGCGAACCGTAATGGATTATACCTGTCCATTCCAGCACTTTTTGTGTGGTGGAAACGGGCTCAACTGGATCCAGTGATGTGACTTTTTTTTTTTATTAAAAAAATGTTTTTTATATATACACAAAACAGTCATTCCTAGGTGCATTTTAACAGAGAAAATAGAAAACATATCCAAATGAGCAAGCAGGTTTATTTACGACTGTGGAAAGGAAAAACTCCCCCAACAGGGAGAAACCTTTGAAGAAACCAGAGTCAGAGGTGGAGGAATTCTGCTGACCGGTTGGGGTGAAAGGATAGAGGAGAGGAGAGGAGAGGAAAGACAGAGAGATAGATTGAGAGGATAGAGGAGAGGAGAGGGAAGACAGAGAGATAGATTGAGAGGATAGAGGAGAGGAGAGGGAAGACAGAGAGATAGATTGAGAGGATAGAGGAGAGGAGAGGGAAGACAGAGAGATAGATTGACTGATCCAAATATTTTCCAACTGTTGAGATTAAACCAACCTGAGCAGCTCAATAATGACAGTAACATGATTTTCTAGCAAGACTATAAATTAGCAGGAAGGCAAAAACACAAAAAACAAAAAACAAAAACAACAACAATGATAACAAAAGCATAAACAACATGACACAAAACAAAGAACAAAAACATGATTTTGATAATTGAAAGAATAGCAGAAAACAAGAAAAATCAGCAGGAAAATCTCATCGATGAGGACTGGAGGTGTGCGTGCATGTACGTGTGGTTTGTCCACTGGGTGTGGTTGGAACTGTTGTGGGGGGGCCCGCAGTACCACCCCGGGGCCTGAGGCCACCAGGGACAGACGCTGCCACTCCGGCACCCGGGGAGGCCCCGACAAACCCACCCGGAGAGCCACGCCCCAAACCCTGAAGGCACCAGACGGAGGGTGCAGAGAGGACCCCCCCCCCCCCCCCCCCCCCCCCAGGCAAGAGGGGCCCACAAGAGAAGGATAAAGGGCTCTGAGCAGCTGCCATTGTTTGTTTTATGTATATATATAATGTTTGTGTCAAATACACTTAGTAACCCTTCCAAATATGTATTAAATACCACTTCTGAGCTGCTGCACGGAGCGCCCCAGTTGAGTTTGGACGAGTTGTCCGGGATCTCATGGACAAGTTGTCCGGGTTTGCAGTTTTATGGACAAGTTGTCTGCGCACCGAGAAAAAGCACCAAATGTGTGTGTGTGTGTGTGTGTGTGTGTGTGTGTGTGTGTGTGTGTGTGTGTGTGTGTGTGTGTGTGTGTGTGTGTGTGTGTGTGTGTGTGTCTACATGCGATAAACTGCTGCTGCAGTATTGTGTGTTCTGTGCATGCAGTTACTCCTTCCCATTATCTGCACATCAATGTGAAATAAAGTGTGTTTTGTCAGTAAAAAAATCCGCTGCTCTTCCTTTTAAATCCTCATCCCACACTGTAGTCGGAGCCAGAGACTGAGCGTGTCTGACGTAATTACTGCTCTGACTTCCACTTGTTTCAATTTCACAACCCATGAAACCACACTTCATCCAACAGTAAGTCAAAATAAAAAAGAAAAAAAAGAAACATGACCTGCAGTGTGATAAAGTGGAGCAGGAAAAGTGTTGGTTGAACTCTGACTGGACTGAACAGTTTAGTTTTGTATTACCACCCTGCTTGATCTGCACAAGACCAGAGCTTCAGCTTAGTGGCTCATCACTCACTCTCCACATGTCACCAGCTTTAATGTCAACGACCCTCCAAGGTTTCATAGCCGCAACACAGAAAACATAATGTGATACAAGCCCTCCGTGTCATCACTTATTTCATGGAACCTTGCCAAAGCTAAGAAAATATTTGATGATGCCGTGTTGAACATTTTTTTTAAACGCAATTAGTATTGTTGATGAAGCTTTAATTCCTGACCACAGATCATGACTTTGAACTGAATTCTATGATTCAGGGCCGAGGCATCGCGCGTTGTCACGGACAGTCGCCACCTTTTATCATGCGTTAAAACCCCACAACCTTTCCCTACCTCCTTCTCCACACCTCCATCCATACTCCCTCATTTCTTCACTCTCCCTTACTCTCAGTCCCTCCTTTCTCTTTCTATCCCCTTCTCTTGTATGCTAATTCTGTTTCTTCATTTGGTTTTGTATCCTCATAGGCCTGAGCTACATCAACCCCCCCTGAAGGAGCAGAGTAGTGCAGCCCAGTCAGGTAACTCTGTCGTTGAAGGAGGAGGAGGACTTCTTTTCGACAACCGAGCAGACGGATCAACAGGACGATAACACCAAGCAACGACAGTCCCTACCTACATGGCCAGTCCAACTGTGACCATGGACATCCTGAAAACATTTCCACCTGTGTGCCACCTGTCTCTGAAGCTCAACACACCTCTACCTGCCTCTGCTGCCTGGGAGAGGCACTTTAGCTCAGCAGGAATGCTTTTTAGACCCAAGAGAGCTAGGCTACTTTCTGAGAACTTGGAAAACCTGCTTCTCATGCAGCTCAACAAAAGGTTTTGTTAGTGTTGTTTACCATGCCTTCACATTAGACTCACATAGAGGGATGGAGCGATGCAGTGTAGAGAGATGGAGAGGGGTTCTAGTATTTGTTGTGTAGGTGTAAACATATAATGAGTTACTCATCTGAGGAACACAAGAATGGTGTCTATACTGTGAAGAGTTTTTCATTGAGCTTCACTGAATACACATTGTACAACATTTTCTTTTTTCTATTTGTAATTTATTTGGCAGGGACATTTCAGTGTTTATTGTACCAGATAATGGCTAGAAACGTTACTCTACCAACCGAGCTATACTGCCCCAAACAATAGAAATGCAACATAAAAACAGGTGCAGCATCTCAAATTGGGTTAAAAGCCAAGGAATAAAAATGTTTTCTAAATATTCTATTATCCAGCTTTTCAACACTTTCTCGTTGGACCAAAAAATATTGTATTCAGAGTGTATTGCCCCAAATTGAGCTTTTCCTTGATTTTCAGTTGATCAAATGATTTTCATCCATTTGGAGCTGCATTCAGAATCTGATGTGTCTGTGTGAGCTGGATTGGATCCACCCACACATGCCCATCTTGGGAATAAGAGGAAGTACTTCCTCTCGCAGTGCCATGTGCCAGAGCAGAGCTGCCTAAATGTGGGAGGGGCAAAGGGAGGGCCTACCTTGTTTGGGATTGCCTGAACCCGGGATGACCACGAGCAGAATGCTGCTCTTTGCCTGTCAGTGTGGAGCGCTTAGATCCATTACTTCCCACAGAAGAAGAACCACGTGATCACCAGAGTCGTTAGCCAGGAGGATGACATTAAAGACCGCGCGCAGTACTGAGTTGGTGCTGAGCAGTGGTTTAAAATCGGACTGGATAACCTCTAAAATAATGTGTTCAAAGTAAAACTTTAGCAGCAAGTAGACAAGATATTAGAAAAAAAAGGTCGCTTGGAGATGGGCTGTGAATTAACCTGAACAGTGTGATCAAGTCCAGGTTCCTTCAGAAGTGGTTGTACTATGTTATGTTTGATGAAATATGAATAACTAACATTTCTGGATGAAAACAACAAATAAAAGTCATATATATATATTTAAACTCATTCCCAGAATGTGGATTTATCTGATTCGCGCTTAGCCTGAAATCATATTGACAACAAGTTAAACAATCAAACTGTGTCCCTCCATTTAATGACAAAACTGGGTCACAAATGTCAGACTGTGTGTGTGTGTGTGTGTGTTAGTATTTGTTATTTACATTTCGGTTTTAAATGAAAGCCACACAGAGAAATGTCAGCAGCGTCCTGCAGGCGATAACATCACAGGTGGATGAAGCTGCCTGGCTTTAATAAAAAGCTCATGTCCAGATATTATTCCACGAATATAAAACCACCCAGACAAGAAAGGAGAGCCTGAGACAGACTCCGCTGACTTTCTCTGTGGACGTCGGTCGAATCTTACCTTCGTAGCTGAACCTCATTTTCGTGCTGACACAGCGATGATGATGATGAGGATGGTAAGGGCGATGGCACCAGCCACCAACAGGTAGCACTTCCTCTTCCTCAGCTGTCTCTGGTGAGAAAAAGAGTTCATTGGAAATGTGGAGGATTCAGATTCAGACACCTTTATTTATCTCACAAGGGGCAATTCATTTGTCGTTCCCAGTTGTACATTCGCATGCATGAATTGGTCATCACTCATACAATCTGTCGAGAAGTAGCAAGTGACAAAGGGAAATGTCTAGGGTTGCAAAGGGGCAGAAAATGTCCAGTAAATCTCTGGAAACATTCCATGGGAAGTCAAGCTGGGGAATTTTGAACATTTTTAAAATGAACTGAATTGTCACTGAGCTGACAATGCACATGGCCACTGAATAAAATGACTTTTGAACAAACGTACTTTCAATAAGTTTGAAAAGTCACTAAATGGTACTACAATCAAGCACAGATTGCTGTGTTAAGGCCTGCATGGCAGATTGATCACATCATTTAACACAGACTAAATTTTAACTCATAATTCATATTACCTACAAATAGATTGGTCGTAATTAATTTCAGGGGATCAGAGGAAGTAAATGGCCTGTAAAGTAACAAATATATATTTTAAAAACTCACCATTAATAAGGATTCCTCCTACAGTAAAGTAAGCTGCTAACTAAGTGCTTTTTTGGAGGTGACTGAAAGCGCATAGAGAAACCTTTATTCATTCACAGCAGTCACATAGGTGGAGCTAAAACTGCGTTGTAGCCACAGCTGTCCTGGGATGCTGACAGTAGTATTACTCATAATCACGCCTTCTTGCCACAGCGGTTCAGTTTTATTCCCATAAATTCCCATTAGAATTTAGTTGCCAACTTTGAAAATTCCTGGAGTTTTGCAACCCGAGAAATGTCAGAACATAAGAAATCAATCAAACTAGGTGGTTAAGGTTAGTGAACGCTACACATCAGCCTGGATGACAAAGTTAAATCACGTGTTAACTGTGCTGTATGTGTGTGTGACGCGTACGTGCATCAGGAGGCAAACATCTGGAGGTGGATACTATTTGCTGAAAGTGTTTCAGCATTTGTGGAAAAGCTGAGCTGCACTTTCATAGCCACAACACCTCACTCAGATTTCTGCTCATAATTTCACACACACACACAGCAAAATAGAAAAAGGAAGAGGAACAACAGGAAAAGTCCCAGAAAGATTGTTTCATTTCATCATGATGGATAATTATCCCCCACCGTGGCCGATAGGCCCCGAAGGGGGATCTTGAAACAGTCTCCGTACGTCCGTCCGTTCGAACGTTTCTACCTATATCTCGGCAACCCCTGGGCCCACAGTGACCAAACTTCACATGTGGATACATCTCAGAGGGGGAAGGGATACTATGGTGACCTTGACCTAATTTGCATATTAAGTAGGTCACAGGGTCACGAAGTGCTTAAAAACACATTTTGGGCTCTGGAGGCCTAGGTTTTTGAGCTAGGGCTCTGAAATTTTATACACACATGATACACACTCCAGGGATAACCTCCAGTACACCAAGTGACCTGACCTTGACCTTGGAGATTGGTAGGGTCTGAAGTTTGCTCGTCATGGTTGCACAATACATGTATTTTCATATAAACATTTCTCCTCATTTCTCAGCAGTTCCTGGGCCCACAGTCACCAAACTTCACACATGGACACTCCACCTGGGGAGAAGGGCACCATGGTGACCATGACCTAATTTGCATATCAGGTCACAGGTGCATAAAAACACCTTTTGGGCTCTGGAGACGTATTTTGACATAGCTTATGAAGAAGACCTTTCAGATTCTACACAATTATCTACTAGGACCCATGGAACACCCTCTAGTGTACCAAGTGTGCTGCCTTAGAGCTGCTTTGTGAGAAAATATAAAGCCCTCCGGCGGGGGATTAGCCCAGCAACGGCCTTCTTGTTAAGTATATTGTGGCAGGACGAAGGATGAGTCAGAGCTGAAGGTAGGAACTCGTCTTTATTTAGCAACCGCCAAAACTCGACTGAACAGTACGGCAACAGCCCCGGAGCAGGAGCGCTAAAACCACGCCCCTTTTCCCATCATCCTGCTGGGTGAGAGGCCTGAGTCCTAACGACCACCATACAGCCCCCCCCCCCCCCGAACACCCAGAAGGGAAATCTGGGAAACCAGTCAGTACCTCACTGGACTATTTATAGAGTTTATTGCAACTATAATAGAGACTAATTAAAATGATAGTGAGCTTTGGTACAAAACCATGAGTATTCACATCATGAGGTTCACACTGTATGTTGAGGTATTTCAAATGAACTGTGTCCTACTCAATAATAAATTAGATAATGACTCAAAGAATACATCTTGCTAATAAGGTGGTTAAACATTGACTAGACTAATCAGCTTCCATTGAAACAGTACCTCTGCCACTATACTAATGGTTAAATAAAACTAATTTATTGTTTTCTCTATCAAGTCTGTGACTGTTGATTCAAGGCAAATGGCATTGAGGAAGCTCATGGAAAGTTAATTCAGTTTCAGAAGAGTTTTATTTCCAGAGCACTAAATACAAAGTCATCTCCCATGACTTTCATAAAAAAAGAAAAGAAAACCTGCATGAGCAAGAAATGGAAATGCTGAGAAACGCTTCACAGCAAGAAAACAGTAGAACCAGATTCAGTGGTGGAGAAACCTGCAAAACCAGACCATTACACCCCTTCGGTGGAACGTGACAAAAGAATGATTTATTAATGATTCCAAAATAAGGCAAAATGGCTGTGGAGGAGGTTGGGAGTGGGGGTTGTGCCAAAAAAAAATTATAAATACAATAAAACCATGCCTTGCTATCCTTCACCTAAATACAAAAAAACTTAATCAAAAAGCTTGGCTGATTTATCCAAGAACAGTGGTGAAATCAAAGTAAATACAATGGTGGTACCAACCAAATAACCTAAGGTTTTTAACAACTGAATACCTACATGAGTGAAATGTGTACAGGGTACCCCAACTTACCCAAGTCCTCAACTCAACTCAACTCAACTCAACTCACACCACGAACCTACAAACTACTCGGGGAAGATGTCAGCGAGATCAGCACTCCATACACAAGCCCAACAAAGATAAACTAAAGACAAGCCTCTCTTCCTTGCAGGAGGTTGCTGGCCATGATTGGCCCGTTCAGGAGACACAAAACAAGCCACAGGTGCAGACACCTGAGAGCAGACAGAGGAGGAGGGAGAGAAATGCGCAGGAGGGAAAATAAACCCACCCACAAACCAAGCTTAACTTCTATATGCTGGTAATGTAACACAGACTCGGATGAGAAACCTGCAGAACCAGACTCAGAGGAGAAACCTGCAGAACCAGACAAGAATGAGAAACCTACACAACCAGACTCCGATGAGAAACCTGCAAAACCACACTCAGATGAGAAACCTGCAGTAACAGACTCAGTTGAGAAACCTGCAGTAACAGACTCAGATGAGAAACCTGCAGTAAAAGACTCAGATGAGAAACCTGCAGTAACAGACTCAGAGGAGAAACCTGCAGAACCAGACTCAGATGAGAAACCTGCAGAACCAGACTCAGATGAGAAACCTGCAGTAACAGACTCAGTTGAGAAACCTGCAGTAACAGACTCAGATGAGAAACCTGCAGTAACAGACTCAGTTGAGAAACCTGCAGTAACAGACTCAGATGAGAAACCTGCAGTAACAGACTCAGAGGAGAAACCTGCAGAACCAGACTCAGAGGAGAAACCTGCAGTAACAGACTCAGAGGAGAAACCTGCAGTAACAGACTCAGATGAGAAACCTGCAGTAACAGACTCAGAGGAGAAACCTGCAGTAACAGACTCAGAGGAGAAACCTGCAGAACCAGACTCAGAGGAGAAACCTGCAGAACCAGACAAGAATGAGAAACCTACACAACCAGACTCCGATGAGAAACCTGCAAAACCACACTCAGATGAGAAACCTGCAGTAACAGACTCAGAGGAGAAACCTGCAGAACCAGACTCGGATGAGAAACCTGCAGAACCAGGCTCAGAGGAGAAACCTACACAACCAGACTCCGATGAGAAACCTGCAAAACCACACTCAGATGAGAAACCTGCAGAACCAGACTCGGATGAGAAACCTGCAGAACCAGGCTCAGAGGAGAAACCTGCAGAACCAGGCTCAGAGGAGAAACCTGCAGAACCAGACTCCGATGAGAAACCTGCAAAACCACACTCAGATGAGAAACCTGCAGAACAAGACAAGGATGAGAAACCTGCAGCTCTGTACTCAGAGGAGAAACCTTCAGAACCAGACTAGGATGAGAAAATTGCAGAACCAGGCTCGGAGGAGAAACCTGCAGAACCAGACTCAGTGGAGAAATCTGCAGAACCAGGCTCAGAGGAGAAACCTGCAGAACCAGGCTCGGAGGAGAAACCTGCAGAACCAGACTCAGTGGAGAAATCTGCAGAACCAGGCTCAGAGGAGAAACCTGCAGAACCAGGCTCAGATGAAAAACCTTCAGAACCAGAGTCGGTGGAGGAGACTTTCTGTTGGGATGTAAAAACCATTTGTTCAGATGTTATTCTGATCTAAAGGTACAGTGCAGCACTGAATTATCATTATTAATAGTCATTATTTGTTCATTTCTTTCAACCATAATTATTGTGATAAATGTGTTCATAATAATGGTGAAACACATAGACAGACCAGTTTTCATTCAGAGACAAATCATTCATTCATTTACCTGTTGTTTATCATGCATCTCAAAACTTTGACCTCCTGGACATTTCAATGAAATCCATTGATTTGATCTATTATTGGTCTTATTGGCAGAATACTTGTCCGAGTTGTTGATGATTCTGAATTTGTGAATAGGCTAAAAACAGGCAACCATTGATATTCATCAGTGGTTTGTGTTCAGGCTCTGAAATAGGACGTCTCATGTCATGTGAGCTGTACTTTCTTAGTGTTTTCTCTAGAGTGAACAGAGAAGATAGCTTTGCATGATTTAATTGTTTTCAGTGTGTTATTTTAGATTTCTGTGGAATTTGTAGCTCATCTTTCTTTTTCTCTCTCCAACCACAAGGTGTGTTTAAATGATTTTGATGTCAGAAAAAAAGGACATGTTCAGATGTGTAAGTATCAGTATAAATGTTACTGGGTCAGAGTAAATTAACATGGCACACAGCATTAATGACAGATTTGATTTTGAAATGAATATCCCTTTGGAATGATGCAGTTGCAGCTTTAAATCATTCAAAAAAATCATAGTAAAATATGTAAACATCAGCTCTGCAGTGTGATTGTGACAAAGTGAAGCATTGTGACATTAGAGAGCTTTTAGTGCAGACTGGTCAGAGATAATCTCCAAAATGGCCCATTCTGGTTCTATCTATGCCATTTAAAATGTCTCATCTACCAAAATATATATTCTACATATACTGTATATGACTTCGGGTGTCATTACATCCAAATACAACCGTTACTGGCTTTTTTTTCGTTAAATCCAGCAGATCTGAATATACTCAATCTAACGCTCTTTGTGCCATTATTCTGTAACCACAGACAGAATCAACAAGAATCAACGCAGAATGAGCAACTTTGCCTGTGTTGAAAAAGGGAAAGGAAAACTGAAGAGAGCTGACCAGTGGACATTTCTCAGTCTTTCATGAAAGTGAAACTCTGATGATGTGGACAGGTTAAATTGAATTATTATTACTTGAATTCTGTCTCAATGTGAAAAACATTCCTCACGAAAACGACTAGATTATGCCCCAAAATTACTTTATTTTATTGAAATTTGGTTCATTTGGCTCATTTTATTGACTGCACAGTGTGTGGATTTTCTATCGCAGTTTTCTTTTTTACATTGACTTTAATTTGATATTCCTCTTTTCTGGGTGGTGCTGTGTAACAGACAGGTAACAATCTAACGAACATTTTTTTTTCTATTTGTATGTTCAGGATTTGTATAATGGGTGACAAAAAGACAAATAGAAGTTTCTCAACAAGAGCATTCTGTTAATGCCCTCACCCTTGAGTAATAAACAGCTGGTGTCTGACTAAAAATTGCAAAACTGATCACTTTTTTTTATTGTGGTGTTTTGTGATTTTTCAAGGTTGAAAATATTTCAGCCATTTCTTTGAGTTCGTCATGCATTTTGTATCAAAAACTAGCCCATAGGTGAAAGAATGTTCCTCCACTCATCATTAAAAGTAATTTTTCTGAAACAGATTGATGTTGTCTGCAGTTTCGATTCGGTTTCACATGTGAGCTACAGTCCGATGTGCAGACTGCTCTTGTTGACCATGTAAATAGGAGAAGAGCAAAAATGTGTGCAGAGAAGGTTTATGGGATATTTAAATATATTCCTTAGCTCCTTGTCTCCTCAGGCAGTGACGATGTGTTGGAGCACAGAATCTATGTTGTTTTGAAATGCTTTTTCTTCCTTTTTCTCCCAGCCTGTTTTGTGCTACAAAGGGAATGAGAGCAGTGCGTTCGACCAGAGCCGAGGCTGGAGTCTTTAAATCCTGACGCGCTTCAAAGCACGGAGAGAGCAATTCATCTTCTTATCTGAGACTCAAAACAGGCTTTCTGTGAGGAAGAGAGAGGGAGAGGGGGAGCGGGTAGAGCCAGAGAAAAAATGCTGTCGAGTAATTTTCCGTTTAAACGTTCCACTCCACAACAATTTGCATAAGCAGCCCTGCGTCTGTGATAAGAAGATTGGTAATTTTCAAAGGCTCTGTGGGGATTGAGAATTAAAAGCCTTTCTCCGCTATCTCCCCTCTTGCAGCTGGCCACCACAGATTCCCCAGCTTCTCTCACGCATTTCCTCCGAACTACGCCTTACAAACTTTCTGCGCCAGCTTCTCCTTCCCCCTGCTCGCTGTGACAGCCTCTCCCAAACCACACTCTCCCCTGCTCCGTCTCCTGCCTGCAATTCCCATTGCTGCTCTTATTTGGGGGAACAAGACAATAAATAAGTTAGCGGGAGGACAAAAGGGCTTTGTGTGGCAAAGGAGCAGTTGCAGTATTTTCAAAGCCGAATTCTCCAGATTGCCGCGAGGCAGGAGGGAAGGCTCACAGTCTGAGCAAAAAAAAGCTACTGGGTGTAAAACCCTGGGGATAACGGCTCTCCCTCTGCACTGCTCTCCAGGTGTCTGCTGTGTTATTTGTGTTAATGAATATCATGGTTTTAGGTAGCAAGCCATCCAGTCGGTCAATGGACGTTTAATTTTCGGAAAAGAAGATAGAAAAAATAGTAAACGTGTTGCTCACAGCCTCTAAAATATGTGTATAATGGTCATCACTATTTGTCACCATCTAATTTTGCCTGAATTCAATCAAAAGAGGATTTTGTGATCAACCAATCCACTAATCTTACTGTCAACAACATTACAATTCATCAATCTTGTGAAGTTTAAAACCATTCAAATACTATGTAGAGCAAATAATAATCTGCTGTTGGGGGGGCATTCAGAAACTGTTTCGGGAAAGAGAAGGTTACAACTTCAGAATTAGTTTAAAACGCATAAAGTCTGCACCACCATAAAAAGCATCTCACAACCAGGCTGTTAACCTATGGAATACAATATATGTAAGAATCAAACAATTACCAAAGTTAATTCAGTTTAAAAATGTATAAAGATTTGATTGTAGTGAGGTCCAGGGTTTTGTCACAAGAAGGAGGGTTTGCGTGCTTATGGTGTCACATTGATTGTTGATTGATGAATGTTGTATAGTTTCACTGTAGATACATGGGTTTAATTATGAAATTATACTGAAGTTAAATTAAGATAAAAAATGATTCTGTAACTAAAAAGATAACTTTTTTGCAAACTAGACCCAATGCCCACTAAACTGTTTAAAGATATTTTCCCTGTGATTAGTACATCAACACAAGATCAGATCAACTTATCTCTAATAACAGGTTATTTACCACAAGCCTTTAAGGTTGCTGTTGTTAAACCTCTTCTTCAAAAACACACCTTGACCCAGGAGTCTTAGCAAATTACAGGCCAACATCCAACCTTCCCTTTATTTTTAAAATCTTAGAAAAAGTGGTTTCAAGTCAGCTTTGTGACCATTTAAGCAAAAATGACTTATTTGAGTCTTTCCAGTCAGGTTTTAGAGTTCCTCAGAGCACAGAGACACTCTGGTCAAAGTTACTAATGATCTTCTCATGGCTTCAGACAAAGACCTGGTCTCTGTTCTGGTCCTGTTAGATCTCAGTGCTGCTTTTCATACTATTGATCAGAACATCCTATTGCAGAGTCTAGAACATCATCAGGTACGTCACTAAACTGGTTCAGATCATATTTATCAGACAGGTTCCATTTTGTTCATGTTCACGATAATTCCAAAGTCCAGACTGAGGTTAAACATGGAGTTCCACAGGGTTCTGTCTTAGGTCCTATACTTTTTACTTTATACATGCTTCCTGTAGGGGATATTATTAAAAAAAACCTCCATTAACTTCCATTGTATGTGCAGATGACACACAAATCTATTTATCTATGAAACCTGACAATAATAACCAACTTTCTAAACTAGAAGCTTGTTTTAAGATATAAAGGATTGGATGAGCCTTAATTTCCTGCTCCCGAACTCAGATCAAACTGAAATTATTACATTTGGGCCAAAATATCTGAGAGACAAATTATCTAAAGATATAGTCACACTGGATGGTATTACTTTGCCCTTCGGTACGACTGTGAAGAACCTGGGAGTTATTTTTGATCAGGATGTATCCTTTAACTCACACATTAAACAAATCTGCAGGACTGCCTTTTTTCACCTATGCAATATTTCCGAAATTAGAAACATGCTGACTCGGAGTGATGCCGAAAAACTAGTCCACGTATTTATTACTTAGAGAGTAGACTATTGTAACTCCCTATTATCAGGGTGTCCAAATGACTGCTTAAAAAGTCTTCAATTAATTCAAACTGCTGCAGTGAGAGTCCTGACAAGGACCAGCATAAGAGATCACATCATTCCAATACTAACCTCTCTTCATTGGCTCCCTGTTAAATTCAGAATAGAATTTAAAATCCTTCTTCTAACCTATACAGCTCTTAACAACCAGGCTCCATCATATCTTAAAGAACTGTTTTTCCTGTATCTCCCAAGAAGAACACTTCATTCTCAGAGTGCTAGCTTACTGGAGGTTCCTAGGTTTTTTTTAAAGTAGAATGGGAGGCAGAGCCTTCAGCTCTCAAGCTCCCGTCTTGTGGAACCAGATCCCAGTTTCAGTTAGGGAGGCTGAAACAGTCTCTACTTTCAAGGCCAGACTCAAAACTTTTCTATTCACTAAAGCTTAGTTACGGCTGCACCCCCTCCCGGCCTCTCTCTCTACCTCTCGCTCTACCTCTTTCTCTACCTCTCTGTCTCTATCTCTCTCTACCTGGACCAGAGTCTGTTTCTTGCCGATTACCGAATCAAGGTTTGTATCTCCCCACCCAATCTATCTCTGTGTCATCTCTATCCTCTCCTCTCCTCTATCCCCTCACCCCAAATGGTCAGCAGAATTCCTCCACCTCTGAGTCTGGTACTACAAAGGTTTCTTCCTCTTAGAGGGAGTTTTTCTTTCCACAGTCGCAAATAAACCTGCTTGCTCATGTGGATATGTTGGGTTTTTCTCTTTTCTCTGTTAAAAGCACCTCGGAATGACAGTGTTGTATTTGGTGCTATATAAATAAAGTTGAATTGAATTGAATAATGACTATGAAAAGGGGTAGGATTAAATAACTCTACATTTCTTCCCACCCCCTTTTGAACATGTAAAGCTATCGCATATATATATATATATATATATATATATATATATATATATATATATATATATATATATATATATATATATATTATTGGCAAACACCCCCCATAGATACATTTTATTTTTATTATGTCATAGAGAGTTTGGAAAAGGCTTTTCTGGCGACAGCAATAGTGTGTTTCTCTGAAAGGCCAGCAGAGGGCGCATGGCGGTGGAAGGGAGTCTTGGGCCTGCAGTCAAAGGAACGCCGCTGAAGTTGTCTGCCTCTTTCTTTACATTTCAGGTGCTAAGCTAGGCAAGCGGGCCTGTTGCCAGGAGTGGAGTTAGAAGCACGCCATGTTGTAGAATGATACATTACTGAGAGATAAATGAGGTTTGTTTAGTTCTGTTCAGAGACTAATTTGTATATTTTGATTGTTATTCAATGTGATTTCTGTTTGCTCCATGTGTGTTCATTGATAAGGATTGCAATTGTGATGATAAATATGATGCTTTGGTTTGTCAAGTATTTACTGTGGCTAGTTTTGTATTGTCCAATGATGTTAAACTTAATGCTACAACATGATTGTTACTCACATCAAAGAATTCACTTATTCTGTACTGGTGAAAATGAGTAAGGTGAGAGGATGACACTTGTTAAAATAAAAAAAGCACATATTAAATCCTGCAGACAAAGCAAACGCCTGCTGAAGTTGTCTGCCTCTTTCTTTACATTTCAGGATTTAATCACACTTCTCCCTGACACACAGGGTCAGGGGGGCAACGAATGCATAAAAACATTTTTACGTAATTAACGTACATTTGTTTTCCTTTGGGGTTTGCTTGTTTGTTTGTTTTTAACTCCCTTACCTGAGCAGCCTCATGTGCAGTGTCTCTGGGAGCAGCACTGCGACCACGGAGCAGCACAATACCTAGACCAGTGTTTTTCAACCACTGTGCCGCGGCACACTGGCGTTCCGCGAGATATAGTCAGGTGAGCCGTGGGGAATTATCCAATTTCACATTTTTTCTAAAAAAAACATTTACTCTCACAGCCGCTGTCACCTGTGAGAGCAGTGTGCAGAGTAATCATGTATAAATACTGAGGCGAGCGCCGTGGAAGAATTGCTTTGAGTCAAGATTCTTTTCTGCCAGCTGATCATCAGAGACTTTTATTTTGACATGAACACAAGCATCTGGAACTTCATAACAGGATCACATTCCACACAACACATTTCTCACTCATGGTTTCACACCAACATCCAACAAACCAAACTAGATGATATAATGAACTATCTGAACCGAGGAACAAAAACACAACACAAGCACAAATCAACACACACAACAACCCCGACAATAACCCTCAATAACCTCCGGCAACACATAACCTGAACTCCCATCATGCCCTGCAGCGACCAACTCCGTGATGCTACAATACTCTTCACCACTAGATGGCAGCACAGAACTTTGCTAGTGAAATGAAACTTAACAGACGTCAGTGTGGTTAATCTCCACCTCCTGCTCCCATCTTGTATCAAAGTACTGTGTCAGTGACAGTGATGGAGAAGTTTTAGAAAAGGAAGAATGTGAACCAGGATCTCAGCTCTTCATCCATCAGGTCCAGGTTTCACACTGAGGGAGTAAAAATAAAAACAAGAAATTGGGAAATACTTTTTTCTGTATTTATTTAATTCCTGTTGATAAAGCATTGATGGGAATGACTTTATATTGTTAATAGAGGCTACAGAGTTTCAAAATTTTAACATTTTAGGGTGGTGGTGTGCCTTGAGATTTTTCAAAAGAAAAAATTGTGCCTTGGCTCAAATTAATATTAATATTAAGGTAGAAAGTTTCACTTTAGAAGTTCCCTGGCTGATTGAGAAAGTGAAAGTCATTAGCTTTAAGAGTGTGTGTGTGTGTGTGTGTGTGTGTGTGTGTGGCGGGGGGGGGGGGGGGTTGACCTGCACTCTAACAAACCCAGATTTATTTAGATGTTGATTAGTTCATGTATTTAGGTTTTATTATTTTGCTGATATTGGAGAGAAACAGTTTCATCAAAAGCTAAAAGGACATCATAAGAATAGTCTTTGAATTGAAATATAGTCTGTGTGTTGAGTCGACATTAATTCCGTGGTTTTCCCTGAATAAATATCCATTACAAGCTTCAGTTTGGTGACTTGGGTGATTATTCTGCACTGCTTCTTCTCTTTTCAGGCCAATATTGTTCTGCCTCCTTAGAAAACAGAAACTGAGCTTTAGTTCACACATCCAGGATTGAACCTTTTGGATCTTCTGGTCACACAGGTGGAGGCATTTCTGCTATGAATTAAATTTCTCATCAGATTTTTTTCCGGAGTTTTTGTGTCTGTATGATTACATCAGTGACTTCTTATAATCTAGTTACAAATGTCTGACATATGACTGCACGGCAACACACCCCAGCTGTCATATAGTGAAGTTTGCGGACGACACAGCAGTAGTGGGACGCATCACAAACAACGATGAGTCCAAATACAGAGAGGAGGTGGAACACCTGATGCAGTGGTGCAGTGAAAACAACCTCTGCATCAACGGGGAAAAGACCAAGGAGATGGTGGTGGACTTCAGGAGGGTCAGGTGCCCCCCCGCTCCCCTGCACATCGGAGGAGCAGCTGTGGAAGTGGTTTCCAGCTACAAGTACCTGGGGGTACACTTGTCCAAGGACCTCACCTGGAGCGCCAACACACCACCAACGTCTCTACTTCCTCAGGAAGTTGCGGAGGGCGGGTCTGGGAGGCTCCGTCCTGAGGAGCTTCTACCACTGTGCGGTGGAGAGCGTCCTCTGCAGCTGCATCACTGCGTGGCATGGCGGATGCACCGCCGCTGAGAGGAAGGCTCTGCAGAGGGTGGTAAAGGCCGCTCAGAGGACTCCCCACCACCTCGGACCTCTACACAGCACGATGCAGGGGGAGGGCTCTCCGCATCATGAAGGACTCCACCCACCCAGAACATGGACTGTTTCAGCCCCTCCCCTCAGGAAAGCGGCTGAGGAGCATTCAGAGCAAAACCACCAGGCTCAGGAACAGCTTCTTCCTTGAAGCTGTGAGACTAGTGAACTCCAGCCATGTTCCGTAGACTCCCTCACAATTTTGCACTACAACACTTTACACTTTACATTTCTGCTCTTGTATATTTGTATATATTTTTACGCTCTATATATTTTATTACTGGCTTACCGGGACCTGAGTCCAAATTTCGTATCATTTCTTTTTGATATGACAATAAAGAATCCTTGAATCCTTGAATCCTTGAATAAAACTGCCATCCAATCTTTTTTATTATAAGCATTTCATTTTTGAAGCTGAATTGCATTCTGCGTCTGCTCATGATCAACTGCTTGTTTTTAGACTTTAATGTCCTAAGATATTTTAAACTAACTGCAAAAACTCATAAATACTGTTGGGATCTCACAGGACCACAGAAAGTTTGTTCATTTTTTGGTTAGAGACAATATTCATTTGTCATGAGACACAGTCATGACATGAATTCTGACCCAGGAATGTGATTGACCATCACACCCAGTGGGGGCGGAGGGCCTTCTGCAGGACCTTCCTCCCCCCCTTTCTGCTCACAAGACTCTTCCCCCATGCAATCAGCCAGTCACTGATTGGTTGAAGCTCTCAGGCTTTGACACCTCTGAATCCACACGTGGAACAAAGAGCCTGCGAAGCCAGGCTTCTTTCTCTCTTGCAAAGCAAACTCCAAGGAGGTGGGTTTCTGAAGAGCTGCTCCCAGCAGCTCAACTCACCCAGCGTTAGCATACAGCTAACACCAGACGCTCTTGCAACCAGAGGCCTTCACTCCTCAACAACTCTGCTGACCCGACCACGAGGGTCAGACCTTCCCCTGATCCAGAGACCAGCACCCAGAGTCTGCTCTCCAGGGAACCACCCGGTTCCTCCAGGACGGACCAGGGAAACGACACCTCACAGAACTTCTTTGTGTTTTCCTCAACCAGCAGGAAAACCATCACAGACCTGAGCGACCAGCTCCTCAGTCTGGACAAAAGGAATAACCAGGAGCTGTAAAGAAGGACTCCTGAAACATCAACTTCATCTTCTTCTCCTCAGCCTGCAGAACCAGCAACCACAGTTAGCAGGAGGTGCTAACTACAGGAGAAGACACCAGCTTCCCTCCAGCAGGACAACAACTGAACTCCTTCAAGGAAGTGGTAACAACAACTGGGCTTTACCTGAGATTAGTTAAACCTGATGCTATGATAGAACTGTTTAACTTCATGAAGATGTGTTGATTCTGTTACAGTGATTGAGTTCTATAGATAATGATATTAGGAGCAGTTATCAACCTGTAAACCGACGTTAGCTCTGCCACAGACACAGGGTCTGCATGCTAATCTTTGCTTTACTAACTAGTTAACTCACAATCCTACACATATCACATCAAAGACAACATCACACAGTAACTGAACACCATCTGACGACTCCTGACGTTTTACAAGACAAATCGCAGTCACATAAACTCATTCTAGAAATGGTCCTTTAGCAGAGACACACCAGAAGCAGATGCTGCGGCTAGCTTCTATTGTTCCATTGCTATCAGCACATGGTGGAGACCCAGGACAGACCTCCTGTTCTCTGATAACCTCCATTTGAATGTAGTTTCTTGTGATCCGCCATCTTGTTTTGTAGTTCCATCACATGTCACACACACACACACACACTCCCCCCAACTCTCTCTCTCTCTTTCTCTCTCCACACACACACATGCACCTACACACACCAATCTGTATATAGGTAGTTAGAATCTGTGTTTTATTTGTTTTCATTGTTAATAAATATAATGTTTGGAATCATACTTGCTGTGTTATTAATGTGCACAAAGGTGAATGAAATGTCGACCTCTTCTGTGTCAAGAACTCCAAAATCCTTCAAGCTTTACTGTTAATTCTGGTAATTGTAATTAATTATCCCCCGCCGTGGCTGATAGGCCCCGAAGGGGGATCTTGAAACAGTCTCCGTACGTCCGTACGTCCGTCCGTTCGAACGTTTCTACCTATATCTCGGCAACCCCTGGGCCCACAGTGACCAAACTTCACATGTGGATACATCTCAGAGGGGGAAGGGATACTATGGTGACCTTGACCTAATTTGCATATTAAGTAGGTCACAGGGTCACGAAGTGCTTAAAAACACATTTTGGGCTCTGGAGGCCTAGGTTTTTGAGCTAGGGCTCTGAAATTTTATACACACATGATACACACTCCAGGGATAACCTCCAGTACACCAAGTGACCTGACCTTGACCTTGAAGATTGGTAGGGTCTGAAGTTTGCTCGTCATGGTTGCACAATACATGTATTTTCATATAAACATTTCTCCTCATTTCTCAGCAGTTCCTGGGCCCACAGTCACCAAACTTCACACATGGACACTCCACCTGGGGAGAAGGGGCACCATGGTGACCATGACCTAATTTGCATATCAGGTCACAGGGTCACTAAGTGCATAAAAACACCTTTTGGGCTCTGGAGACGTATTTTGACATAGCTTATGAAGAAGACCTTTCAGATTCTACACAATTATCTACTAGGACCCATGGAACACCCTCTAGTGTACCAAGTGTGCTGCCTTAGAGCTGGCTTTGTGAGAAAATATAAAGCCCTCCGGCGGGGGATTAGCCCAGCAACGGCCTTCTTGTTTAACTATTAATTCAAATTCCTGATTAACTGTTTAGTATATCTTATGAGACTGATATAACTGAACTGGCTATCATTTCCTGCTTAGACAGGTGGAGCTCCGAGGTTCTGATACAGATCAGATTAAATTTCAACAACATTATTAATAACTATCTTTGATAATTATTAATCATTATCGATAGCCAACCAAAACATAAATAGTGATCCATATGAGGTAGTAAATCCCTACATAGTGGTGCCCCCCGCGAGGGCATAGCAAAGTCGACTTTCATTCATATTTGTGCAATATTAATATCAGCGTACTTTGGTACAAACCAAAAATCTCTGATTCCGGTGTGAAATCTCCCAAAGCTTTCACATCCACCATTGTCTTCCTGCTACCGCAGTAGACATCCAGCCGTACTTACAAAAGTACGATGTGGTGAAAATTATTTTATTCACAACTGAATCAAAATTGAGAGACAGTGTGTGAGTAAATAAGTCCTTTGAGTTACACTGGAGTTGCTGCTCCAGCTGATGTCTCCAAGTCACTGCCCTGCAGTGAAACATTAGCATTCGAATGACACCCATTCAATGCAACTAGAAGCAAAGTTGGTGATTCCATTGTCCTTAAACTTATCACACCAGTGCCACCGGCCGTGTGATACTTCAAGAGTGAGTGAGAATCAGCTGATACTGCCAACGCATATCAGCATAAGAGCATTTAGCCACAGTGACCAAAACACTGTGAAGTTTTTACCTCGCTGTTATTTCACAAATTCCAGCTTGAGTTAAAGTTAAAACTTTTCCTAACTGATACTGCCATGCATTTTAGTTAGTGTATGTTTTAACCCTGGTACGCATTTGCAATTGTAAATTCCTACCTGATCTTATCTGTGTGTGTGAAGCTCTCTCTCCACAGGGAGTCCCCCTCACCACAGAGAGAAGAACAATCCTTTGATCAGGCTAACCACAGGAACATTTATGGTGTCTGCTAGACAACTCCATAAACACACACTTAAGTTTTCAAACGATAACTTAATCTTAGCCTCATCATCATCATCCCTTTTGAAACAATGGAAATCAATAATTTGGACGAGTTGATCGCTTCAATTGCAAAAAGCTTGAAACCTGGTTTCACGGAACTCATTGGCAGATTGAGTCTGGCTGAATGCAATGAAGAGATAATCTCTCTAATTAGTGGTTCTGGTAATGCACAGACTGCATCCCATGGTTCATTGTTGAGATGTTTGCTTCTAATCTTTCATAGGCAAACCACCCTCGCCTGTAAAATTAAAGCAGACTTAGAAAAGGAAGTAGAACTTTTAAAAGTGCAAAATGCTTCTCTCCTCCATGAAGCTGGGACAGCGAGTAGGAAAGCATTACACTACTTAAAAGATCTACACGCAGCAGAGTCAGAACTCTGCTCACAAAGAGAAGAACTGTTCAGGCTTAGATCAGAGAATCTAATCCCAGTCAGATCTTCCAGCCAATGTGACTCTGGTTTTTCAGATTCATCCTCTGTGGAAGAGGAGCAGGGATCCCCACAGACGGTGAAATCTGTCCCAACCGAGTCAATGTCTTTGGGACTCCAGTCACCTGTGACCTGTCTGTCAACAGACAGAGACAACAATGACTTGACTTCCCAGTTTTCCGACTCAGATTTTGAGGAGACAGTAAGATTATCTTCCAGATTCTCTGATCCAAGTCCCTCTCATCCATCTTGTGACTCCCAGGTCAACAGGAGAAGGGGGGTCAGCTGCTTCACAGCTCCCCCTGACACACCTCCCAGACCTGAGGTATGTGACTCAAGCCATACCTTTTCAAATGCTAATTTAGTCCTGCCTTTATCAGAGAGGAAATCCAAGTTCCCTCGCTTTAAAGAGCTGACATTTTTAGCAGAAGACATGCCAATATTTGATCCAGACAACTCTGATCAACATATTGAGGATTATTTGAGAGAGTTAGACACTCACCTAGTTGATCTTCCACATGCCACCGACAGGGAAAGGATTCTCTTTTTGCAGAAAACCAGCTCACGAGCGGTCCATCAGTTTATCCAAACACAACCTCCCAGTGTGCAAGACAACTACACTCAGCTTCGCCAAGCGATGACTGAAGAATTTTCTTCTGCCGTTGATGAAACTGACTGTATAGTTGCAGCTCTCCAAATTAAACATTCACGTATTGAAAATCCCAGGGATTTTTATCAACGTTTGAGACACACGTACCCTTTCAGGGTAGAAACGCACCGGGCTTGGAAGAGAACCCAAAGTTCAAATCCATGTTCTTGCGTAACCTGCACCCTTCCATACGTGTTCACGTTGCACTCATGACACTTAAAGGTATTCCATCCATGCATGAGCTCAGGAAGATCACACAAGCAGTCTGGGAAACTGCTGTCACTTCCAAAATCATCGCAAAACCATCTGAACCTGCCAGTTCCAATCCTACAGTGTCAAACAGATGTTCTCCCCCACACCCCTCTCACAACAGGTCGAGGGGGGGTGTGAAAAGACAGCAGGGAACCCAGAAGCGTAACCGCTGCATCCCACAGCTGCCTAGAGATGGCCATGCTCAGAACAGAAGCTGCAGAAGACCATACTGGGAGATTCTGTCTCAAAACCAAGACGTGCACAGTGACCGGTCTGACAGCGACGCCCACTCTGACAGTTCTGACAGTTCCAGGCACAGTCAGGACTTCTCAGACAGGGACAACGCCTTCGACCGTCTCTCTGTCTCCCACAACCAGGAGCGTTACCGCCCGGAGCCCCGAACAAACCACAGACGCTCCAGAGCTCCTCATAGTCCATCCCTGCACTGACATCAACACCAATGCTAATCCAATGTAGCCAACTTGTTTCCTGCAGTTAGGCAGACTTGAGTTGTCAGCAGCAGCAGAAACTCCGTCCCTAAACAGTAATAGCAAGACACCCTGCTATTAACTTGGTAAGCCTAACTTCTGATTGGACTCAAAACACTGCTGTCTACTTAACAAGTACACTGGATTATATTTTGTGTACAACCTTGTCAGACACATAGCTAGTTTGAAACACTAGTTAGGACTCAGTATGACTTACACATAGTCATATACATGCATTTCTGAAGACACAGGGGGGATGTTGGGATCTGCAGGACCACAGAAAGTTTGTTCATTTTTTGGTTAGAGACAATATTCATTTGTCATGAGACGCAGTCATGACATGAATTCTGACCCAGGAATGTGATTGACCATCACACCCAGTGGGGGTGGAGGGCCTTCTGCAGGACCTTCCTCCCCCCCTTTCTGCTCAAGACTCTCCCCCATGCAATCAGCCAGTCACTGATTGGTTGAAGCTCTCAGGCTTTGACACCTCTGAATTGCTATCAGCACATGGCCAAGACTCAGGACAGACCTCCTGTTCTCTGATAACCTCCATTTGGAATGTAGTTTCTTGTGATCCGCCATCTTGTTTTGTAGTTACATCACACGTCACACACACACACTCCCTCCAACTCTCTCTCTCTCTTTCTCTCTCCACACACACATGCACCTACACACACCCAGCTGTATATAGGTGGTTAGAATCTGTGTTTATTTGTTTTCATTGTTAATAAATATAGTTTTTGGAATCATACTTGCTGTTTTATTAATGAGCACAAAGGTGAATGAAATGTCGACCTCTTCTGTGTCAAGAACTCCAAAATCCTTCAAGCTTTACTGTTAATTCTGGTAATTGTAATTAATTGAACTATTAATTCAAATTCCTGATGAACTGTTTAGTATATCTTATGAGACTGATAGAACTGAATTGTCTATCATTTCCTGTTAAGACAGTGGAGCTCCGAGGTTCTGATACAGATCAGATTACATTTCAATAACATTATTAATAACTATCTTTGATAATTATTAATCATTATCGATAGCCAACCAAAACATAAATAGTGATCCATATGAGGTAGTAAATCCCTACATACCTTTCAATGAATGTAAGGTAGCAGAAAAACAGCTCGCAGTATGAGCGTTGTCATATTTGCTCCAAAACACTGAGGGATTAATTTTGTCTGTGATGAATTTGCTGTGATAATGGTGGAAAACATTTGAGCAATCAGGGTCCAGAAAGGTAGAAAGCTTTTCCGCTGCAGTTTCATATTATGGAATATAACTTGCTTTGCACAGCTTTTAAGCCATGTCATTGTTCTGCCTCTCATGTATTCTAGTCATGTGCTGTCCTTGTTCAGAAAATCCTACTTGCCTATTTGAAGGTCAGCTGTGCCGATCAAGTGAAAGGAGGAGAAATTAGTTAAGGCAAAGAGGAGATAGAGGAGGAACATGAATGCACCGCTCAATCTTCCCATACTGCTGCAGCCACCTGAGATTTTCTATCATCACAGAAACATTTCTTAATGCCCCATTCTCTACAGCAAATAAACAAAAAACAAGTGCATTACAACTACCAACAATGACAGAACAGCCATAGAAATGTCTCTCTAACCTCTGCCTCTCACACCACCGAGACAAACTTGCTGTGTTTCTGGTGGAAAAACAACTTACCTAGTGTGACACAAGAAATATCCTCATAATACTACAATAATGCAATGCAATGATAATGGCCATAATATTATTCTCCCTTTATCGCATCTGGTCAAGAAAATTGGGAGTCCATAAAATAAATAATGTTTACAGCAGAACTGCCTCACTCATAATCGGCTTATGTGTAATTTACATAAAACTCAAAGCCCATACAGTCGCCCTGATTATGATATTTAAGAGGGGCAGCAAATAAACACAGGCTTGATGGCCAATCCTGTCATCCTGGGAGGAAACCCAGTGACAAGCAGTCAACAATGGAGCAGAAACACTGAGCAGCATTAGCATGTTGGGCCTTTCATTGACTGGCCATCTGGAAAAAAACATTTCTGTTGTGTACCTCTGACATGGTGAATACTTTTCTCTGACCCCACTAACAGAGGTGCAAAAATGTGATGGATGCAATTATGAGAAAACCATTTCAATCCCATGGTGTAGTTAAAAGAAGTCACTGCAGCACATTGATGGACATGGACACATTATTTCTTTTCAATACAATAAAACTGTCTAGTTTCAACACGAGCTGGACACATTTATTTTCATTCAGCAGTTTTTTGACAGGTAAGATAGAAATACTTAATCTATTGTGCGTGTCTGCATGCACGTGTGTGTGTGTGTGTGTGAGAGAGAGAGAGAGTGTGTGTGTGAGATAAAGGGCTCATTCTAACTTTTAATGAATGTCTGGAGAATGGAGGTTCATTCTGATGTAAAAATATATGTTTGTTTGGAGCCTAAGATTGAGGAAAAATAATGCTCACTACATTCTGGATGGGAAATAATAGACAGTTCTCCACACTAAGATTATAAAAGGACATGAGATGAGGGGCACAATTCATTATTTTGTTGTTTATCTTGTTCCTTATTCCAGAAGGTCTCCCCATGCCAACCCCCTAGTTCATGAAGCACCTCTGTTCACTTTTCCTCCTCTGTATCTTGGCATCTGTTGTCTTAGTCGCCTTTGCAGTGTTCCCAGTGTAGGGATTTCTTACCTCATAAGGATCACTATTCAGGTTGTGGTTGGCTATCGATAATGATGAATAATTATCAAAGATAGTTATTAATAATGTTATTGAAATTTAATCTGATCTGTATCAGAACCTCGGAGCTCCACCTGTCTTAACAGGAAATGATAGACAACTCAGTTCTATCAGTCTCATAAGATATACTAAACAGTTCATCAGGAATTTGAATTAATAGTTAAATTAATTACAATTACCAGAATTAACAGTCAAGGTTGAAGGATTTTGGAGTTCTTGACACAGAAGAGGTCGACATTTCATTCACCTTTGTGCTCGTTAATAAAACAGCAAGTATGATTCCAAACATTATATTTATTTACAATTAAAACAAACAAAACACAGATTCTAACTACCTATATACAGCTTGGTGTGTGTAGGTGTGTGTGTGTGTGTGTGTGTGTGTGTGTGTGTGTGTGTGTGTGTGTGTGTGTGTGTGTGTGTGTGTGTGTGTGTGTGTGTGGAGAGAGACAAAGAGAGAGAGGTGGAGGGAGTGTGTGTGTGAGACGTGTGATGGAACTACAAAACAAGATGGCGGATCACAAGAAACTACATTCAAATGGAGGTTATCAGAGAGCAGGAAGTCTGTCCTGGGTCTCCACCATGTGCTGGAGAACAATGGAACATGGAAGCTAGTCTTTAGCATCTGCTTCCTGTGTGTCTCTGCTAGAGGACCATTTCTAGAATGTCTCTGGGTCCTGGGAAGGTCTGACCCCCGTGGTCGGGTCAGCATAGGATTTGAGGAGTGAAGGCCTCTGGTGTTAGCTGTATGCTAACGCTGGGGGAGTTGCCTCCAACAAGCCACCTACTCGACTCACTGCAAGGGAGACTGTGACACTGGTTTTACAGCCTTTTGTTGCAAGTGTGTGGATTCGAAGGTGTTGAATCCTGAGAGCTTCAACCAATCAGTGACTGGCTGAGTGTATGGGGGAAGCGTCTTTTCAGCAGAAAATGGGGGAGGGTCTGCTGTGGTAAAAGGTCCCCCCCCACTGGGTGTGATGGTCAATCACATTCCTGGGTAAGAATTCATATACCATGACTGTGTATCATGACATGTGAAAATTGTCTTTCCCTAGAAATGAACAAACTTTCTGTGTCCTTGTGAGCTCCCAACACCAGTGAGCCCGTCTGTCTTCATCTATCACCCATCTTGGTTGGTCGCCATCGGGCTGTCTGTCGCCCCCCACCAGGCTCTCAACGCTGCCCTCACAGGGCTCGCTTCTCTGCCCTCGTTGGACCCTCCACGCCGCCTATGTTGGGCTCTCATCACCAGGCTCCCCGCTGCCTCGTTTGACACCCCCACTTCCAGCCCCTCAGGCTCTGCATAGCACCACAACTCACAGGGTATGCACAGACCGAACTAGCAGACTAATCCTAGATCATTGTGTCCATGTTTTCATAACTTCGTTCACAGTCTTCTGCTGGGGTCTGAGTGCCAAATGACCTACTGAAGCTACTAAAGCTCTGCTCACGTGTATCTGTGTTTGTCAGTCTTTCCAGGCTTGACATGAGATGAAGAATGAGCTGAGCTGTAAAGCAAAGCTCACTGTGACTTCAAGAATGCAGTGTTCTGTCGTACAATGAAAGGTGTTTGCACCACAGTCTCACAGTGAAAGATTCTCCAGTCTTCTTCAACTACTGCTTACAACTACATTTACCGCAGCGATCAAACTGGTGCTGTTCCTGCACACAATCATTTACAAATTCTCAAGAACATTCTCTCTCGGTTGCCATACATGCTCTCTGGCTTTCTCATGTACATTGCCAATTGCTGCATTCATGGATTCAGGATTGGCAATTTAATTTTTTGAGAGATTACCATACATTGATTCAGTAGATGTTTCTAGGCTCCATGATGGACAGAGCAGCAGGTGAATTACACATTTCTTGGAGCCACTTGGGCGCTCACAGCCCATTTCATTGCAGCAGATCAGTTCTTTCTCACGTTGCTGCTTTATCGGATATTCCTCAAGTTTCCGAACATTAACTTGAGGCAGTTTTCAGGGTCCCTCCTTCAGTGCACGAGGTTAATTTCACCGGGCCAGACTTAAAACTTTTCTAGTTATAGTTTCCAAGTTGAAGCGAGTTCAGATCACACAATATTTTTGATTGAGTTTCAGCAGGTTTGAATCGCCAGAAGACAGGAACAGCTACTGTCCTCTTTTTAAACAGTGTTCCATGTGTAGCTATGTATGCTCATTGCCTGCGTGTGTCTCTCTCTTGTCGTCTATAGTCAGTGCTCGCTCTGTATCTTCTTACTGAACGTACAGACGTGGAGCTAAGCTTTGTCTTCAATCTACAACCTGTTGAGTTGTATTATTTTCTGTCTGCCTGAGCTGCTGCCTCAGAATCTGCTTCTGCTACAGGTTTTTTCTTGTTTAATGGCACATTATTTGTCCCTCATATTTTTATGATATGTGCAGTAAGATAACAAGGTTTAAATTGGGTCTACATAAACAAATCTGAGTCAACTGGATTATTTATCTTTCTACAACAACAGTATGAGTCTACTGCCCCGAAGGAAACACACTGCAGGCTTTTCTTAAATCAAATGAGATTGTATAATCACACACTGCATTCAGTGGATCACCTCTGACCAGCTGCTTCACATCTCATTGTTTAAACAGACTGCAGATCCATTTATGGTGAAATGGCTGATTCATCCAAGCTTTTAGAGAATACAATAAAAACAGACAAAAGCTTTTTTGACCCACAAAGAAATCTTTGTTGCTGCTATTGATGCTTAACCTTGAGCAAGTAAAGGTGAGCTAATCTCAGAGCAGAGTGTGGTGTGTACAATCAGACCGAATTCAATAGGGAGAGCCCGAGTTTTCACATCATGAATGTGTAGGAGTGAATCAGAGTGAAGCACCAGCCGTATGGCACCGTCTGACTGTCACAGCTCAGCTGCGGCGTTCAACTCACATCACATTTGCTCCTCCATTTGCCAAGAGCAAAGCTGAAGTTGAAGGAGAAGTTAGTTTAGGAAGCAAGGATAAGGTTTGATCCTCCAATCACAACCTCATTGAGACACAGCGACGCAACCCAAACTAATGTGAATGCTGACGTACAGCACGTACCACAGAGCAAACTAAACACAAGCTTTCACAGAAAAATCTCATCGGTATTTATTGTTCCTCTGCTTGTTTGAGAGAAGTGCTACAGTGTAGGAATTACTGCTGTGTGTTCTTTTCAGTTTGTCTTCAGACTTTGTTGTGTAGACCTGACTTCTGATGTGTTGCTGTGCTTTCCAAAGATCTGTCACTCAAACAGCAGGTCTGTTTCTTTCGTTCAGCTGTCTGATTTGAGAATTTTGGCTAATCAAGGTTCTGAAGGTGCCACTTTGTCAACAAAGTAAATACTCTGTATTTGTTCAGTCACAGGATTGCTGGTGGGTAGAAAAGGAGAAAATACACAAGGATGTATAGAGCTCTTTGTTACTTGCTGCTGAAGGAATTAGCTGAAAACTTTCAAATCTGAGAAGAAAATGGAAAATGCTATTTTTTAAGAACACATTTAATAAGTGTTGTACAGTTTATGTATTGCATAGCAGGAGCTTGGCAGCTGCTGAACATCATAAAAAAAACATCAGAGTTTAAAAACAATGGGACAATTTGTAGATGTGGTTGGGGGTGTTGTCAATGCTGGACTTTGACATTCCAGCAGGAGGCGTATAATTATTGCCCTAAACTGGACTCTTTCTATCCCGGCTTACTACTTTGCAAATAATATATTTATATGAGCTTTTTACATTCATTTCTTTCACTTTTTGAAAGAGGGCTGGGTGTTATACTGAATGAACTCTGTATACTATGAACTACGGCTTGTTCTCTGTGCAATACAGAAAAGATGATGTGAATATTTGAGTGTTACACTGTAGGTTTTAGCTGCAAGCATTAAATTGCTGGCAGCAGCCAGCAGGCTCTCAGAGATAGAACGAGCACACCTACAGACATCCCATAATCTTGTGAGAGCTATGTCATACACCGTATCTCAGCAGAGTGCTAGCGGGTAGCGGAATGTGTGAATGGACATGAAGATGGAATAAGACGAGTTCATTCTATAGAAGAAGAGGACAGGGTCCATTGTGTGGCAGTAGTTTGTAATCAAGAAGGAAGACATTAAACAAACAAGTGTGCAAAATATGCTGCAACAGAGTCGCCACAAAAGGTAGCAGCACAACAAACTCACATCACAGTCTAAAAATCCACACGCTAAAATATGAATAGCGTCTGAACCTATGCACACCAACATCTCCTTCAAAACAACTAAGAAGCCAAAGCAACCAGCGCGGACGCAATTGAGTCGGGCATCTTTCCTTTCCAGATCAATGCCAAACCACATAAATAGTTCAAAACATAAGGAGATAATATTGCTGTAACCCACCGCATGACAGAAGACATAGTCCTCGTGAGTCTGGTTAAAACAGTCTGGATTCAAAAATCTCATCAACACAGTTGATCCAAAATATACTCTATCTGGTTACAAATATTTTTCTGCAAAAGCTCCTCTTGCATTGTATACTCAGGTGAGAGGTGAAAATAAGAAAATGACAATTTTTGTGAAGATCCACACCTCGCACCAGCAACGGAGCCTCCCTCCCTGATACACCTGTGGGTGATTATCTAATTAATTCTTTCCACGTCTTGACCACTGCAGCATATGCAGCATATATGCACATATATGCTGCATATATATGCGATATATATGCAGCAAATATATTGTCATATATGAGAATATATTTGCTGCATATATTGTCATTTATGTGCATATATGCAGCACTTATGTGCATATATGTGCATATATATGCTGCATATAGGTTTCATATATGTGCATATATCCTCATATAGGTTCTTTCCATGTGGGATGGGCTATATATATATATGTGGAAATAAAGAAGCAGTACAGGAGACCTATATGGCCTGTATATTCACACATATGCACCTCAATTTTGCCTATATGTGGCATATATATGCATAGATGTAGCATATATGTGCATATATGCAGCATATATATGGTCATATATATTCATTTATGTGCATATATGCAGCATTTATGTGCATAGATGCAGCATATATATTGTCATATATGTGAATATATGCAGCATTTATGTGCATATATGCAGCCCATATATTGTCATATATGTGCATATATGCAGCATTTATGTGCATATATGCAGCCCATATATTGTCATATATGTGCATATATCCTCATATAGGTTCTTTCCATGTGGGGGCAGCAGGATTTTTCTTTGTTGAGAAAAAAAAAGCCACTCTCCGTCCAAGTAATAGACATCAAGAGCTTGAACGCCTTCATAGTGAAGAACCGGTCGCATCTTCCCCTGATCAATCTATCCTTCAAACTTCTCTGCAAGGCCTGGGTATTTACCAAACTGGACCTCCGGAACGCATACCATCTCATCCAGATCAGGGAAGGAGATGAATGGAAGATGGCTTTCAACACCCCACTGCAACATTAAAAGTACAGGACGATGCTGTTGGGACTCACAAATCTACCGGCGGTGTTCCAGTCTTTTATAAGCGCTGTCCTCTGGGACATGCTGAACAAGTTGGTTTTTGTTTATTTGGAAGACATGTTAGTTTCCTCCTGCTCACTGGAGGAGCACCGGGAACACGTCCGCTTTGTCCTCAACCGGCTGTATGTCAAGCTGGAAAAATGTGAGTTCCACTCCGCCTCCGTGCAGTACCTCAGCTTCATCATCGCACAGGGGCAACTCTGTCCAGACCTGGCCAAGGTTCAAGCCGTCGCGGGGTAACCCGTCTCCATAACCTGGAAGGAGCTGTTGAGATTCCTGGGGTTCGCCAACTTTTACCGCCGTTTCATCAGAGCCTACATTAGGGTAGCCAGTCCCCTAACACAACTCACCTCCGCCAAGATTCCATTCCGGTGGTCTGAGGAAGCAACTGCAGTGTTCACCTGGCTTAAAACCCTCTTCGCCAGCACCCTGGTTCTTCTTTATCCAGACCCCTCTCGGCAGTTCGTGGTGGAAGTAGAAACTTCTGATACCGGGGTTGGAGCGGTGGAGCGAGAGAAACTATGACATTGGGAATCGGGATCTGCTGGCGGTGGTGTGGGCTCTGCAAGAATGGATACACTGGTTGGAGAGCACTACAGTCCCGTTCATCATCTGGATGGACCATAAGAATCTGGAGCACCTTCGCTTGGCCCGCAGGCTGAACTCCCGTCAGGCACGCTGGTTCCTCTTCCTGAGTAGGTTCAACTACAGTCTGTCCTTCCGACCTGGATCTCGGAACATCAAACCTGACGCCGGGGCCCCCCGGGTCTGGGGTCTGCCCTTGTCAGGCCTGCAGCACAGACCCTGACACACCTGAGGAAGTCAGAGCCACTCTGAAGAAACTTAACAGGAAAGCCCCCAGCATCTGTGGAATAACTGCTGAGAAGCCAAAATCAGGCGGCGATAGCATCGTTGAATGGCTCACCCACATATTCAATAAAGTGTGGGAGAGAGAGAGACTTCCCAGCATATGAACCAGAGGAGTTATCCTACCCTTCTGGAAGCATAAGGGTGACAGACTTGTCTGCGAAAACCACAGAGACATTACCCTTCTTTCTATCCCCGGTAAGCTCTTTACCAGGATCTTGCTCATTCGTGTTCTCTCAGCCATCAGAAGCAGTCGCTGTTCCCAGCAGGTAGGCTTCATGCCCAACCACTCCACAACAGACCTCCTCTCCGGTGTTCGTCTGCTAATAGAGAAGAGCCATGAATTCTGTAAAGTCCGCCATCTCTATATCGGGTTCATAGATCTGAAGGTTTTTACACCATCTGCCATGCTTCACTGTGAAGTATTCTACAGACCCTTGGAGCACCATCTAAGATCATTGCCCTGTTCAAACTGCTTTACAGCAATGCACAGAGCTGTGTCCCTATTAACGGCAGAGACTTTGGCTCGTTTCCCATCGTCAGTGGCATTCGCCAGGGCTGTGTGGCTGCTCCCGACCTCTTCAATTGCATCATTGACCATCTGATGTTCAGGGTCTGTAAGCAGGTTCCCAGAGTGTCCTTCAGCAGCTACCACCTGACTAACCTGGAGTACGCAGACGACACCATTCTGCTAAGCACATCTCACAGTCAGCTGAGAGATGCTCTGGGCATATACAGTGAGGAGGCAGAGAAGCTGGGCCTCCAAGTGAGCTGGCCAAAAACCAAGTTCATGTATGTGGGTGATAGATTGGATCCACCTCCCCACGGCTTGGTGACAATATTGTAGAACATGTCAAGAACTTTGTGTATCTGGGGTCCATAGTGACAGACAACAGGGGCCTAAAACCAGAGATTATCCACAGAAGAGCCCTGGCTGCATCAGCTCTGCAGTCTCTCTGGAAACCACTCTGGTGGCACCAGACCATCTCACGCAAGACGAAGCTCTGGATTTACAACTCTGCAGTACTCTCTATCCAGCTTCATGGCTTGGAGACTTGACCTTTAACCCTCTGGGGCCGATTGACGCTCTGGAGCGTCAAAATCACATGACCGTTTGAAAAGGCAGTAGCGTCACAGCACAGCGTCATCTGGTCCAGTGTTTCAATCCGTGTCGAAAGTGCAGATATAAAACTACAAGCTCGTTTTTAAATTATGTCGATAGCCCAAATAAAAGGAGATATGAGGAAAACTGTGTCCGTGTTTTTCCGCGACATTTTAGTGCGCGTCAGGTGCCGAAGAGCGGTCAGGAGTGAAAGTGAAAGTAACGGAGCAGCAAAAAAAAACAACACTCATAATGAGCCAGTAAACCTTTCACTCATTGGTTGAGAAGAAGAGCCCATGTCCAATCAAAAGTTTCCATAGTGGGAGGTGTCATTTTGTTTAGTTCACCATGAAAAAGTAAACAGAGAGACGGAGACAGCGAGAGTGAGTTGAGATTTATATCAGAGAAAAAGCGATTATTATCATGATTTGACCATGTAGTGAGTGTGTAGTGAGTGTGTAGTGAGTGTGTAGTGAGTGTGTAGTGAGTGTGTAGTTAGTGTGTAGTGAGTGTGTAGTGAGTGAGATTAGAGTGTTTTTTAGTTTCAAGTGAACTCTTTTTTTTTTCTCCTATCAAAACAATGACGCGCCTTATGAACGTCGATCCAACTTTTTTTTTTTTTTTTTGAAGGAGCAGAGCATCGAGTCTGACACTGAGTTTGAGAGTGATTCTGATGACAATATTGAAGACCTCAGCTTATTTTTGTTAGAGAGGAGACAGGTGTCCCCCAGACCAGGACAGCTGTCCCCCCCCCCTGTCCCCATCATTCCAGCTCCACCACAACAGCCAAAGGCTAAAATGTAAACATTGCCTGCAGGAACACAAGTAAAGGAAAAACACTCCATGGAAATGCCATGTGTGATGTGTCCCTCTGTGTTGTGTTGGACAGAGTCTGTTTTTTTGAGTGGCACAAATCATTTGTCTTCACCTGACATGTGTGACCTTTTGCAAATAGTTTTACAAAAACGCCTGAGGCAGTGCTTCTATTTCACTGTAAATATCTGTATAGAACTGTTTGTTCAGTCCTGTTTTGATACATTTTAGTTAATTATAGTTTAGATTTACTTTACAAGTAAACAAAATGATTCGTTAACCATGTCTGTGAATTTTATAGTCAATAAATCTGTTTTTACCAGCCGAATTTGTAATTTTATGGTGTTTTTAGATCCACTGTTTTAATACAGTATGCCAAAGTTATGAAAATACTTCAGAAATGCATTTATGAGGTTGTCCTGAACAAAATGACACCAAAAAAGGCAAGGTTTAAGAATTTTATATCTGAGATATAAAGGAAAAATAAATTGTAGTGAAAAACGGCACAAAATGCTTCAGGCCCCAGAGGGTTAAACAACCCTCTGGTTGCAAGAATCGATGGCTCTGATAGCAGGGCTCTCAGAACCATCAAGAACATCAGGTGGCCTCAACGGATTTCCACTGAAGTGCTTAGAGCCAACACACGTGCCATCCCAGAGCATCCCACCTGGCTGTGCAACGTCGCACCTGCTGGTTCGGCCATGTTCTCCGACTTCCTCCTGACCATCCAACGAGAGCCATTCTCCAGTTTGACCCAAGGGCCGCAGGTTGAAGATGACCACGAGGCACACCCCGCACCCGATGGCAACGTCATTACGGGAGACCTCCAACAACGTGGAGTTGCTGTGGAGAATGCAAAACGGCTGGCACAAGACCATCAGCTCTGGAAAGAATTGGTTCATCTGGTAGGCTCAACGCACAGGGACGGGATGCCCCCTTAACCCCCCGCAGGAGCCCTAAGTAAGAAATAAGCTGTTTAATAAATATTGTTTTGGCAAGATTGACTTTGCTGTGATTTTCCTCTTTTAGCAATCAAGTTAAATATCAGCATATATCAATGTAGTATGAAAACAAATCTTTTAATGTAGAACAGAATCATGCTATTTTGATTGCATACATAAAGTAGTGATTTAGGCTAAGGTAAAATATTGAGATATATATTTTGTGTTAGGATATCACCTAAGTATATCAAGATATTGATAAAAAGGCCATCTCACCCAGCCAAAGTTTGAATGGGTTACTCAGTCATCTCCTTTATGAGAGGAAGCGGGCGAGACATCTGTACCAATGCACGAGAAGCTTGGTGTATCTCCTCCTCCTTCGGTTAAACAGTCCATTCTGAATGTTTGTCTGACGCTCACTTTAAATCTGGCAAATCATTTTGTGTTTTGTTTTGTCCACTACTCTCTAGAACAAGGTGCTCTCCACTCAATAATGAAGACTCATGTGAAAAGGATTCCCCAACATGCATTGCAGTCCTGATGAACTGTTAGTAACGTTGGTGTCATGATCCTGCTCTCACTCACCCCTCCCTTCCTGAGAGTTTTCACTCCTCCCCTCCTGTGTTGCCCTTAGTGCTGCCCCTGTGCTCTCCTGCTTCCTCCTCCTGGTCATCGCTGTTTGTAATTGTCATTCGTGTTTTTATTTAGTTCCCCTCTCTTATAGCTGTGGTTGCCAGTTTGTCTGCGTTCTCACCAGTCATACCAGCCATTTTTCTTCGTGTTGCTTTTGTGTTCTGACCTCCTGCCTGCCCGACTTCTCCTGGATTTTCTTCTCAATCACCTGTGCTGGTTTTGACCTTGGACTGCCTGACTTCACTTCTGCCTATGTTTTGCTATTGAACACTTTTGAACGGAGCTTCTTGTCTGCCGTGCAATTGAGTTCCACTAACCCTGACAGTACGAACTGGCCATGGACTCAGCCAGCAGACAAGAGCGCGCCTAACCACCGGAGACTCGATAAGATCTCAATGTCCTGAATGCTCAACTTCAGCGGCACATTGCACAGAGGGATCATGTCCTCTCTGCCCTCGGCACACAACTAAACACCCTCTCGGCACAGGTGAGGAACCTATCACAGATCCAGACCCCCCCGTACTTCCTGCCATACCTTTATCGCCGGTTCTGCTGGCTCCTCCGCCATGTTTTTCGTGTGAAACGAAGATGCTACTGCAGTTTGTTACCCAGTGTGATCTACATTTCGAGCTCCAGGCAGCTGCTTTCCCGACAGAATGAGTCATGGTTGCATTCATTATTTCCTACCTGGGTGGACTAACCAGGCAGCTACATGCACCACCACAGCCGTCTTCCTCAAGGCGCTCACGGACCTGTTTCAGCGATTGCTCAAGGGCCGAGGGGCCGCTCACACCATCATGACGATGCAACAGGGATCCTCGTCAGTGGCTGATTATGCCATCTCCTTCCGCGCCGTTGCTGTTGACAGCAGCTGGAACCCTGAGGCGTTGTATGATGCCTTCTTGTTTGAACTGTCTCCTAGTTTGAAGACTCTTTTGCTCTCCAGTGAGTTACCCGACAGTCTGGATGAGCTGGTGGCACTGGCGATCCAAACAAAGCGGCGTTCGGCTGACTGGGGTTGTGCGCCTCAGGACTCAAGGAGGAAAGATCTGCAAGCTCCAGCATCAGTTCATGGACGACCACCATTGCCCCTCGTCGGTTGCCTTCTGTTCCTCCGGTCTCGGCATCCTCCTCCTGCACAGAGGAACCTATGCAACTGGGCCGGACGCGTCTAACACCTGAGGAGCACGAGAGACAGTTCAGACTCCGGCTCTGCATTGACTGTGGTCAACCTGGGCACCGCCTCACCAACTGTACGATGCGAGGCAAGTCTTCAGATGGTGTGCTGAGGTCACTTCACTCGATCTCAGATTTTGAAGACTCCCAGCGTGCTATGTTCTCTGTTACTCTCTCAACTCTTGGTGTCTCCCTACAGGTGGACTCCGGGGCTGACGCGAACCTCATGCTCTCGCAGCTGGCTGACTCCAATCGAAGCCATTCCCCCTTCAATCCGCCCATTGAGGCTCACGCCCTCGATGGACGCCTCTTGTCCCGCATTACTCGGACCTCTCAGCCAGTACAGGTCAGGTTTCCTGAAGGTCATTCCGAGTCCAGCAGCTCCCACCTATTTAAGTCCCCACAATTCCCTGTGGTCCTGGGTCTCCCCTGGCTTCAACAGCACAACCCCAGTATTGATTGGGTGACGGGACGTGTGAGGAGCTGGGGGCCCCCAGTGCAAAGATAACTGTCTGTGCTCTAAGAACTCCACCCAGCTCACCACTGTTTACCCGGCAACCAGCTCTGTCACGCCCTCCCCTGACCTCGAGAAGATCCTGGCCTGCTATCACGATCTCTTAGAGGTGTTTTCTAAGAGTCGGGCTACCTCTCTGCCTCCACACAGGCCCAATGACTGCGCCATTGATCTGCAGCCTGGCGCCCCAATTCCTCATAGCCGTCTTTACTCTGTCAAAGCCAGAGCAGCAGGCGATGGACGACTACATCAAGGCTTCCCTGGGAGCAGGTATTATCAGGCCATCTTCCTCACCCGAAGGAGCTGGGTGCTGGGTTTTTCTTCGTTTCGAAGAAGGATGGGTCTTTGAGAACTTGTATTGGCTACATAACGCCTCAACGCCATAACTGTTAAGAACCACTATCCTCTGCCACTTATGACATCTGTGTTTGAGCTCCTCAAAGACGCCAACTGGACCTAAGGAATGCTTACCATTTGGTTCACATTCGTGAGGGCGATGAGTGGAAGACAGCCTTCAATACCTCCTCCGGCCACTATTGAGTATTTGGTTATACCAGTAGGGACTAATGTAACGCACCTGCCACCTTTCAGGCCTTAATCAACGATGTCCTCAGGGACTTCCTCAACTGTTTTGTTTTTGTGTACCTGGATGACATTCTTGTGTTTTCCCAGATCAGGAGACTCACATCCAGCATATGAGACTGGTCGCCTCCTGGAGAACAACCTATTTGTTAAAGCTGAGAAACGTGAGTTTCACATTCCCTCAACACCACTCCTTGATATGATCATTTCCCCAGGACACATCCGGATGGACCATCCCAAGATCAGCGCTGTGGCCTCATGGCCCACTCCAGAGAACCGCAAACAACTACAGCGCTTCCTTGGCTTCGCCAATTTTTACAGGAAGTTCATTGAAGATTTCAGTATGGTTGCAGCCCCATCGCACAGACTCACCTCCACTGTTTCTCCATTCTCTTGGACCCCTGAGGCTGACCAGGCATTCAAGAACCTCCGGACAGCTTTCTGCTCTGCCCCCATTCTCGTTCAACCAGATCCCGAGAGGCAATTGGCGCTGGAGGTTGACGCCTCAGATTTGGGCATGGGGCAGTTCGTTCTTTTCTCGTAGCCTTTCAGATGCTGAGAGAAACTACTGTGTGGGAGACAGGGAGCTGTCAAGTTGGCCCTCGAGGAATGGCGGCATTGGCTTGGGGGCTCTACCCAACCCTTCATCGTGTGGACAGACCACAAGAATCTCGAATATCTGACAACAGCGAAGAGGTTAAATGCAGGACAAGCCCGCTGGAGTTTGTTTTTTGCTCGCTTTAACTTCTCTCTGACCTTCAGACCAGGAGAGAAGAACGTCAAACCTGATGCGCTCTCTCGCATCTACGAGGAGGGGGAGGACACCGCCCAGCCTGAGTCTGCCATCCCCTCAGCCAAGATCATCGGGGCTGTCCTTTGGGGAGTGGAGCAGCGAGTGTCAGACACTTTCGTGGTACAGCAGGTACCTGACAATATCCCTGATAACCGCTTGTTTGTTCCACGAGAGCTCCGTTCCTACGTCCTTCAATGGGCTCGCGCTTCTCGGTTGGCGGTCCACCCGGGGTCAGTTGGACATTGGCCTCAGTCCAACAATGTTTTTGGTGGCCCAAACTGCGGGCGGACGTCAGGGAGTATGTGGCAGCCTGTCCTGAGTGCTCCCGTTGCAAGTCCGGTAATTCCCCCCCTGCGGGAAATCTCCCTCTGTCTGTCCCTTCTCGTCCCTGGTCCCACATCACTTTGGATTTGTCACTGGACTTCCCAAATCCCATAGAAAAACCACTGTCCTCACTGTAATGGACTGTTTTTTTTATGATGGCTCATTTCATTCCCCTCACTAAACTACCATCTGCCAAAGAGACCGCTGAATTAGTCCTCCTTCATGTTTTCCAGGTTCACAGTCTCCCTCAGGATCTGGTTTCAGATCATGGCCCCCAGTTTACTTCCCATTTCTTCCATCACGCAAGTTAACCCCACGATTCCTTGGCCCTTTTCCCATTTCGAAAATAATCAACCTCATGGCCGTTCGTCTCCAACTCCCCAGGAACATCCAGATCCATCCCTCTTTCCACGTTTCCCACATCAAACCCACCACCGAGAGTCCCCTGGTCCCTGCCACAAAACTCCCTCCACCCCCCTGGACACTGGATAGCGGCTCGATAGTTTATACTGTCCGCAAGCTCCTGGCGGTCCGGCGTTGTGAGAGAAGTCGGCAATTCCTTGTGGACTCGGAGGGATATGGGCAGAGGAGCGCTCATGGGTCCCAGCAAGTAACATTCATGATCCCTCCATCGTCCAAGAGTTCTACGACACCCACCCAGTCCTGCCTGGGCCGTCAGGAGCCGGCCCTTGGGGGGGGGGTTACTGTCATGATCCTGCTCTCACTCACCCCTCCCTTCCTGAGAGTTTTCACTCCTCCCCTCCTGTGTTCCCCTTAGCTCCGCCCCTGTGCACTCCTGCTTCCTCCTCCTGGTCATCGCTGTTTGTAATTGTCATCAGTGTGTGTATTTAGTTCCCTCTCTTGTAGGTCTGGTTGCCAGTTTGTCTGCATTCTGACATCAGTCATACCCACTATTTTTCCTCCTGTTGCCTTTGTGTTCTGACCTCCTGCTTCCCGACTTCTCCTCCTGGATATCCTTCTCAATCGCCTGTGCTGGTCTTGATCTTGGACTGCCTGACTTTGCTTCTGCCATTGTTTTGATATTAAACAACAAATCTCATAATGTTAATCTCATAACAGTTGGAAAATATTTGGATCAGTGTGATTACTGTAAAAAAATTAATGTAGCACTATCAAGGGTAATGTACGTATCTCCCCACACAATCTATCTCTCTGTCTTTCCTCTCCTCTCCTCTCCTCTCCTCTATCCTCTCAATCTATCTCTATGTCTTCCCTATCCTCTCCTCTCCTCTATCCTCTCATCCCAACCGGTCAACAGAATGCCGCCACCTCTGAGTCTGGTTTCTGCAAAGGTTTCTTCCTGTTGGGGGGAGTTGTTCCTTTCCACAGTCGCAAACACACCTGCTTGCTCATGTGGATATATTGGGCTTTTCTATGTTCTCTGTTAAAAGCAACTCGGGATGACTGTGTTGTATATCAAAAAAATGTTCTTTAATTAAAAAAAGAAAAAAAAGAAAAAGAAGATTGTAACAGCTTCAACCTGCACATTGCACACCATTTTATTTCTGAATAGTTTGGCAAAGAACCAGCTGTTCCAGGGTGTTCTGGATTGGTCTCTCATCACATGGTGTAGGTTCCCACATGGAAAGAACCTATATGAGGATATATGCACATATATGAAACCTATATGCAGCATATATGCACATATATGACAATATATATGCTGTATATATGCACATATATGACAATATATATGCTGCATATATGCAGCATATATTGTCATATATGTGTATATATGCAGCCCATACATTGTCATATATGTGCATATATGCAGCATTTATGTGCATATATGCAGCATATATGTGCATATATGTGCATATATGCAGCATATATATGGTCATATATGTGCATATATGCAGCATTTACATATATGTACATAACATATAGGAAAACGGCCAATTTTATATATGTCACATATATGCCAAACCTATATCAAAACCTATATTAAAACATATATGTTTATATAGGTTCTTTCCATGTGGGTTTCTATGCATTGCTCTGTCCTAATGTCATGGTTTCTGCCCTGTTCTTTGAGTTTTTGCCTTCCCTCATGTCTCTCGTTCCCTTGTGTCTGTGGTGGGCAGAGTCGGCAGGACCAACACTGGCTGAGCTGCACACCTGGGATCCATCCTTATTAACACTACGATGAAGACTCCGGCTCATCTTCCACTCATCATCAAGTCATCTGTTTACCTCATGTGGTAGTTTGCTTGCTCAGGCTCTAGAAGGTCAAGTTTCATTTTTCTCCTGTAACTCATTGAATGTATCTGCTATGTCCCTCTGCTCAGGTTTTGTCATGTAGTTCTTTCACGTGTTTGGCTCTCACTGTAGAGGATTGTCCAACCCTCAGTTCCAACTCTCTTCTCCCTAAGACTTCCATCCCATAGAACCCACCGGCTCCTCTCAGGCCTCTGCTCACCACCCTCCTCTGGTTTGCTAATGATCCTAATGAAAGTAATTTCCTTGTCTCTGAATCAACTCCTGGGTCTGAATTTTACCACCTTGAGCAAATGTTTTTCCTGTCGTCTGTTATTTTTCTCTGTTATTTTTGAGGCCTCAGGACTTAAGCCCTGTGAGTCCAGGTACAGTGAAGCAGGTGTTTTTTGCTTTCCATCCAACTGAGTGGGCACACACAGAGGAAAGTAAAAATACAAGGGAATGGACAGACTGAAAACATGAAAGAAAACAGATGAGGTGTAGCAGCAGGAAGTCTCAGAGCGTTCACCGGTGAATGCACAGGGAGTGCGCTAACGTGAAGAGAGGAAAGAGAAACTATAAAACCACTTCAAACAATGCTGCTGGAGTTGTATAATAATCGGAGTATACATCATGTACATGTACGCACACCGTTTGACCTGAGCAGTTTCACAGTCAATATTAAGCACCACTGTATTAAATTGCACAGCACCTATTTAGCCTTTTACACTGAATGTGTTAATCAAAGGAGACATGGCTTCAGAGAAAACTGCAGAATATATTAGTGTTTGATTTTGTAACATGCTCAGCTCAGCTGTGCCTGATCAGGCCAGCCAGACGAGTGCCACTGACATCAACCTGGGCAACTTCAAACATTGTCATTTCTCTTCCAGATCCTTCAAAGTGGCACAAAGAGTCCAGAGGGGCTAGAGGAAGAGTGATTGAACAGAAAACCTGCTTCCTGCAATCTGTCAGCACAAACTCACCCCCCAGCCCAAGAGCACTCCTCACCCCAGCACTGTCATTAGGTTCATTATTCTATTGGTCAAAAGGGCAACATGTTATATTTGCCTGCATAGGGATGAGTCCATTCATCCGTCAACCCATTCATTTAAAAGCCATCTTCTTTTCATGTCATTTCCCCTCCTCTCTCACCGCTTTTGTTCCTTGCACCCGTATAATGGTGAGTGCTCCATATTATTCTCAATTTAGCCGGAGGAAAACTGTGTTACATTGATTTTGTTGGGCTCAGAAGGACGTAGTTGCTCACTTGCAGATCAATTTTCAAATCTGAAGATGGATGTACTTGTAAGTCTTAACAATTCAGTCAGCATGAAGGCCCCCGCCCCAATTCTGCAACTCAACTCAATAATGACTCTATCCACTGCACAGGTTTCTCCACTTTTCAAATGACTTCAGCTTTTGGTCACTCAACTGCTACAACATCCGTTTTATTGGTAATTATAAACTATCTTGTGCAGTAATCAACAATCAGAGTTCATCATGGTCCACTGAACACAGATGAGGTGATAAAACATCACAACAACTAGAGAAACTTGCAGTGTCGAGAGTAATCTGCCTCCGGATAATGGATTATAGATTCAATTTATTTTCAGTGTAAAGTAAGTAGACAACAGGGTAGAGCAAGAAGAAAATGACATCCGTTCTTAATTGACCATCGGTGGATATGTGCAATGGAGCATGCAGTGGAGCATGCAGAGCAGCATGCAGAGCAGCATGCAGAGCAGCATGCAGAGCAGCATGGATTCAGGGTGACAGGTGTCCTCAGTCCTCTGCTGCCATTATCCACGGCACCTCTCACTTTCCATATCTACTTTAAACATTTCAACAGGCCAGATATTCGTCAAAAGAGGTTCAAATAACATTTGTCAAGTTGAAAAGATCAGAAATGACTCGCCTTGACAAACTGTTTTGAATTGGATGTCATCCATCCATCCATCTTCTCCACTTGTTGCTGTTCTGGGTCACAGGGCACTGGATGTGAACCCAGCGTACTCTGGGCGAGGGGAGAATACACCTGGACAGGTCGCGTCTGTCGCAGGGTAAACACCACACGCATTCACAGCTAGGGGCAATTTAGCATCAGCAGTTAACCTCACGTGCATGTTTTTGGACTGTGGGAGGAAACCCATGCACACACGGGGAGAACATGTGACACAGAAAGGCACAGAAAGGCCCGAGGCTGTATTTGAGCCCACAGCCATTTCACTGTGACGCAAGAGCACAAACCACTGCACCACTACGCGGCCCACTGGATGAGAGTAAATCATTAAATTAAATATGAAACACATAAATCAGTGAAAAAATAATAAAGAGTATTGTTCTCTTGCAGGCTCTCCTGATTGAGATCACTTTCCTGTTCATGCTCTTCGTTCAGTTTGAACTATGAAGCAGCATCAACACATCAACTTCAATTAACCCCAAAATCCTTCATTCTTCGGTCATCCTTATACCTTTTAATTTCACAACAGTAACTCAATAACATCATTATGTCCCTATTAATTATAATGCATTTTTGGGGGAATGTATGGAACTGGCCAGAGTTGCCATATGCTGATTTATAATTGCAAAAATGTGATCTACTGCTTTGTGCTCAAATCGAAAATGATTTTCATTGTGTTTCTGTAGCAGGTTCTAAACCCTCATTCAGTCCGATTGGTGTTATTCATAACAGCTATTGAGCTCAACAGCTCAACAGTCTTTGTTTTGCTACTGTGATCAACTATGTTGTGAGGCTTCATCATCAACAGTTTATAAAGAAAAATGTGAATAAGGTGCAATTAGACGATTAAGATATAAAATATTTTAAGTGTTACTTTTTGTCACAATTTACTATAAAAATCTCACTGAAGCAGCCACACTTTCTACCCGCTGCTTATTTTAATGTCTTCTTATTTCAACAGGAAAAACACAGGAAGCCCCCAAATGTAGTGACTGAATAAAGTGTAAACCATCCAGAACATGTTCAGCCTCAGAACCGCTTCGTCCAGTGAAGCTGGAGAGCCTCAAACACATTGACGGAGCTGCATTGCTGTGGACTGGTGAACGGTGACGTGCACGCAGCGCTTGTGAAGCTTGACAGCACTGAGCTGGAGCAGGTCCTCACACAGCATCTTACACATGGAGAAGTCTGAGGAGTTCCCACACTGACATTAAGCAGCTTGTCATCAACTCGGCAAATTAACCCAAGCTTTTCCTCTCGACCTCTGTGGTCCCATTAAGACGCGTAGTGTTCGCTGCATACGACCAATCACAGACACGGAGAAAACAGACATAGCGTGCTTCACAATGGAATAGAGATGATTATATTTACATATATAGGTAGATTACAAGCACATAATTCAGGCAAAAAATGTAAAGAATGCAGACAAACATTTTTTGAAATACAGCACAAAAAATGTCTCACTAAAGCAACATAAATCAATGAATGGATAAACAATCAATAAAACAAAAAATAAATAAATACATTTCCTTGAAAGTCAATGGCAGACTCACCCCAGTCTCACGCCAATGTGTGCAATACTAGGTTTGTTCACAGTTAAAAAACAAAACTAAACAGTCATCAGAATCGGAAACAGCTTTATTAGCCAGGTACACTGTAAGACCGAACAGTAAAAGTTTGATTAAAAAAAAAGTAGTTGGAATAATTCAAAATAATAAAAAGTTAACTGAACTCTATATTTCTAGGTTATATTTACATGTTTGAAATTTTAAGTTGTGCTTAACGGTTTTAAGCAATTTTTGTCGTTTACTTACTTTTTACAGTAATCCCTTCTGACGTCACGCATGTAAGTGTGTGCCCCTACTCAGCAAGTGGGAGAAATCCGCCATGTTCTGTCATCGGCTTCAGACCAGAGGAAAAACGATCGCAATTCCTGGGCTATTTCACCACATTTAACCCAAAGGACATTTATTTCTGCATGAAAATTTAGAGACAGTGTTCGGGCGAGTTTTGAGGTGGAACCATATATCGGAGAATCTTGCAGTGGCATGAGACTTTCTGAATCGGCTCTGACCACCATTACATTGATTTTTGCTTTGGCAGCAGTAATCTCGTGAGTAAATGCTGATATTTTACTAAAGTTCACTGCAGTGTTACATTGATGTATGCATCAAACATATTCAATGATAAAGTTATTACAGTGTTTTGCATTTGAAAAGTTAATGTGATTAGCAACATTTGGTCCACTTTTTTCTCTCGCTTTTCTTTTTTTTTTTTTTGCACCCTGGAAGTGACCAGCGCACAGCCGGTCACACTAAACGTCTGACGGTTTAGTGTTGCAGGTTAACTTTCATTTCCACCATCTATGTGGCTGCAGGTCATTTCATTGGAAAGTGAAACTTGTGCAGTGGGAGGAGCTTTACTTTATTCAAAGGAAAATATTTTAATGTTGCTGTAAAACTAGTTGTTTTTATGATTTTTTCCTAGATCTAGAATATGACTTTAAACTAACTTATATTTTCAATTTCCTCTCCAGGCTGAAGTTGAAGCTGCTGTCTCCTGTGCAGTGTTATCCATCTGGTATGTTGAAAGTCAACAATCAACTTGCAGTTGAACACACCACTTAACACATCAAAAACAATCTAATGCTTGGAAATGCAAAGTTTGTGCTGCTGGCTTTGACAAGAGAACACAGGTATTTGAACACTATCGTTTGCATCATAGTAATGTTTCCACAGTCATGTCTCCATGACTGTCTGCACCTTTCAGTCAGTAAATGATCTGAAAATTCACTTAAAGGTATAGTAGAGGATTTTCTTCTTCCGGGTGGATCATCAAAATAACTGGTCCTCCCAATTGTCAATCATTCTGGTGATATATGACGTAAGCCCGTCGTACGTGCTCGTCCCTGCACGCAGCTCACTCCACACAGTTCTCATCATGCCGGTGGCCGACCCGACACATTATTCTCCGACATTTTTACACCGTTTCACCCCCTCTGGTGCAAATCTTCTTGTAAAGTGAGCTTATGTGAGCGATGCCGACTTGTGACTTGTAAACAGAGCGTGCACGAGGAGAACTGGGCTCGTGCACGTCTCTCACACGTGTTTTAGTAGGCGTTCCGTCTCCGGAGCAGGTACAGCGTTGCGCATGCGCATTTTTTTCAAACGGTGGAGAGGGCGGTTCTTTCCTAAAATTCCTGAAAATCCTCCTGTATACCTTTAACATGGGTACATACTCGAATTATTGTGCAAAGTGGAAATCAGATGGAATGTATATCATTCATCTGTCCAATGTGTGGATTCCAGCAGCCCTTTAACGACAAAATTGTAATCAGTCATTTAAGAACACATTTGAAACAACATGAGATGGTGGATTGTCCTTTCAAAAATTGTCAATACCCTCCCAATGTGTATTCATCTTTTAATGCCCACAAAACAGGAATCATCCAAATGGTGATGTCTCAGATTTCAAGAATGAGATGGTCTTGACAGAAACTGCACACACTGATGGCCCAATGCAGAGTCAGATTTTCACTGAACTGAATTATCCAGACTCGCCATGACATTGTTGAACTGCAGGCTCAACTGAGAAACAACTTGGTTTCTTTGTTCCTGAAAATGCACAGTGTTCTTCATGTATCAGAGATAGCTATACAAGACATAGTTGACAATTTGGTACAAATATTCTCATTAGCTAAACCTCTTGTAAGAGACTCGGTCATAATGGTGCTGCAAGAGCATGTCAGTCTGTCAGTGATGTTGTTATTAATGAATTGGTGGAAGCTATCATGATAAATAATGTTTTGGTCAGTACAACTGCAGACAGTGCAGAGCTGTCCACCACTAAGCGGAGGAAAACCTTTATTACGAGCAACTACCCTCTGGTAATGCCAGTGCAATACACTGTAGATTCCAGTGGACACACAGCAGTGTATGTTCCAATACTACAGATGTTTCAAACATTGTTTAAAGAAACTGATCTTCTTGATAAAACTCAAGAAGCTAAACCATCACCCCCTGGAAGCTACATGTCTCATGAAGATGGGACATACTTCAAAGAAAATCAGTTACTTGTCAGAAGGAGAGCTGAAACTGCCACTGATTTTGTATGTGGATGCCATTGAGGGAAGATCCACAAGCTTTCTGCAGTATATTGGTTGCTTGCCAATGTTCCAAGTAAATACAGGTCCAGCCGACATGTCATACAGTTAGCTCTGCTGTGCAAAGTACCTGCTGTGCAAAAATGTGGTTATGAAAGTGTCCTGTCACCTTTGTTGAAAGACCTACAGACCCTTGAGCAGGACGGCATTTTCATTGGAAGTCTTGGTCAGTGTTCAAGGGCACAGTCTTGTGTGTAGCAGCTGATTATCTGGCACCACATGGTTTTGCAGGCTTTGTGCAGTTTGAGGGTATTGTACCAGTTGGGATGGCCTTGTGCATTCATCAAATGATTCAACTTAAATATTTCACTCTTGAATATTTAAATACAAAAATCAGCACATTTCCATACCAGTACTCCGATAAGCTTGATAAACCACAACTAATCCCAAAGAATTTTGCAGCAAAACAAAGCATAGGTGGAAATGGGCATGAAAATGCCACCTTGTTGAGGTTATTACCATTTATGTTAAGTAATGTTTCTGAAAGAGATGAAGCGTGGGCTATATTGATGGATGTTCAAGATATTGTGCAGCTTGTGTTGTCTCATCTTTCACAGAGGAATCCCTGCAATACATGTAGACTATAATAAGTGATCACAGACAGGGCCTTACAGCAGTGTTTCCAAGCTTGAAGCTCAGACTGAAGCATCATCATATTGAACCAGACCTGACGAAGCATTTTGGTCCCCTGGTTCACCTCTGGACCATGAGCTTTGAGGGAAAACATCTTTTTTTTTTCCAAAAGGGTAGTACATGATTCACAAAATGTCAAGAACATCCTGAAAACACTTGCTACCAGACATCAGCACATGATGGCGTATTACCTCAGTGTGCCCTCATTTTTTCAAACGGCACATACAAGCCTCAAGTGTCCCCACATGGAAAGAACCTATATAAACATATATGTTTTAATATAGGTTTTGAATATATGTGACATATATAAAATTGGCCGTTTTCCTATATTTTATGCACATATAGGTACATATATGCACATATGTGTTCATAAAATATAGGACATATATGCACATATATGTACCTATATGCACATATAGGTACATATATGCAAATATATGCGCATACAGGTACATACAGTATATGCGCATATATGTACCTGTATGTACATATAGGTCCATATATGTGCATAAAATATAGGAAAATGGCCAATTTTATATATGCCACATATATTCAAAACCTATATCAAAATCTATATTAAACCATATATGTTTATATAGGTTCTTTCCATGTGGGCATCAACACGGTTCACATTTCACTCGAAAACTCCGGTAAAACTTAGTTTTACGACTCCTTACTCACACAATATTATCCTTAACATGCTACAACCCAGATAATATGCTTTACATTTGTGAATCTTAAGTATTTACCAACCTGTGATGAAGAAAAGAGAGAGCACATGCGTTGAAGCAGTTTACTTCCTGACATGCGCCATCTGATGGACAGTATAGGAATTACACTCGACTCAAAAGAGCTTGTATTTGAACCAAATGATTCTAAGCAAATAAAATAAAAATATGTTTTACGGGTGGGGTGTCTATTTCCATTCTCTCTATAACATAACTATATTAAAGCCTGTACACATTTGGTGGGTGTAACGGTGAACGTGTATGAGCTGGAATGTGAATCTGGAAGTGACTTGAAATTGTAAAAAAGGCTTGATTGACAAAATAAAGAAAACGACAAACCATTTTGTTATACATTTCCCTCTTTTCCACTATCTCCATACAAGAAAGAATTGTCCTCATAAATGTTTCTGGAAAACATGTAGACATCATAGCTTTCCATCTCCTCTCACTTAATTGCCATAGTTAAATTACATAACATGCCAATTACATGTGATACCAATTTCACGTGTTCACACATACATAAGTTCTTCTTGCATAATTGTTTTTTAGTTAGTTCTTAGTTATTGCCTTGATACGACAGTTGCCAAAGTGAGATATGGGCTATATATACACATGTGGAAATAAAGAAGCAGTACAGGAGACCTATATGGCCTGTATATTCACATATATGCACCTCAATTTTGCCTATATGTGGCATATATATGCATAGATGTAGCATATATATTGTCATATATGCAGCATATGTATGGTCATATATATGTATATATGCAGCATATATGTGCATAGATGCAGCATATATATATATATATTGTCATATATGTGCATATATGCGGCATTCATGTGCATATATATTGTCATATATGTGCAAATATGCAGCATATACATTGTCATATATGTGCATATATATTGCATATAGGTTTCATATATGTGCATATATCCTCATATAGGTTCTTTCCATGTGGGTTCCTAAGAGATCTGCTGTCCGTTCCACTTCCCGACACCTCGGCCATGTACACGTTGTCAGTGTAACATTCCTTTCTCCTATCCTCACACAGAAACTCACTCTGATTTTCCCTGTGTTCCAGTTTTAGCCAGTTTTGACTGTACCACACTTGCTTCATGAAAATGTAACCGCTTACTTTGAGCTTGTCAATAAAACTGGGTAGCGTGGAGGAGGAACCTTGTAGATCCCTGAGCGAACTTTCGAGGTGACCTCACTTTTCTACCCTTGCACAAGAAATGAGTTGTTTGACTGTGTTGTTTTCTCCCGATTCTGGTGTTTGTCTCTCGTTTCTAATTATTTCAGGAGTTTGAACCTGACACTGTTGTTTTGATAATGATCTGTTTATTTAATAAAGAAGTTATTTGCAGTTAAATTGCTTCACATGATTTTTCAATCACAGAATGTGTTCATTTAGAAACTTTGAGTTGGAGTTACTCAATACATTTTGTGTAATCGGTTTCACAAAAAAAAAAAAAAATATGTGCACAATGTGTAATTTTAAGTTGTAATTAAATGAAGGTTTTAAATATTGGAGCGTTTATATGACATTGTGGAATTTAAAAACTTTATGTTAACTTTAAGTAAACACTTTCTTCATGAGGAATTACATACGTTTTGTTGAGATAAGGAAAACACTCAATTTATCAGTGCTTGTATTAATTAGTAGAGTGAACCCCAAATACCTGGTAAAAATGACTTAATCAACAAGGTTTCTGTAACTTATAAAGTTAAGTAAACTGGACTGATAGTGAGCAAGTTAAGACGACTTAATAAAGAATGTTTATTGAACTTCAAAAAAGAAATACACTTACACTTCCATGGAATCAGTTTCAACAATTTTTTTTGAGTTACATTAACTCATCGGGTTTTACAATGCATGTTTAACACACAAGAAATTTAACTTCGGTAGACTCTTTTCTTTGTACAGATATGAACACTAAGTATTAACAATAAACAAAAATATATACAACTAATTAAAAGCTATTATGTGCAAGACTAAGATAATAGTGCAGTTGTGAATAGTGCAAAAGGATGATGAAGTAAACATGAGGTAGTTAACTTTCAGTATTTACATTATACATTACATCACAAAATTCCACAAAACTGCTCTTAAAATGTAACATGGTTACGTTTCATTGGCCTCTTTTCTGTGGACAGGCTTGAGGTCACATGACTCCAGAGCTACTCCCGACTGGAAGACATAACATGGGCGATATCCCTTCTATTTTCGGTGGGAATTGCTATTTTTTTGAGTTAGATTGTGACTTTAACTTCATTTTGATATATGTTGTGGTGGGCCTGCTTTAGTCTGGAGAAGGGATGGCAAGTAATATGCTAAACTGAGCTCCAATGCTACTCTTAAGTTTGAACAACTGCAAATGCCTGAACCAGGAAGTTCCACAAGAACTTCGACAGACTTTTGGTTGTGGTCCAGGATCAATGGACCGGGAGGAACCAGCAGGCTCAAGGCCGGGTTCCAACATTGGTTACTTAATTTTCAAAAGATTTAGTTATATTTGGAAAATCAAACAGAATCATTATTTAATGCATAGAAGCTTATTTGTGGTCAAATGGAGTTTTAAGAGCCGTGACATGACACCAGTTTCCTTCCAGTCAGTTGGTAATAGTGTAAGATGCAATGCTATTTGAATTTTTACAGTTATTTTATGTTTGTTCACATATTTTCAGTTTACATGTATGTATTTGTGATTTGATCCAATTACCAGCCTTCCCATAATGTGTAGTTTATAGTGTGCAAAGATGACAGCCAGACAGACTTGTGGGTTAAGTGATGTGCAGCGTTCAGGTGAGTTAGAAAAGAGTGAAAAAGGCTGGTAGAACTTTTTGTTTGATTTGTAAGAACCAATTGTACAGAACAATGAAAAAACAAAAACAAAATAAAACATAAAAAGTCAGATGGAAAGTAACATCAGGTTCAGAATACAATTTCTTTTTAAATGATTTGTATTTGTTTAAAATGGGGAAAGAACGATTGAATGATCCTTCAGGGATTTTTTCTAACTCAAACATTTAAATGTATTTGCTTTTGCTTCACAGTTGGAATTCCTGGATTATACATCAGGTGAACAGGACCACAATGTGAAACACATTTTGTTTAGCTGTGTGTCCAAACACAGGAGCAGTATTATATTCAAGACTTTGCTCCACAAAACAATGTTTCTATTAAAAAAGGAAAACAAAATAACACTTTGACACTGTAATGCTGTTCAGTCAAAAAATGTCCAAGCAGCTGGGAGGTTGTGTCAAAGTTATTTTGGATTGTGCTCAAGATTATTTCTATGATATTCATGCCTGCATATTTCTTTTTTAAGCCATAAGAAGAAGAAGAAAATTTGCCAGTGACGTCAGCCAGCTGCCAAAAAAAAAGCTTTTTTTAACAGGACTGTTCATACTCCTCACAGCAGCCACACGTCTGTGAAGCGGCGTTTTAACTTTTCTCTCCTGCTCCCCTTATTTCTCGCCTCCAATGCTGTAAGAAAAACATGTTTCTGAACTGTTTCATTGATAAAAGAGGGAGTTTTTGGCCTGGTGTTAACTGCAGGAGCTGACAGTTTTGAGTGATGCGTGCAGGTGCATCAACGTACATATGCCTCAGACATGTGAACAAGCTCACACAGTCATGATGTTACAAGCTAAATATGATTAAAATATGACTGATAGTCATTAACGAGCTGGAATGCGCGTGCGCAGCACATGGCAGTGCGGCACCGACACAGTTCGGCCAGGACGGTTGACACAGCCGAAACAAATTTCGTGGTCGAGAGAGCTGGCTGAAGGAAATGGCGCCATTTTGTTCAGCGGGACTCCGGAGTGCCGAGTTTTATTCTTGTTCTCATAAAGTATGACTTGGCCTTTAGGAGGAACTCAGTCCCATCACCCTGAGAGGCTCACCAGTGGACACCACCGAGGTGATGGTATTGGCTAACCATCAGCTCCCTCATCATGAAAGCCCAGCAGAGTATGTACTTCCTGCTGCAATGGGAATGCGGAAGTTCAGCTTGCCCATGAAGAGGATGGTGCACTTCTACATCATGGAGTCCGTTCTCACCTCCTCCATCACCGCCTGTATGCTGAAGCGACAGCTAAGGACAAGGGCAGGCTCACCCGCTCCGCTGAGAAGGTCACTGGCTGCAATCTGCCTTCCCTCCAGGACTGATACACCTCCAGGACTGTGAGGCTTGCAGGTAACCCAGGTGCCCACCCTGGACACCAACTCTTCCAAACAGTCCTCTGACAGAAGACCTCGGTCCATTAGGACCAGGACCTTGTGCCACTTAAACAGCCCCTCTTCCGTTTGCCATGGTCCTTCTTAACAAGGTCCAGGACCTCCACCCCCCCCCCCCCCCCATCAACAATATATGTTTTGTTTTTGTTTGGTTTTTTTTGGGGGGGGGGGTTGTTATTCCAATGTGCTTTTATAGAGAAAATAGAAAAGCCCAACATATCCACATGAGCAGCAGGTGTGTTTGCGACTGTGGAAAGAAAAACTCCTCCAACAGGGAGAAACTTTGTAGAAACCAGAGTCAGAGGTGGAGGAGAGGAGGGCAGAGGAGAGGAGAGGAGAGGAGAGGAGAGGAGAGGAGAGGAGAGGAAAGACAGAAAGATAGACTTGGTGGGGAGAAACATAAAATACCCTTGTTAATGCTACATTTTTTTTTAAATAATACAGTAATCACAGTGATCCAAATATTTTCCAACTGTCATGAGATGAAACCAGCCTGAACAACAACAGAGCAAAAACCAAAATAATCACAACAATGATAACAAAAGCAAAAACAAAAGGACATAAAACAAAGAACAAAAAAAGAAAAGAAGAAGAAAGAAAAAAACCAAACAAAACTAAAACAACATAAAAAATATATAAACAACAACATGATTTTGATAACTTACAGAACAAAAGCAGAAAATAAGAAAAATCAGCAGTAAATCTCGTCAGTGAGGAGTGGAAGTGTGTGTGTGTGTGTGTGTGTGTGTGTGTGTGTGTGTGTATGTGTGTGTGTGTGTGTGTGCATGCGTGCGTGTGGTTTGTCCTCTGGATGTGAATGGAACTGTTGTGGGGGGGCCGCAGCACCGCCCCGGGGCCCGAACAATATATGTTACATTAGCGTACACTGTAAATGTCCTCCTCCCCTCGTCTCACTTGGACATTTAAATCACCATTTTCTTCTTCTTGTTGCACTTATTCTACTGTGTTGCACCAACGTCATTAAAGCAAATTCCTTGTACTGTGAAAACTGTACTTGGCAATAAACCTGATTCTGATTATGTGAACTTTTACGATTGGTAAAATCATTAAGTGTGAAGGAGACATCTTTTGTTGATTAAACTCTTAATGCTTATGGATTAGCTGTTTCTCTGAAAAGAAGAACTGAGTGGTCACATTCGCAGAGCCTGAAAAACTTACCAATGATAATTTGATTGGTAAATAGAACAGGGATAGTTTCTCCACCAAAAGAACCGAGGTCTCCAGACCCGCCACCTCAAACAGAATACAGCACTGTGCAACAGACAATTCAAAATGTTGATTATGTAAATACTATCCAAGTCAGCAAGATGTCAAGGGTCAAAGGTCAGACAGGCTGCTTGGCAAGTACACTCAGGTACAGATCCCAGAGGTAGCATTGGCTCAGGGGACCCTGATTACCAAGGCCTCTGGTGGAACAAAAGGGGAGTCTCAGGACTATGGAAAACAGACACGGAGGCTGTAAAAGTCAAACATCAAAGCAGCAAATCAAGCTTAGATGATAAAAATGCACATTTAACTTAATCCAGAAGTCAAAAACACTTAAACATGAAAACAGCAGTTGGTGTTACAGTTGACACAGAGCAATGGAAACAGTGTCAGCAGGAGAGAAACTATCTGAAAGCTTGTAAAATGTCACGCAGGGAAAATCCACTAAAAGCAGACAAACTGTCCAATGAAGTGAAAGCACGGATTGACAGTTTGACAATGGACCCAGCGAGCTGTGCGAGTATCACTTAGTGAGTCACCAGTTGAGCACATCTCATCAAGCAGTCAGCAAAAATAGAAGACATTTATCAACATGAAGCCAACTTTAGTCATTTTCTGAGCTGCACAAATTCACAGAAACACTGAATAATTTCAAAAGGCTGTGCTGCTGCGTTGTTTGTAGGAAACTCACGTGTTCAATTTGAAAGAAATATTCCCGGTTGTATATGCTGCAATAGTTTAGATCAGGGGTCGGCAACCTCTGGCTCCGGAGCCACATGCTGCTCTTTTGAAACCTCTGCTGTGGCTTTATGGGCCTCAGTCCCACTTTAGTCCATCCTGGAGCGTGGCGGGACAGGATGTGTCAGTAAGGCAAAGCACACCCAGATCAAACTGTGTTGCGCAGTCCCACCGCAGAGAGTGCAGTAAAATGCAGACGGGGTTGTGAACGCCACGTAACAACGCAGGTATGTAGCGTCATCACGCAACGATAGTGGCTCAAAGAACGCAGAAGTTGCGGACACAGCTCTGCGGCCATCCAATGCCGTGGGCCCCCGTTCTCTGCAAAACAGTGGAAAACGTTCTCATTCCAAACAGCGCCATCCATCTCCGGCTGGATCTCCTCTTCTGTTGCGGAGAGGAGCAGCTCAACCTCGTCGAAAGGCCGTGGCGCTGTGGCACACTGGTGTTTCAAAAAACCCAGTTAATAAAACAACCAGTGTGTGCAAAGTGTCATATGTGACGAGGGCCCTTCACTTCACTATTATTCACTTAACGAGAAATAATCAGCAAATGAATGACAACAAACAACACATGAATGACATTGAAAGCCACATCACACTCAAGGTTTAAAAACCCCTTATGTGCAGTTTTAATATTATAGTAATATTGTTGGGTGACGTTGGTGGTGGTGGTGGTGGTTAGGGTTAGGGTTAGGGCTCTCAATGTGTTGTTTTCAGTGGCAGATAGGTCCAAATGGCTATTTGACTGTTGAAGGTTGCTGATCCCAGGGTTAGACAGTTAATTATCAGTGGGAAGGGTAAGAGTGACCAGAATCATCACACACTCTTTTAGATTTAGAGCCTAACAGCTTCTCTAAATATGACCAAAAAAAATCGATGAAGATTTCAGTAAAAGTCATGGAATTGTTCTGGCAGATCACACTCTTCAGGCACATCATTGCATGTCAGATGACATTCTGAGGAAGACTGCGGAAGCAGTCAAAACATGTCGGCAAGATTAAAAACATGCTGAACTACATTTTAATAGCATTGGTTCTTAGTACTTTTTCCCAGTGTTTCTCTTGCTGCTCATTTTTGGCCTTGCTTGATCTGGACCACCCTCTTGCCTCAGCCTGCGTGATTCAGTGTTAGACTTTGATGAAGGTGTGTTTACACGTAACGACGACAGGTAAGGAATGGCACGAACCTGAATTCCTGACCGGGGATCAGGATTTTGACCTGAATTTTATGATTCAGAGCAGAGGCGCCGCCACAGACAGTCGGGACCTGTTATCATGCATTACAACTAATAGCATGGAATGGTGGCGGATCATTACGAATCATTACGCACAGTCACCAACATTGTTCCGCGATGTTGCGCGTTAATGTGCACGGCTGTGCGGCGCTGCACGCTGCTGTGTGCCATTGTGCATCTTCATTTTCTCTCACCAAACTGTCACAAATGTGGTGAATGGCGAGAATTTGGTATATACAGTTGTGGATTCCGCTATGAGCTATGTTGACAGCCGGTCAGGGCTCAATCTGTGAAGGTGCAAGGCGAGAGGAAAAGAGAATCGTCCCATCTCAGATGTGTCTCATGGAGTTACAAGTGTCGGCCCAGGGAGTAAAACAAGCACCAACGCACAAACACCATCGTGGCCATGTACGAACCTTATTCAGATGCATTATGTCACAGAAACAATGTCAGGAATGTGCCAGGAATGACGGCAAAATGATATTCAGAACTCACTGTAAGTAAACTCTTTGAAAATGTAACTCTCGACTTGGTCTGCTTTGGGGTCGTCCTGACAGAATTACTGTTCAGCATTCCTCAACAGCCTTCACTAATGTCACGTGCACTAATGTAGCGAGCCAAGACTGTGGAATTCAAACACTTTCTGGTTGTAATTTGGGGTGAAGAAGAATGGAGGGGTAAGGACATTGGGAGAGGGTGACCTTTCTGTGGAGGTCACCATCCATCACAATGTCAACACAGAAATACTGCAAGTACAGAGCCATAAACAAAATGTCTTCAGCACCCAGAGAAAACTGCACAGGAAGTCAGGCAGCAGATGAGTAAAATATGTATGTTTTGAAATGTGTTTGTCCACTCAAGTGTCATTTTGTGTTCATTTAATTGCACTCTGTTTTTGTTCTACACATCAATGTTTATAGCTCTATACTCACACATGAGCCAGTATTGTTGTTGTGGGCAGTCAACTACTTTCAGCTGCAGCTCACAGCCAATCAGACAGTTCGATGGGAGGTCTTCAGCTCACCTGGCAGGTAGTTGGAGACACTAAAGGAGACATGCATTAGACGCTGTGCTCTCAACATTGGAGCCGGAGCAGAGAACTGGTGTGATCAACATCTACTGCCGGGATTGACAACGAGTCGTCCCCCAGGGTGTGGGAATCTGTGATCCACTCCAGGAGCTGACTGCAGGAGCACCAGAGAGTCTGGACCCCCAGAGAGTCTGGACCCCCAGAGACTGGCTGCACAGTGACCAGCTGTGCTGCTGTGTCACTGTGCCTGTTGGGAGTTTACCATCCTGCACCTGCCCTCAACCCACAACTTGCCCTTTTCCCCATTGCCGTTCATCCTTCACCTTCATTCCCCAACACTAGACTTGTGAGTAACGAACTGACTTTGTGCACGTGCTTTTTATTTCTGCTGGAAAGCCAGTGAAGCGACCATTTGGTTTTTGGTCCCCCTGCTCCCCAGCTTGGAACCAGGCCTGCAACGGGTTGTTTTTTCACTCTAATCTGTTCATTTAAAACCCTGTGTGCATGTGTGAGTGAGTGTGGGCGCTTTCAAGTACTGGTTTACATCCAGGCGAGCTCTTGTGGAAGAGTATATTTTGGTTGACATAACAGTGTTTATTTTATTGTTTCACCTACCGTATTTTCTGCCCTATAAGGCACATCGGGTTATAAGGCGCACCTACATTGATTGACATAATTTACAACTTCATTCATATATAAGGCGCACTGCCCTATAAGGCGCATGGAACAGACCAGTGGTCAGCAACATTTATAGCTCAAAGCCATTAAGTTACATTTTCCATTGCTTCTAGCACCCAGAGAGGTGCACACACTTTATTTTGATAGTCCTACCTGCAGCCTATGCCAGTACCACACTACACACAAAACCTTCTTCACTGCTGGTTGACAACTTACAACTACCGGTAATAATAATAATAATAATAAACTAAACTACATGAACTAAGCAACAAAAACACAACACAACACAATTATTACCGACACCACAAACCTAATATAACCCCCAATAATTGCATTTAAAACACCACAAACAGCTGCAATGAATTATGGGAGTTTCTATCGGCTGCACTGAGGAGCTCAGGTTGAATTTGTCGCTGCAAGGCATGATGTCCCATCATGCCTTGCAGCGACAAATTCATGTTTTGTGTTGTTGGAGGTTATTGTGGCTCGTTGTTGGGCTTGGTGTTGTGTTGATTGTGTTTATGTGTTTTTGTTCCCCAGTTTAGGGAGTAATTATTTCATCTAGTTTATTTTGGTTTGTTAGAACGTTGGTGTGCAACCATGAGTGATGAAGGTGTTGTGCGGAGTCTCGTCCGCACTGAAGATCCGGTTGCAAAGTTAGAGTTGTCAAAATAAAAGCTTCTAGTTGTTCAGCTGTCAAATATCAGCCTGGAGTAGAACAATCGTCCATATATAAGGCGCACCGGGCTATAAGGCGCACTGGCAGCATTTAAGAAAATTTGAGGTATTTAGGTGCGCCTTATAGGGCGGAAAATACGGTAATTACCTCAGCTTCACCAGCTTTTATTGGAGTCTAGTTTAATTGCCGTTTGCGTGAACTCTATATGGTTTTGTTGTTTTGTTAGATTTTTTCTGTTTCTATTTATCGACTCTTTTCATTTTGTAATAAATAATCATTTATTAATTTTAAGTTGAGTGAAGCCATTTTTACTTGAATCCGGGCCCCGCCCCAGTGTACTCTTACCCCTCTATCTAGCTACCTGGGGCTGGGGTTACACAGGGTATTACTGTAGTTTAAAACACTCGTTTATTCTTTCAGCTTCCTTTTCCAGGTCTAACAATGTCCAGACTTTTTTTCCAGCATTTTCTGAATAAATTGAGGTTCAATGTATTTGATAACATTTTCTGAAACTGTTTGGTTTCGAAACTGTAAGAAACATAGTTTGAAGCTACATTCAAATCAAAGGAGCCATCACATATTTTGTCTTCTTTCATACTTCAAAATGCTATTATTGTATAGACAATGCATGTTCTGTTCCTATTGGACTTTCTGACACTCACATAGTGTTCTTATCATAAGACCCTTTAAAAAAGACAGAATGTGGTATTCAGTGTGTCTTTGTTTTTCCTCTATTCAGCTGCTCTTCTGTAAAGACAGTGACTGTCTGGATTGGCTGAGAGCTAAATTGTTCAGTGTGAGCTTGGTCACGGCTCAGCTCTCCTTGAGATAATGAAATGACAATTAATGAGAAAGCTGTTGCCATTCGTTCATTGGCGAGTGGTGCAGCAGCAATGGGGGGATTGACTGCAGACATGACACATGATTGCAGTTGTTGTTCCACTTGTATTCACGTTTAAGCCACCGATGTACATCTCTGTAAGCATAGAAAAATGAACTCCTTGAAACAAAACTCTGAAGAAAAGATTACCTTGACCTCAGATAGTAATACTTTCCAGAAAATAACCCACCCTGCAGAGACGACTCAAAACACTCATCACATATGATTACATATCATCAATCACCCATGAATAAATACTAATAAATACAATCTGTCTTTGAAAATGTGTGATGGAGTTTGTATGCAGCTGAAGAAATCCATCAGTAGGTTAAAAACAACAAGGTAGATTCTTTATTAACCCAGAGACACTCGACTTACTACATTATTTACCATCGCTGGGGACCAATGCAGTACCGAGCCACAGACAGCTGAGGCCTGCTGAGATCGTGCTTGACAGAAAGGTAGAACACACACATATTTCTTTGAACAGAACGAACCAAAGCAGACCCTTGAGCATGTCATAAAATGTCTCTCTACTATGTGCTCCGTAGTGGAAAATCTTTTTTCCTCCCAAAATTACATCATGAAGAAAAATTCTATTTAATTTCTGGCCGCAGCTCTTGCCCATTAATACATCTCCTCTCTAAGTCAATACACTCGGAGGATAAAAAAAAAATGCAAATTCCCAGCCATTATCTTTGGAGGAGAAACATGTTCAGGGAACAGGAATTATATATATATATATATATTTATAGTTTTTTTGTTTTCACAAGACTCGAGGCAATCATTTTGTTTCCTGCCTTTTAAATACAATTAATTTTACTGAAGGCAAAAGCAAGTAAAGTATGGCATGGGATTGCATCATCCATGTTATTATGCTTGTGGGGATGTGATAAATCTGTGTGATTGAGTTAGCAGAGTCCCTGCTTGCATTGCTGATCAAACTAAGCTTCTTGCGAAATTGTCACAATGCGAAGGCTCAGTCAAGTAGAAACATGGACAGAACAAAGTGGAAGCAGAGAGAGGAGGGTCACTGGGTACCTGGTACTGGTTGGCCTTGGCAAGCTCCTGATTGGCTGAGTCTACGTTGGATGATGCTGTCTGGATGTAATCTTCGATACTATCTGAGGAAGTAAAGAGCAGATTGGGTCACTTGTTGGACAACAGATACAGATGTAAACATGTGATCCTACATCAGGGTATATTCAATTCCGTGCCTAGAGGGCTAGTGTACCGCATGTTTTAGCTCTGTCCCAGTTGCAACACACCTGAATGCAATCAGGGGCTTGTTATTGGGCTTTTTTTACAAGCTTGACAATGACATGACCATTACATTGAGGTATGCTGAGGCTAGAAGAGACCTAAAACATGCAGGACATTGGCCCTTGAGGCTCAGAACTGAAGACCCCTGTCCTACAGCATTTGAAAACAATTTTCCAACTAATAAGCCATGTTGGTTGAACTTTTTCCATATTTACACCCACATACTCTTTGTTTCCGTTTTTAGATCAAATATGTGCAGACAACACTGAACTGCTGTCCTATTATAAATACCTTAATGTACTTAGATGCAGTCCTTTTGAAAGAAATACCTGCTGAGGACTTTGGACTGTCGAAGAGGTTCATAGTCAAAGAACAAGCTGAAAAAAAAGCTGTTAAATCTTAATCATGACTCACGTGAAGTTGGATAAATGTAGACCTATGAAACCTGAATAATGTCCAGTGGGCTGTTAGCAGGCTAAGCTGAGCTTAGCAATTCAAGAGCTTGTAGTTTGATTCAGCCACAATACACAATTTGTACCATCTTGACAAGCAGGAGCTTCATTATTCTTTTATTCTATTCCTTTACATATGAGTAAATCAGTGGAGGCATGACTAGAAAGGAGATAGAAGACATGGAGTTACCCTAAAATGCAAAAATCCCAAAATAGCATGACGTGAAAGAGACAGAAACACACTCAGGTATGCTGAAAGAGTCCCAACCAACACCTGTTCACATGAAGCACCCAGTGGAAAATGCACACTGAAACAGTCCAGAGTTTCCAAGGAAAACCTGTACACACACATGGTAAAAATGCAATTTCGACATTGACAGGCCCTGGATCATAATCAAGCTTTGATGTGGAACTGTTGCTACTACTACACATGAAGAACAAAATATGCGAGACCAGCTGACTTGTGGGTGCAGCGTTCGTACCATTCTTGTTCTCTGTGGGAAATAGATACCTTGTTGAATTACTATTATTGTGGATTTGTCACAACGGAGTGAAAGTGAAAGCTGGAGTTGACGTCTTCTAAAAAACTGGAAAATGAGAAGATGTTTGAAACTTTCTCCTCATTCTAAATAACAAAGCACACACAATCTATTTGGCTTTGATTTTGTGTTTTCTGACGTTTGTGATTTCAGTCATTTTCAATATGTTTCTGTTTGTGATTCATGAGATTTGTTTTGTTGCTTTCTTGGTTTGTCTTGGATGCATCCTGTTTTATTGTGCACTTGTGTCTCATGTTGCTGTAACTTGTAAACACAAACTCTAAATACCTATATAGCTTGGTGTGTGTGTGTGTGTAGAGAGAGAGAGGTGGAGGGTGTGTGTGTGTGTGTGTGTGTGTGTGTGTGTGTGTGTGTGTGTGTGTGTGTGTGTGTGTGTGTGTGTGTGTGTGTGTGTGTGTGTGTGTGTGTGTGTGTGTGTGTGTGTGTGTGTGTGTGTGTGTGTGTGTGTGTGTGTGTGTGTGATGGAACTACAAAACAAGATGGCGGGTCACAAGAAACTACATTCTAAATGAAGGTTCTCAGAGAGCAGGAAGTCTGTCCTGGGCCTCCACCATGTGCTGATAGCAATGGAACAATAGAAGCTAGCCGTAGCATCTGCTTCCTGTGTGTCTCTGCTAAAGGACCATTTCTAGAATGACTTCATGTGAATGAGACTTGTTTTGTAAAACGTCAGGAGTCGTCAGATGGTGTTCAGTTACTGTGTGATGTTGTCTTTGATGTGATATGTGTAGGATTGTGAGTTAACTAGTTAGTAAAGCAAAGATTAGCATGCAGACCCTGTGTCTGTGGCAGAGCTAACGTTGGTTTACAAGTTGATAACTGCTCCTAATATCATCAATAGAACTCAATAACTGCAATAGAATCAACACATCTTCATAAAGTTAAACAGTTCTAACTAATCCCAGGTAATGCCCAGTTGTCGTTACTACTTCCTTGGTGTCTTTGAAGAAGGAGTTCAGTTGTTGTCCTGCTGGAGGGAAGCTGGTGTCTTCTCCTGTAGTTAGCACCTCCTGCTAACTGTGGTTGCTGGTTCTGCAGGCTGAGGAGAAGAAGATGGAGTTGGTGTTTCAGGAGTCCTTCTTTGCAGCTCCTGGTTGTTCCTTTTGTCCAGACTGAGGAGCTGGTCGCTCAGGTCTGTGATGGTTTTCCTGCTGGTTGAGGAAAACACAAAGAAGTTCTGTGAGGCGTCGTTTCCCTGGTCCGTCCTGGAGGAACTGGTTGGTTTTCCTGGTTGATGGGAGATCAGACTCTGGGTGCTGGTCTCTGGATCAGGGGAAGGTCTGACCCTCGTGGTGGGTCAGCAGAGGAGTTGAGGAGTGAAGGCCTCTGGTGTTTAGCTGTATGCTAACCCTGGGTGAGTTGCCTCCAGCAACCCACCTCCTCCATTGAAGAACAGGAGCAAAAGCCTTTTGTGAGCAGGGCCGCTTGGATGCAGCTCCTCCCTGGTGTTCACTGGGGAAGACTCGGGGCATGACTCCAAAATCTTTTAGTAAAGGTTGGGGATTCGAAGGTGTCAAATCCTGAGAGCTTCACTCAATCAGTGACTGCTTGGCTGACTGCATGGGGGGAAGTGTCTTTTGAGCAGAAAGTGGGGGAGGATTTGCATGCGTCTGCTGTGGCAAAAGGTCCCCCCACTGGGTGTGATGGTCAATCACATTCCTGGGTCCGAATTCATGTCATGACTGTGTATCATGACAAATGAATATTGTCTTTCCCTAGAAATGAACAAATTTTCTGTGGTCTTGTGAGATCCCAACATATTTCATGTTCTATTTATGCTTGCTGTGAGTGCGTGCGTGCATATCAATTTGTGTTTTACTCTTCATTTGGACCTCCTGGGTCATGTTGTTGACTCATCAATATGATTACACCTCCACAACCTCCAATAACTGAAAACAAGCACATCAACTGAACAAAAGAACTCCATGTGTAGGAGAATAAGACACGTGGAGGAAGGTGGAGACAGATGGAGATGCAGACGCTGCTCCAAGAAAGACTTTACAAGTTGTGCTCTCCAGTTTCTTGATCTCTTTCATCATTTATTCTAGATTTCGTCGGTTCCTATTGCACAACCCCATGAAAATTGATTTACACATGCTGACCTGTGAAGCATCCATATTTCCTTCATAAATAGCACACTCCTTCAGCACGTGCATCACTTTGGGGTTGGGTGATGCTGATACTGCAGTCTGATGGAAGTCACATTTAAAATGTAGTGATCACACATAGAAATCAGTCGTCAGCAAGAAATCGTAATCGAGCATCAAGACCTGCAGTGTCAATGTAGCCTCAGTTTGCTTAGCCACCGGCATCAATCAGTTGTTGCCCTATCTACCGGTATCAGTCTACTGTTAGCTTAGTCACCAGCATCATTATATCATAATTTGCACACTCTTGTGGATGTGCGGGTTATAGCCCCTACCCCCAGTATTCCCTCCCTTTGATGAAGTATCAAATGTGTGTATTGCAAGTTGCCCTGTTGTCATCCTTTCTCATGAAATGTAACCAAGCTTTAGGCATCATGTTTCCTGCTCGCTGCGCTGGTGAATGACAGTGAAAGACCTACGTGGTGACGTATGTATTTGATGCCCTCTGGAATCAATAATGGTATCGTTTGCAAAACTGGCAAACGATTCCAAGGAATCGAAACACTGGGAGCCGTTTCTCAAGAAAAAACGATTTTTGATTCCCATACCGAGTCATGATGCTGCAACATTAACCTGCCAGCGCTCTGTTGTGATGGAAAACCTCTGGGCCAATCACAGCAAGCCACACTTTTTCAGTCAGTTAACTGAAGTTAAAAGGATGAGATGGGGAGTATGAACTGACAGGGTAAAACAGGTTAAAATATTTGCACATGTTGGGCTTGGAATCCATTCTCTCCCCCTGGAAACAGGCTGCAAGAACAATGGAAGGTAATAAAACAGCATGGGGGGAAGCCATCATTGGTCGAACCCGACCCGGACACAGTGGGTGTCCGAAAGGCAAAACTTGGTCAAACCCAGCTTGCAACCAACTACCAACTGACCCCCGCTTCTCAAACTCGGTCTCCAAGCAGGGAGCACGTCTCTGCAGCAACTGGGAGATCATGAGAGCACATCTTTTTGTGGATCCTGGGAGCCAGACGCGAAGCCGCATCTCTCTTTACGCCCACCTGGTGGTCGCATTGATCGTTGTGCTCTCCTTCTGCGTGCCACCGCACGCCCCTAGTGGTTGTCACAGTCACCGCCCTGAACCAGACGCCTGCCTCCTTCTGGTGTCCATTCAATCGCTACACCCACTCACACTGACCCGCCAAGGTCTGCCGCCACCTGGTGGACACTCGTGGTCATTACGTCCCCACTCAGGCTCCCACACACACACACACACACACACACACACACACACACACACACACACCCTCTTTCTCTGTAAATAATGTTTGCTGTTTCGTAGATTAGATCTCCGTGTTCGATGACGTTAATTGATTGTGTTGATTTCTGAGATGATTTCCAAATTATTTATGAATTAATACATTTTTGTTAATAAACACCTGTTAGCTGAACTGATCGATTCCTGGTAATTATTGTATATTTGTTGTTGACAATTCACTGGTTTGTAACTGTCTGCGCTCGAATCTCACACCTTTCCTGTTATTTAAAATTGTTATATTTACACAGAAATATTAACCAACTTAAATAACCCTTTCTACAAATGAGACTGATATTTTGGTATTAGCTATTTCCAGTTTAGCTGGCAGTGCCCCAATTTCATTATTATTTTATAAATAATATTTATTCAAATGAATAATTTTTCATAAATTATCTTAGGTAATTTATTAACTTTTGAGTAATTACTCAATTACACTAGTTGTTAATGAGTGAATGGCAGTTTACTTCGATTAATAATTAAAATTTTTCATAAATTACTTCCAGTGATCTATTACTTTCAGTAATCTTTTACTTCTAATCATTTTAATGCTAAAAACCAACCATAAATCCCAACACACGTGTCCAATAATAGTGATCGCGCTATTGATTTTGTGTCGTGTGGTGGGAGTAGAAACACAACAACCAGTGCAGAGATTTAGCTAAGAACTTGTGTTTAAGGCTGTGATGGCCTCTGATAATTACTGCATCACTTGAGCTTGTGGCGAATTAACATTTGAACCAAACAAGAGCAGCAGGCCCTGTGAATGAATCGTGATCGACTGCGTGCAGTCACTTTTCGTGAGTTGGAGTAGCTGGGGAAATTCATGATCATACGTGGCAGCTAAAGAAGTGAGGGTGATTAATGGACTCACTTATTCATTCACTTTTTCCACTTCTCTGCTTAGAAGAGTCACTTTGCACTGATGGAGCCATGTTGCACTTTAAAAAGCGAAAGTCTCACAAAATGTGTATTTTTGTAAATGTAAATCACATGTTATTCCTCTCTGCTCCTGCAAAGAACCAACTGGTGGAGACAGATGGGCTCCTCTACTTGTTCAATATCTATGGGAGCTTTCTTTCTGCTAAACGGGTTATTCAGTGCTCTGAAAGGAATTTGTCTGTCAATAATAGCTTAATCTGCAGCCAACTGCTTATGCTGGAGAGAGCATGCTGTGTCTGGTGCATCACAGGCTTTGCACCATGTGAAAATGAAAACTGTCTCTTTTAAGGTGTTGGTTTAAATTTTAGTAATATGGAGTCTTAGCTGATAACCTCATCTCACATAGAAGAACAATGTTTTTTTGAACCTGTTTATTCCAGGACACATTACAGACTCTTTCTCTAGTGTCTGACTCACCAAAACATTACAGTCAAGCCAAACAAGAGCTAACACTTGATTTTGCACTTGTATTTAGTGCAATTAAAAAATGATTGGACCTGAACACCATAGGAGGTCATTTGACCAGTAGAGTGTAAAACCAATATTTACAGGGGCCAATGTTTCTGACAGTGTAGGTTGGACCACTCTTGGGGGCTGTACAGTCCCTCAGGTGGGCTTCTGGTTGGGTGCATTTTCCAAATATGATTTTTTTCTATCAAATGTCTCTTGAAGCTCTTTGAATGGGGAGTCATCCTCACACTTTATTATATCGATATAGATGAAACAATTCTCTACACCATTAGAATGTAGCCTTCTTTAAAGGTCCCATAGTATACAAAATCGACTTTTCTGTGCTTTAAACATCATAAAAGGGCTATTTGGGGTTCATATACATCCCCAAAGTGGTTTTGTCATTGATTCCCTCAGGCTTTAGTTCACAGCGATCTTTCTCTGTTCTAACTGGTGGGGGAGCTCAATGTGTTGATTCAATTTAGCCCCGTCTCCACCGCACAAAAAGTGCCGGGCTAGACCGGTCTAAACCGTTCCGGTTCACGTGTCACCACAGGAATGCGGCCTGAACCGCTCCAGACCGCTCCAAAGGCGACCGCTTTTCCGCTCCCCTTCCGTTGGGGTACCAGGACCATGGAACGGGTCTGAGGTTGAGCTGCTGTCTGCTGATTGGTCAGTGATTTACTACACGCCCTCAATATGTTAATGTGCCGGCTGAATCCTCTGCTGTCAGTGTGGTCAGCTGTGCACTGGTTATTTGTTTTTTTTTCCTTTTCTTTTCTTTGCTGCTCAACTTTAGTGTTTGTGGTGAAACAGCGACTTGAGGCAGGGGGAGACCGGGGGGAGGGACTTTGCATGGCGTTGGAGCTTTCTGTTTGCAGCATAGTGCTCATCGTGGCGTGGATGTGCGTCCGGGACACCGGAGCCTTGGGCTTTCTGCTCCGGCGCTGATCGTGCTCCGACAGCTCCGCTTCCCAGAGGCGGTCAGCGTTCTGTTCAGCCGCGGTCAGTGGCGCTTTATCGCGGGGACGGACCGCGGAAGCGATGAAGAGGAGCTCGGAGCTTGGAGCTCGGCGCCTCCATGTTCCGGCGCTGAGCTGCCAGAGTGCCAGCGAAGTGGAGTGGCTGCTCCTGCGTTTGAGCAGAAAGTTCAAGACTCCCGTGTCTGTGCCTCAGCCAACCGGGGGGAACGCTCCGGCCACTTGCAAGTCGCCGGAGCGTTCGCTCTCTCACAACAAACACGGAAGTTGTGGCTGCAGCTCTGCCGCTGCAAAAAATAACCGCTGCAAAAAATAACAGGTTTTTTTTGCCGCTGCAAAAAATAACAGTTAACTAAACAACAAGTGCAAAGTGGAGGATGTAAACAACAACAGAGGATTCATAAGATCTAGATCTGACGACTTTCTTTTCTGTTGTAACGTCACATATCTGCGGAGCTCATAAGCCCCGCCCACTTTTTAAGCTCCTCTCTGCGGTGAAAACGGGTACCGGAGCCGAGCTCTGGCTTCGCTTGCTGTACCGCTCCGTACCGCCCCGCTCCGTCCCCGCACAAAATGGGGCATAAGATGGCTGATGCGGCAACAGAGCTGGAGAAGCCCCGCCTCCAGGAAGATTGACATGAGGAGAAACCAAAACAAGACACGCCCACAAATGTGCCAAGGAGCCTCTTCTCTGCTCTCTCAGTCTCTGCTGCTTCACATTGAACTGCTGTTTTGTTGTTCCACATCTGTTTTCACCTTCATGTCCACTGGAGAAAATGTGTTTTCACCTTCATGTCCACTGGAGAAAATGTGTTTTCACCTTCATGTCCACTGGAGAAAATGTGTTTTCACCTTCATGTCCACTGGAGAAAATGTGTTTTCACCTTCATGTCCACTGGAGAAAATGTGTTTTCACCTTCATGTCCACTGGAGAAAATGTGTTTTCACCATCATGTCCACTGGAGAAAATGTGTTTTCACCTTCAAGTCCACTGGAGAAAATGTGTTTTCACCTTCAAGTCCACTGGAGAAAATGTGTTTTCACCTTCAAGTCCACTGGAGAAAATGTGTTTTCACCTTCAAGTCCACTGGAGAAAATGTGTTTTCACCTTCATGTCCACTTGGAGAAAATGTGTTTTCACCTTCATGTCCACTTGGAGAAAATGTGTTTTCACCTTCATGTCCACTGGAGAAAATGTGTTTTCACCTTCATGTCCACTGGAGAAAATGTGTTTTCACCTTCATGTCCACTGGAGAAAATGTGTTTTCACCTTCATGTCCACTGGAGAAAATGTGTTTTCACCTTCATGTCCACTGGAGAAAATGTGTTTTCACCATCATGTCCACTGGAGAAAATGTGTTTTCACCATCATGTCCACTGGAGAAAATGTGTTTTCACCATCATGTCCACTGGAGAAAATGTGTTTTCACCTTCATGTCCACTAGAGAAAATGTGTTTTCATCATCATGTCCATTTGGAGAAAATGTGTTTTCACCTTCATGTCCACTGGAGAAAATGTGTTTTCACCTTCATGTCCACTGGAGAAAATGTGTTTTCACCTTCATGTCCACTGGAGAAAATGTGTTTTCACCTTCATGTCCACTGGAGAAAATGTGTTTTCACCATCATGTCCACTGGAGAAAATGTGTTTTCACCTTCATGTCCACTGGAGAAAATGTGTTTTCACCTTCATGTCCACTGGAGAAAATGTGTTTTCACCATCATGTCCACTGGAGAAAATGTGTTTTCATCATCATGTCCACTGGAGAAAATGTGTTTTCATCATCATGTCCACTGGAGAAAATGTGTTTTCACCATCATGTCCACTGGAGAAAATGTGTTTTCACCATCATGTCCACTGGAGAAAATGTGTTTTCACCTTCATGTCCACTGGAGAAAATGTGTTTTCACCTTCATGTCCACTGGAGAAAATGTGTTTTTACCTTCATGTCCACTGGAGAAAATGTGTTTTCACCTTCATGTCCACTGGAGAAAATGTGTTTTCACCTCCATGTCCACTGGAGAAAATGTGTTTTCACCTTCAAGTCCACTGGAGAAAATGTGTTTTTACCTTCATGTCCACTGGAGAAAATGTGTTTTTACCTTCATGTCCACTGGAGAAAATGTGTTTTCACCTTCATGTCCACTGGAGAAAATGTGTTTTCACCTTCATGTCCACCGGAGAAAATGTGTTCTCAGGTACAAGTATGTGTCCACACTATTTGTCTTGCTGAAAGAAGAAGCACAGTGGCCAATGTGACTGGACTTGTTGTTGTTTTCCACAAACAATGTTTGTTTGTGAGCGACTCTTCACCAAAGAAGCTTCCAGAACTACGGTACTTTGAAACTGGACTTCCTCAGAAGCTCCTCTTGAAACCTGCCGCTATTCCCACAATAAAAGACTAAGGAGGGCCGAGATGTGTCAGTACATTACTACAACTATGAGCTGAGCTACTGGCTACGTCACCCAGGGGGTGGAGGAGGCGGCTGTGGGCTGGGCTGCAGTCTCCGTGAGGGTGGAGGAGGTGGAGGAGCTGAGAACCACCATCATGAGAGGTGACCTCAGCTCAATCCAAGAAATACTAGAATTTCACAAGTTGTGAGTGTTTCTACTGGATCAACCTAATCATTATCCCACATGAGCATAGGATGGACTGTGAAACATGAAATATAGCGAAATATGGGTCCTTTAAAAGCCCCTTATAGATGCTGTGGTGGATTCAGAATGTTTGTGCTGTTCACCCTTTAGAATTGATCATCTCTTCTCCAACAAAGTGAACAATTACTATTATTTACTTCACCATCACCTGCTTACTTGGAGAACATTTGCACATACAGGTACTGAGTGGATCTTTAACCAGACAAAAGATCAGAGAACATGAGCTGACGGCTTCACATCCTGCTGTTGTGTAGTTGTCCTACAAATATATCATCAACTAGTGGCCTGACATGTATTTTCAGTGCCTTGCTGGGTGTATGGTGGTCATTATCAAAACTCTGCCCTCTGCTCACACTTCTTCTGAAAGCAAAAGAAAAGCAGAACCCTAACAATATCCACAGTCCCCAGCATCTGCTTCTCCTCAGATTTCTTCTGATGCTCATGTTCCTGCTGCTTCTCCACATTTCCCATCAAGAACATTTGAGATGCATATTTGAAGAGACTTTGACAATGTTCAGCTTGTTTGTCTTCCTCTGAGTTCATCACATGCACTTGATGTTTGACCAAATCAGTAAACTGTTGAAAGTTTGGATTCAGGTTTGGCCCCTTCCCCTGAGGAGGAATTTATTAGACGGAAATACAGCAATCTTAGAACGAGATCAGCTACGAGAGGAGACTGTGAGGTTCCATTCAGGCAAACCACCACTGGACAAAACATCATTTCAGTGAAAGGGTTAACAAGCTGGAGTAGTCTTCCAATTAGTATTGGAGAGTCTTCCACTTTTACAGCTTCTAAAAAAGAGCTCAAACTCTAGGTAAAGGCTAATCAATCTTGTGATCACTTGTGATTAAACGTTATCGACTGGGGAAGTTGTTTATATTACAGGGGTGGTTGCAAATAGTTTATATACTCCATGTCCATGTTTGTTTGTTTTTAAATAATTGTTGTCTTACATGTATAAGGACTATGGATGTAAACTAGCCCATGGCTAAATCTGGCACATTTACACAAAGTGACTGTACTGAGTGTTCATTAATGTGCACTGTCCTCTGGGAATGAAATATTAGAAAACGAAAGAAAACCAGCACAATCCTCTTGTTTCTTAAACTCCTGTTCTCAGCATAATACTAGAAGCTATTAGGGCTTCGATAAAAGACCCTGCCACTTTGATCCATGGCCACGAGAGGTCAGAAATTACTGGACACTTTAGGGTTGTGAATTCACGCCTGAAGAATTTGGAGTGGATTTTTTATGTTCCTTTTTCCCCCATAGTCTGACTCAGGAAACAAATAGGTGTGGAAATAACTCAGTAATTATGTGAAGATTGTACTGCCTGATTACATGGTTGTGAATGAAGCTTTGTTTGCAGACATTCAGTTAAGAGCTGATTCATAATGATTCATTAAGTCATTTTCATACATTTAGAATTTCCTCATGAGGATCCACCCCCTCTTTCTGACACACACAGATCTGTAGAACATCATAATATCGAATACAAACATGTTCTGACATGTTGAATCGTGCCTGAATAATCCCTCAGCAGAACAAAAGCCTGCAGTCGTTTGATGTGTATAGATGCGTTTTACCACTCGTCTGTGTAACATGCCAGAATATGAGTCTGCCTGCTGGAGAAACCTTGTTGATTGTGTACGTCAACCTGCACACTTTAATAGTGTGGCCTTAGTTTGTGTGAACACACCATAAAAGCACTAATCCTTGCTTCTTCAGCCTATTCATGCCCTTGTGCTACCTGCTGCTTTTTCTATAAATGCCTCCACAGCACAATCACACATTATTCACAGATGCCACTACGCCACGAAAGTCTCGTACAAAAAGGCCAAAGGCAATATTAGAGCATTTCGTTTTTTTGTTTTTTTTTCGTTTAAACTGTTCATTATTACTGGGCTCCGTAATGATCAGATTGGACTTCTGCTGTGGTGTAATGCTGTGCAATCTACCTCAGCCTCTTCTTCTCCCACTCCATTCATTCATCTGTAAGAAACCTTATTTTGCTGCCCTGTCATCGAACCATGTGGCCCATGTAAAGGATTGGAGTGCCGTTCCAGGACCCACAGTTTATCCCATATCGCAGTGATTCCCAACCGGGGGTACGCGGACCCCTAGGGGTACGCGAGGGTATTGCAGGGGGTACGCAGAAAGATTATAAATTACCCTACAGTATCCACACACAAAAAAAAATAAATTATACTATATTATATTGTATTATATCATGAATTTTAGTAAGGCCATACGTTTATTTTCCATGAGTAGCAGTTAATCCACAGTGATTGTAACACTACAATGCACATAACATGAAAAGACTATAAAGTGGCGCGCTTTAAAAAAAAAAAAAAAAAGGTTCACGTTCTTACTGCGGGCGCGCACGATTCGCGAAGCTAGCTAACTCTAGCTGCATACCGACTGTAAACATGGATGCATGGCTAGGCAGGAGTAAACGTCCAGCTACCGCTACTGCTACCGTCGCCTCGGACGCAGGCACAGGGGAGCCCAGTGAAAAAAGGAATTATGAAAGACTTATGAAAGACAAGCAAGCGCAAGTGTCTCATTAAAAGGTATGTTTTTACACTCACAATAATTGTTTTATTTAAATGAGCAGTTGGATAGATAGAAAGACAAAGGGTTTTCACATTAAGTACACATTAAGGCGAATAATCACACACGAGAGAGGGGGTACTTTTCACATGGAAACCAGCTCAAGGGGTACACTGGTCGAAAAAGGTTGGGAACCACTGCCATATCGGACCATGATGTGGCAGCTATGTTAAACGTGGTTGAAGTTGCTGCACATAAACCTCTTTACCTCTTTTTCTAACAATTTACTTGAAAAATCTTCAGTAACTGCTGTTTTTACTTTATATGCAGTTCACTGGTCTTTTCAATGGGATGCAAAATAAATGAATAAAACCAGTCACTTAAGCATGGAGACTTTAAATATCCTGGAAGTGAACATTTACAGCTTATCCCTTCATAGGGAAGTCACTAAAGTGGCAAGTGAGTATTTCAAGGCTCATTTCTTAACCAAGACTTTTCAACGTTACACAAATATAACATTAACTACACCATAATACATTTATCTTTGATCAAATGATTTGAGATGTCAATTTTAAATGGGATTTTAAGGGGAAAGTTCTCACTGGACTTCTTTATGAGGTCATTTCCTCTTCTGTCATATATTATGATCTATCGATTTCTACTAATGCTTGTAAAGCCTCGTTTCTACTGCACAGGATGGGTTTTCTACCAATTCCTGCTGCAAAAGTTGCCAATGGTACCGAAAGAATCGTACCATAAGCTCATTTTCCACCGCACAAAAAGAGCAGGAATGAAGTGGTATGGTCTGGTACAGTTCGGGGTTCCAAAGGTAGACACTTTTCCGTTGCCCCTCCGTTGGAGTACCCAGGACAACAGAAGGGGTCTGATTTTCAGGAACCGTCTGCTGATTGGTCAGTGATTTACTACAAGCCCTCAACATTTTAATATGTCGGCTGTATGAATCCTCTGTTTCATGTTGGTCCTGAAAGAGCAGACACGAGGCAGGGATGGAGATTGGAACTCAAGAGCAGATGCTATGACTAACCAATGCACGACCGAGTCTGCTCGTCGAGTCAGGTCGCTGGCCAGTGCTCCATTACGTGGGCCGTCGACACTGGAGTTCCGGAACCTGCCGGTGTGTGTGACGTGATGCAACACAATGATCTTACTTGGACTGCGTCCACACAAGGTGCGTCAGAACGGCGGAGCTGCTCTGAGCCCCGGTGTCTGGCCAGTGGTGTGACACTGGTGTCGACTGGCTTTATGACACCGGAGGACTCTCTGGCGTCACTTCACCGGGGCAACATTCACTATCTCAGAACCAACAGGGAAGTTGCAGCTGCAACTCTGTGGCTGCAAAAAAAATGTACTAAACAATTAGTGCAAAGCAGAGACTGTAAACAGAAATAATAGAAGATTCATAAGGTCCAGATCAGCCACCTTGGTTGAGATTACTGTTGCGACATCACATATCTGCTCTAAACCCCGCCTACATTTTAACCTACTTTCTGCAGTGGAAACGTACACCAGATATGGCTCTGGTTACACTTTGCCTTACTGCTCCGTACTGATCCATTCTGTCCCTGCACTTTTTGTGTGGTGGAAACGAGGCTATAGGGTTACGATTTTTCGTCACCTTCCGATTGCTTACCCAACACTACAAAACGGGTGCAATAAGGACGAACAAAACGCAGCCGTCTGCTGATTGGTCAGTGATTGACAATCTCGACAAACCTGCTGCCTTAAAATCCCTCATCACCTGCATGCCCCAACTATACACCACTTCCCACAAAACACCGTTTACATAATAGGAACCAAGCAAAAGCAAAAAGCACAATGAATAAGTGCTCCATTGTATGAAGCTGGTTTCAAGTTTGCTTTACCATACCTTCCTGTCCCTTTCCATCCCATCATAATGTGTCCTGTAGAAACAAGGCTTAACATCTCTACAAAGTGTCACTTAATTTTTTGGGGTACCAGGACTAATGTGCCATTTTTCACATTTTATCTGATTTTCAATATGAAAGCCTCAACCGGTTAAACCTGTGCACTAACCATTAACTGAATAAAAGGTTCTTTTCTGTGACAAAGAGTAAATCTCAGCTTTAGGAGTTGGCATGAAACACAAATAAATGAGGACTAAATATGGTCACTATCAAGTAACCGGTTAATATTACTAACAATAGAGAATACAAATATATCTCATCTGGAAACAAATATGTCATCATGTTTTGAAGTGAATTTGAAGCTGGAGGCTCCAGGAAAATGAGAGCAGACTGAAGAGTAAAAAGATGTTTGGTTCCTGTGGAAATGGGACGAGTCAGTGTGAGTCAGCCTGAATCTAAAAGGGTATTTAAAGGGCATCTGCATTAGCCCGAGGAAGGCAGCAGACAAAAAGACATTCTGCAACAAAATGGCAGCAATTGGCATCAGTTATTGCTGCATGTTTTATGCAAGAAGCATCATCTGGTGTTTCTTCACAAACCTTTAAAATACATGAAGCTTGTTCATATTATTATTCCAAGATTTTAAGTATTTATTCCATTTACAATATCTACATCAGATCAAAGAATAATCATGGCACGTTATGCTCATAACCAGCCTCCAACTGTTTGTTTCCATAATGACAAAGATGATGCACCGCTCGCACAGATCACTTTCTTTATTTACATTTATTCTATTGGATTTTACATGTTTACCAAAATCATCTTACCCCGACTGTCTCTCAGCTGAATGGATGTGCTCTACGATATTAAAGTGTAATTCGAGAGATGAAATATACAGGTAAATAAAAAATAGACAATTAACTCACCGCGTGCCAAAGACGCGTTTTCGCGTTTTTTCGAATAGTACCGCTGAGTGCCAAAGATGCGTTTACGCGTTAATAGCGTTTTTTTGCGTGGGGGCGGGGCTAATAACATGATCTTGCTTGTATCAAACAATTGGAGTTGTAATTGCAAGGATGTAGAACAGAGTACCGTCTCAGAAGCCATGTCAAAGCGGCGGAGCAAGACCGATCGGCCAGCCGGTCAGTTCAAACAACTAACTTTGCAGCAGAGCATTTTGAGAGGACCCAGCACCAGCAGCGCAGCTATAGAAGACGCCGGCAGAGACCACTCCTCTGACGTAGCGAGCTTCAGCGAGTCGGTGACTGGGACCATCACAGTCGTCAAAACCAGAGGGAGAAGTCAAAGATCTGGGAGAAGACCGATCCCTGATCCGATCCCTGATGAATCAGAGTTCAGCGAGCCTGACCCAGATTCTTGGGACGAGTGGATACCGACCTCTTCTGCGAGTAGCAGAAGCCCGTCGCCCCAGCCTCGCGCCAAAGCAGCGCATAGCTCTACAGGTGAGACTGATGCGTTCACTGATTGCCTCTTGTGTTAGCGGGGAAAGCATACATTTTTTTGTTGTGTTATCATGATCTGGCAATAAAAGTTATTCTAAAAGTGATTCTGATTCACTAAATGCAATTATATCTGCATGATGCTGAATTTATAATCGGATTATAATTTTCAATCCGGGAGCTCCCCCCTTTGGCCAATCTGCGTTACTGCATCCCTGCCGTGAGGCAGTGAGAACTGCTTCACTTTCTATTTCAACAAGTAAAGTTGACACTCTTTATATCATATCATTGCATATAACTCGTATATCCTCACAATATGTTTAGTTTGTTCATACTTCACATAGCATCTTTTTATTTAGAATATGTGGATATGATGTGGCCTTCATGTGTTAGTGACAGCCTATATTTACTTCAGCAGCTTTTGAATTTGTTTTCACAACTGCTGCTACAGATTATACTAAAATGGTATTACAATTGTATGCATGTCTGTCATTTATAGATGCTGCTTCAAGCACAGCTCCCTCCCCCAGGCCAGCCTGCAAATCAAGGAAAAAAGGTATGTCATTTTATATAATTATGTGCATCATATTGTGGTTGCTAAAGTCCGATATTAGCCTCAGCATGTGCCCTTCAATGTCACGGTCACACATTACACCGAATACACATTGGATAATTTTTCAAAAATTGAGTGGGCCCAGATATAAACACCCCAGGCAGTGAATCTGGACGCTGCCTGGCCTACCAACTGTTTACCAGACAGCGTTGGCCTTCTGATTGTCCATCGCCTACATCACTATCACAGCAATAAATGTGATTCTCATGGCGATTGTGTTTTTATGTAATTTACAGGTCGCACATCAGGCAGAGCCTCCCAGCAGGACACTGGCGTCTGGCATGACGAAGACTGGCATCCGACTGAGATTCCCTTCACCGCCATCCCTGGACCCCAGAATGCTGCAGCTGTGCTAGACAGCGACCAGCCAGCACACTTCCTGAGCTTGTTCCTCCCTGATGAACTGCTCCATTATATTGTGGTACAGACAAACCTGTATGCTCAGCAATATTTTAATGCAAACCCTGAACAGCCACCCCACAGCAGAGGTAAGGCATGGAAACCACTGTCTGTGCCAGAGCTTAAAACATTTCTTGGCCTTACATTTCTCAGTGGTTACATCAAAAAACCTAGTCTTCACTTGTACTGGAGTGTTGATGAAGTAGATGCTACACCTTACTTCAGCAAAACCATGCCAAGGAACAGATTCCAAATCATATGGAAGTTCCTCCATTTCAACAACAATGCAGATCAAGACCATGGTGACAAATTGTACAAGGTACGGCCCGTGCTAGACTACATTCTGGGCCAGTTCAAAGAGATGTACCAACCAAAGCAAAACATTTGCATTGATGAGGGGATGATGCTGTGGAGGGGGCGGTTGGCTTTCAGGGTGTACAACCCTCAAAAGCCTGTAAAATACGGAATAAAATCGTACATTCTGTGCGATTCTGCCACAGGTTACTGTTTCAACATGCTTCCGTATGTTGGGGAAGCTCGTACCTTGACAGATATTGTGTTCAACCTCCTGGATCGTCTGCCAGGTCACGGTTACAGACTATTCATGGACAACTACTACAACTCTGTTGCACTGTGTGAGCGTCTCCTGGAAAAACAAACACATGTCTGCGGCACACTGAGGGCAAAGAGGGGGGAGCCCAAGGTCATTAGGGAGGCCACAAAGAAAGACTTGGAGGTTGGGGGCAGAATTGTGCGGCACAATGGCAGGGTGATGGTCACGGCGTGGCAGGACAAACGGGTGGTGAAGATGGTAACAACCTGCCATCAAGATGCAATGCAAAGAGTTGAGGTGTGGCAAAGGGGGCAGAGGAACAAGGTTGAGCAGTTGAAGCCGGAGTGTGTGGCAGCCTACAACTCCTACATGAATGGGGTGGACAGACTGGACCAGAACATTGCCTATTACACCTTCATGCGTAGAACACTGAACTGGTCCAAGAAATTTGTAGCCTACCTGTTCCAGCTTTGCATTTTCAATGCATTTGTGCTTTACAGAGCCAGGTACCCAAGGAAGTGTAAATCACTCTTGGAGTTCACACGCAGCGTTGTGAAATCCTGGACAGCGAAGCAGAGGGTGGAAGAGCATGGAGAAGGGGAGCAGATGCAGGAGGAGGGTGCAGATGGAGGCGGTGAGGATGCTGGTGAGGATGGGTACACACCAAGGGCACCATATAATTGTGACCCAGAGAGCAGGCTAGATGGAGACCTAGCCAAGCACACACTTGTGCGGCTGCCGGGAGAAAAGAGAAGGAAGTGTAGGGTCTGCGAGCGGAGGGGAAAGAGGAGTGAGACGAGACTGATCTGCAAGACCTGTAGTGTTCCCTTGCATCCAGGACAATGCTTCACAGACTACCACAGCAAAAAGAAATATTTGTAGTGGTGGGTGCAGACAGACGCACAGCTGCTAAGTTTTCTTTCACAAGAAGCACTTTATGTTTGAAAAAAATGTTTATTGTTATGCATCTGCTACCTCTTACATGTATATGTACATGACCGTTTTCCAATGCTTGTTGATGCTTCTACATGGTTGCAATAAAGTTGTATTTGTATAACTTTAAAAAATGTTGTCCGTGTTATTTTGGTTCATTATATAATGGGAAGACTTCTCAAAGTGTTTGAGATGCCATTGAAGCAAAAAGAATGATGATCAAAGATATTTTCTGCTTGAAATGCTGTTTTTCACAAAAAGCCATTTTTCTCAGCTTTTTGGTCAGAAACCAGGATTTTCAGTGATACCCACCCATGTTCAGGAGGCCATTACTAATGAATGGAAACAGGTACAAACAAACAGATTTTTTCTGATGATATAGGAAAGTCTGAATTTTCATTTGGTATGTTTCTTGACAAGATTTACACAGAACAAAATTTTCTATGGGCTTTGAGAAAACGCTGAAATGTTGAAAAAACCCTGACACTGGGACGTGCCAAATTTGAAAAGGGCTGGCACTGAATGAGTTAAATAATAAGAAAAAGAAAATAATTTAAGGATACATTGGTATGTGTATCTGCATTCATAAATAATTAAATATTACTTTTCCTAAGAAAACATGACTCTGTGAAATAGTTAGGCATCAAGGTAATATTCTTTATCTATTTACTGAAATGACCTCCACAAATGTCTTTTCTTTTCTAGATTGAATTTCGTTCTTACAGCTGTTCCCGAGGAAAAACTGCAATAGTCATTCTACCTCAATACTATTAGGCAGCTTGGTTTTTTTACCTCCTCCAAAGAGCAGCTGACTAAATACTTTGCATACCTAAAAAAATAAAAAATAAAAAATAGATGTGGACAAAGCAGAAATGTTTCCTTATAAAATTGAAATCACCACAGAAGAATCTGAAAGAAGATGCAATCAGTGTATGAATTCCTCTGCACTCAGATACTGATTCAAATGTCTTATGAAAGACATGTATTTTTTATAATCATATCTGATCATTTCTTCATAATAACTAAACAACAGACCGAGACAATGACCCTGAATGCTTCCTGTGTTCATGTTCAAGCTGCTGGTCATTTCTGCCTCATGTCTTCATGCAGAAACATGCTCATTTCACAAGTTTACAGCTATACTATAAACTTAGCTACATAGCTATACAGTTAGCTCAATTATTTGGACTGTGTTTTGGAAGCTGTTAATTAAGCACTAAAATGATAATTATTCATTCTGTGTCCATGGATATGATTAAAATAGTGACAATGATTTAAAACGGTGGTATAAAAGTAATTTTAGTACACCCCAATGTGATAGCAACCCCCCCCCCCCAAAAAAAAAAAACCCCAAAACAAAACAAACAAAAAAAGACATACAAACATCTTGGAAATGATCACAAATAATAAACCTTTTAGTAAACTTAATGAGAATTAACTGACATGTGTTTAAAATGGCAAGCTACAATTGTCTTTGCACTACAATACAAAAGAGGGTGTATCTCTACTCAATGTGGAAAATCACTCAAATCCTCAGTGGTCAGTTGATTGAGCAGCAGCCTCTTTAATTGAACAGTATCTCATTTTATGCCCTTTCAAAGATCCTTCTAGAGATTCTATTGGACTCTCTGGTGAGCTAGTCTTGACCCATGGCCTACATGTTGGACACAGATGTTCTAGAGAAAATAATGATTATACAACAGAGGTCATTGATCCTATTGGCTATATACGTGGTAAATCATGACAAAACAGTGTAAAAGGAGCAATTGTCTTCCAGCGTTACCCTTCAATATTTCACCACCGAAATAATTTCAAAAAAGTTAGTTTAAAGAGTCACTGGTGTGATCAGACCTTTCACTTTTGCTGTGAATTGATCTGTAACATGATTGGAACAGCAGCTTTCAAAAACAGCCTTCCACTGGAGGCGCATCTGAAGTTAGACATCACTAATAGCACATTTTGCTGGAGCAGCAGAAGCTGTAAATCTGGTGTATCTTCAGAGTTCTGTGTTTCATCCTTTTTGTAAAGTCTACATTAATACGGGAAGCACGGAATCATTCAGTTAGAAAAGAGTTCACATGGATTTTACCCAACAACCTACAGGTTATGTCTGCATTTCTGCTTTCTGTTGGACGTGCTGTTCAGAATGCAAATGTTTTTGAAGCTGTGTCAGAGAGGTCCTGCGTTTACTGCCTTGTAGTAACATCACATACCTGAGTCGTTACGTGGCCGTTCACAATCCCACCTACAATTTACGTGTAGTCTGCAGTGGAAAGCTGCAGCAGCACTGTGCCGTACCATGCTGTAACACTGTTTAAAGAGCAAGTTTGTTGCATGTATCTTTTTTTTCCTGGTATATAAAATGACATCATGTTTACATTGGTTAAAAGAAATGAGTTTTATTCAGTTCCATTGGAGGGAGATTGAGATAATTTGTGAGGTGATTCCTGAGCTCCTGATTGGCCGGGCAATCAAGGGATCAATAGACAATGTGCAAGAGTTTGGGGAGGAGTTTTTTTCTTGTTTTTTTTCTGTCTTTGCACAGGCTTAGAGAAAAGACCAATTCATTTGTAAACCCAACACACACACACACACACACGCACGCACACACACACACACACACACACACACACTGTATATAATCAACATTTTGAACCTTCCTCACATTTTCCTTCCCCAGTAAATGGTTTTACTGTCACTAAATTAAAAAAAATGTTTTTAGCCCACACTGTTTTCTCAATCAAACGTCAATCTGTAGTTATAACAACATCATATTTTAAGGTGCAACATTTCACTGTAAAACACAATAAATAGCATACGTAATGTTATGTTATTATATGAAGCGTCCCTCACGCAGATAAATAATGTTATTTGAGTTTATGAAGAGAGACAGAGCTTGTCCTCCCTCTTCTTTTATACTCATTCACAGCATGTGAATTGACCTGATATGAAGCCTCCATAGAGTCAACTATTAGAACAGTATTTTATACACAGTTAAGACAGGAAAAAAAAAAAGATAAATCAGTGGCAGCTGTGCATGCCTCAGTGCATGCACATGTAGTTGCTTGTCAGAGAAACACTGGTCCAGTCATGAGACTCTGGAATTCCAGTTGTTTGTCCACAAGTCAATAACAAGTTGTCAGCTTACCGTGATGAAAACCTGCTCTGATTATCCCAGTTCAGCTTTTGTGCTGTTAACTCTCCCACTGCCAGCTGTGTGAACATCACGGTATAGTCCCAGGCCGCTCCATTTTCTGCTAAACTGTACTCATAAAAGTTTATTCTCTCAGTCCAGAATCTCGTCTCTCAGCACCGCAGCTAGTTCAGGGGTCAGCAACCTCTTTTGTCCCTCTGCCGTGGCTCCTTGGGCCTCAGCCCCACTGCAATACATCCTTGAGTGGGATGGTACAGTAAGGCAAAGCGCACCCAGACCAACTGTGTTGGGCGGTCCCACCACAGAGTGTGTGGTAAAATGTCGGTGGTGTTGTGAATGACGCAGGGATGTAACTTGTCATTACGCAACAATCATGGCGCAAACAGCACTTCAGTTGAGGTCACAGCTCACGGCACCTGCAGCTTGGCGGCCATGTGAAGCCTGGCGCGTCCTGTATTCGTGAAACAGCGGAAAACTTGCTCAATCCAAGCTGCAGCGCTCATCTCCTGCTGGATCTCCTCTCTTGTTACAGAGAGGAATGTCTGAACCTCGTCAGAAGACCATGGTGCTGTGGAGCACCAACGTTTCAGTAAACGTAAACAAACAAGCAGTGTGTGCAAAGCGGCATATGAGAACAATAACGGGAGAGTTTACAGCAGATGAGATAATTGAATATTGCAGACTTGTTGAGAGTGACGACCGTCACTACTAGACAGCAGATGTGTGGAGGAACGATGCTTCATTCTCACTACCACAGAGAGCTGCAATTATTAACTTAACATTAAATAATCCAGAATTACACAACTGATTTAATATTATTATAGTGACTACAGGGGTGGTTGCGGCTCCCAGTGTGTTCTGTTTAATAGGAAATGGGTCCAAATGGCTCTTTGACTGTTGAAGGTTGCTGACCCCTGAGTTAGATTGTCCAATGTGGGGTTTCAGGAAAATAAGTTGCCTGGAGGCATTTAGACATAAGTTTCCATTCAGATGTTTTGGTGTGGATGGTCAGCAACATATATAGTGTAGTACCATGTTAACTGATGATTTGCAGCTGTTGGTGAGTTCCACACAATCAATATCTCAACCTTTTTTCTATCTTTATTATATAAATCTGGAGTGGATGTAATGGAAAGGTCTTTCCATTCATGCAGCTCATAGTGGACATTTTGACTCTTTTTTGAGACCTTGGTCTTTGTGTGCTGCTTGACTCTTTTTCAGTTTCAAATCCTAAAAACACAACAGAGACCAGTACTCGGGTGCAGGCGCCACGTCACATTGCGTCACGTCCTGAACTGCAGGACCAGGGCCGGCTGGTGTCCATGATTACCTCTGAGTTATTGTCTCAGCCCAGCCGGTCCGGTTACAGCTGCAGTACCTGCAACTGAGCCACCAGGTGCCCGAGCCTCCTCAGCTGGCTCCTCTCGATGTGGAGGAGCAGCAACTCTACTCCGAGCTCCTCCCTGGTGACTGAGCTCCTCACCCTATCTCTAAGGGTGACTGAGCTCCTCACCCTATCTCTAAGGGTGACTGAGCTCCTCACCCTATCTCTACGGGTGACTGAGCTCCTCACCCTATCTCTAAGGGTGACTGAGCTCCTCACCCTATCTCTAAGGGTGACTGAGCTCCTCACCCTATCTCTAAGGGTGACTGAGCTCCTCACCCTATCTCTACGGGTGACTGAGCTCCTCACCCTATCTCTAAGGGTGACTGAGCTCCTCACCCTATCTCTAAGGGTGACTGAGCTCCTCACCCTATCTCTAAGGGTGACTGAGCTCCTCACCCTATCTCTAAGGGTGACTGAGCTCCTCACCCTATCTCTAAGGGTGACACCCAGCCACCGTACAGAGGAAACTCATTTCAGCCGCTTGTATCCGGGATCTCGTTCTTTCGGTCATGACTCATAGTTCATGACCATAGGTGAGGGTAGGAACGAAGATCGACCGGTAAATCGAGAGCTTCGCTTTTTGGCTCAGCTCCTTCTTCACCACGACGGACCGATACAACAACCGCATAACTGCAGACGCTGCACCGATCCGCCTGTCGATCTCACGCTCCATCTTCCCCCCACTCGTGAGCAAGACCCCAAGATACTTGAACTCCTCCACCTGTGACAAGGGCACTCCACCGACCTGGAGGGGGCAAGACACCTTTTTCCGGTCGAGAACCATGGCCTCGGATTTAGAGGTGCTGATCCTCATCCCAGCTGCTTCACACTCGGCTGTGAAGCTTGCCAGTGCATCCTGTAGGTCCTGGTTTGATTGAGCCAGCAGAACCATGTCATCTGCATAAAACATGATGACATCCTGTGGTCCTCAAACCGGACACCCTCTGGCCCCTCGCTGTGTCTAGACATTCTGTCCATGTAAATGATGAACAGAACTGGTGACAAAGGACAGCCCTGCCGGAGGGCAACGTTCACTGGGAACAGGTCTGACTTACTGCCAGCAATGCAAACCAAACTCCTGCTCCAGGCATACAGGGATCAGACAGCCCTTAATAAAAGTATTCCCGGAGCACCCCCCACAGGACGTCTCAAGGGACGCGGTCGAACGCCTTCTCCAGATCCACAAAACACATGTGGACTGGTTGGGCAAACTCCCATGAACCCTCAAGCACCTGGTGGAGAGTATAGAGCTGGTCCAGTGTTCTGCGACCAAGTGGAAATCGCATTGTTCCTTTTCAAGGTTCAAGGTTCAAGGTGTTTTATTGTCACCTCAACAGTAAAAGCCAGGTTTCACAGTGAATGAAATTCTTACTTTGCCGCCTACCCTGGTGCCGACATACATAAATAAGGAAGTATATACACAAGAAAAATAGAATAAAAATAGAATAAAATATAAAAATAAAATAACAGAGCAGTGCAAAAATATTAGTAAGAAAGTGAGATGTGCAAAATTTAAACATGTCAGAAGCTGTTCAGAAGTCTGATGACAACGGGGAAGAAAGAGTTTTTGAGATCCGAGGTTCGACTAACGACCGCGTCCTCCTCTCCAGTATCCTGTAATAGACTTTCCCGGGGAAGCTGAGGAGTGTGATCCCCCTGTAGTTGGAACACACCCTTGCAATCCCCCTTCTTAAAAAGAGGGACCACCACCCCGGTCTGCCAGTCCAGAGGTACTGTCCTCGACTGCCACGTGATGTTGTAGAGACGAGTCAGCCACGACAGTCCCTACACATCCAGAGACTTGAGGAACTCTGGGAGAATCTCATCCACTCCCGGTGCCTTGCCACCGAGGAGCTTAGCAACTACTTCTGTGACTTCAGCCCGGGCAATGGACGAGTCCACCTCTGAGAACCCAGCCTCTGCTTCCTCGGTGGAAGACATGGTGATGTGATTGAGGAGGTCCTCGAAGTATTCCACTGCCTGACAACATCTCCAGTTGAGGTCAACAGCTCCCCACCTCCACTGTAAACCGTCTTTGTGAAAAACTGCTTCCCCCTCCTGAGGCACCGGACGGCTTGCCAGAATTTCTTCAGGGCGATAGTCCTCATCTATGGCCTCCCCGAACTCCTCCCAGACCCGAGTTTTTGCATCCACCACGGCCTGGGCCATGGTACACTTGGCCTGCCGGGAACTGTCAGCTGCCCCGGGAGTCCTATCAGGTTTCTTCAGCTTGACGGCATCGCTTACTTCCGGTTTCCACCACCGTGTTTGGGGATTACCGCCACGACAGGCGCCAGAAACCCTGCAGCCGCAGCTCCGAGCAGCAGCTTCGACAATGGAAGTGCAGAACACGGTCCACTCGGACTCAATGTCTCCAGCCTCCCTCGGGATCTGTGAGAAGCTCTCCCAGAGGTGGGTGTTGAAGACTGCGTGGACATAGGGCTTGACCAGGCATTCCCAACAGACCCTCATGACACGTTTGGACCTGCCAAGTCTGTCTGGCCTCCTCCCGGTCTACGGCATCCAACTCACCACCAGGCGGTGATCAGTTGAGACAACTACAAATTCTATCAATGACCTCTGGCCTCGGGTGTCCTGGTGCCACGTGCACTTATGGACACTCCTGTGCTTCAACATGGTGTTTGTTATGGACAAACTGGGACGAGCATAGAAGTCCAATAAAGAGAACGCCGCTCGGGTTCAAATCGTGGAGCTCGTTCCTCCCAATCACCCCCTTCCAAGTCTCGCTGTTGTTGCCAGTGTGGGCATCTCCCCCTTGAACTACTACCTTAACGTGGTGGGGGAGTTTGAGTACTCAAATGATCCTTGGAGCTATGTTGTTGGGGGGCTTTATGCCCCCCAGTAGGGTCTCCGAAGACAAACAGGTCCTCGGTGACAAGTCAGACTAAAAGCAGTTCAACACCCCCTATCGACACACAGCAAAAGAGAAGCAAGACGTCGCCCGGTAAGGCACAGCCGGGGCCTCACCCTGGAGCAAGGCCTGGGGTTGTGGCTCGTTTGCGAACTTCTGGTGGCCAGGCTCTTGCCCATGGGACCTGGCCGGGCTCAACCCCAAAGGCACAATGCAGGCCCTTTCTCCTCTTCCTCCTGTGAGCCCACCATACGGTAGCAGAGGCTACCATAGGGGTCGGCTGCAGTGTGGATGGGGTGGCAGTCGACGGCAGGGGCCTCAACAACCCGATCCCCGGACACTTACAGTATTACCCAACATTATTTATTATTACTGCTGAAGAATCCAGAATCTGGTCATTTCACTCTATTCCACTTACAAGATACCACACACACACACACACACACACACACACACACACACACACACACACACACACACACACACACACACACACACACACACACACACACACACACACACACACACACAGCTTACCGATGGCGTCTCCCTGCTCGTGGACCATGCTGGCCAGGTCGTTCATGATTTGACTGACGTCCAACATGTCTCTCTACAAGGAAACAGAGAATGCTGGTGTTAAAACACTGATGGAATTGGACACTGGCAGAGAAACTCTTCTAATTATCAGTTTGGTGATTATGATGATGGTGAGTGCTTCCTAAGATGCATCTCATCTTACACTTGATGGAATAATTTATTCCTCAGCATTGAAAACATTTGTTCAGTTCCAAATTTTCTTTTCTGCTTTCCATGAGTCTTGTCACTTGAACAAACACCATTGTCACAAGAATACACAACAGATAAGCAGTTCTTTGGTGTTCACAAAACTCTTTGTCTTCAGATGTTTCAAAAATCATTCAACAAGTGTGCTGATGGGAACTAGCAACAGAGGTCTTGAAAAATAAAACTGAACTGATCTCAATATTCTTCAGGCTGAATACTCATACAAAGGAATATGAAGCATCTGTCCATCTTCTGTGTTCATTATGTGTGTAACTTGGTATATTTAAATTGAAGTGTGACAAGATGACAATGCTGTAACTGATGCTCTGAATGGAACTAATGTCAGACCTTAATTTTAAATCACATAATTGAACATTCAAGTGAAAATCAACACTAGATTTCTTTTCCCCTTAACTCCAAAACTAAATCAGTGAAAACAATCTGAGAAGCGTACTATATGTCCCATGTGAAAGTATACAATGAGTTAACAGAATATTGTGAACAACACATTCCAGTGTTTGTGTTTGCTGAATAACTGTGAACCTTCGAATAAATCAAAATGATAAAAACAGTCATATTGGCACAGATCTCTTCAATTGTCTTGTTTTAGGTGAAGTCGTGGTGAGAAGCTTGATGAAATTTCTGATGGGACAAGCTAATTCAGCAAATGGATTTAATGACTCAAATCATCTCAACTTTGACATCCACAATGAAGGTGTACTTTTTGTGATGCAGCCGTAAAATAGGGTTATTGTCTCAGCCCAGCCAGTCCGGTTACAGCTGCAGTACCTGCAACCGAGCCACCAGATGCCCGAGCCACCTCAGCTGCTCCTCTCGATGTGGAGGAGCAGCAACTCTACTCCGAGCTCCTCCCTGGTGACTGAGCTCCTCCCCCTATCTCTAAGGGTGACTGAGCTCCTCACCCTATCTCTAAGGGTGACTGAGCTCCTCACCCTATCTCTAAGGGTGACTGAGTTCCTCACCCTATCTCTAAGGGTGACTGAGCTCCTCACCCTATCTCTAAGGGTGACTGAGCTCCTCAAGGATTTCTTTCATTTTTCTGTCAGGACTAATATCCGGTCCAGAATTCATAAAATCTTCATTTAAGTGCATATAGAAATAAAATAAAATAATGTTGTATGTAAAGAGGTGAGGCAGTGCACCTGATTCACATCAGGTGTATAATTACCTCTCTACCTATAAAGGAGGAGCCGCCTGGTGACGGGGGGAGAAGAACAGACAGAAGCTGCTAAGAAAGGCTCCTGAATCATCATCTCCTCCTCCTCAGCCTGCAGAACCAGCAACCACAGTTAGCAGGAGGTGCTAACTACAGGAGAAGACACCAGCTTCCCTCCAGCAGGACAACAACTGAACTCCTTCAAGGAAGTGGTAACAACTGGGCTTTACTTGAGACTAGTTAAACTTGATGCTATGATAGAACTGTTTAACTTTATGAAGATGTGTTGATTCTGTTACAGTGATTGAGTTCTATAGATAATGATATTAGGAGCAGTTATCAACCTGTAAACCAACGTTAGCTCTGCCACAGACACAGGGTCTGCAGGCTAATCTTTGCTTTACTAACTTGTTAACTCACAATCCTACACATATCACATCAAAGACAACATCACACAGTAACTGAACACCATCTGATGACTCCTGACGTTTTACAAAACAAGTCTCATTCACATCAACTCATTCTAGAAATGGTCCTTTAGCAGAGACACACAGGAAGCAGACGCTAAAGACTAGCTTCTATTGTTCCATTGTTCTCCAGCACATGGTGGAGACCCAGGACAGACCTCCTGCTCTCTGATAACCTCCATTTGGAATGTAGTTTCTTGTGATCCGCCATCTTGTTTTGTAGTTCCATCACACGTCACACACACACATACACTCCCTCCAACTCTCTCTCTCTCTTTCTCTCCACACACACACACACACACCCAGCTGTATATAGGTAGTTAGAATCTGTGTTTTATTTGTTTTCATTGTAAATAAATATAATGTTTGGAATCATACTTGCTGTTTTATTAATGAGCACAAAGGTGAATGAAATGTCGACCTCTTCTGTGTCAAGAACTCCAAAATCCTTCAAGCTTTACTGTTAATTCTGGTAATTGTAATTATTTAACTATTAATTCAAATTCCTGATGAACTGTTTAGTATATTTTATGAGACTGATAGAACTGAATTGTCTATCATTTCCTGTTAAGACAGGTGGAGCTCCGAGGTATCTGATACAGATCAGATTAAATTTCAATAACATTATTAATAACTATCTTTGATCATTATTAATCATTATCGATAGCCAACCATAACATAAATAGTGATCCATATGAGGTAGTAAATCCCTACATGTGTTTTGTGGATCTGGAGAAGGCGTTTGACCGCATCCTTCGAGACATCCTGTGGGGGGTGCTCCGGGAGTATGGAGTCCGGGGCCCTTTGCTAAGGGCTGTTCGGTCCTTGTATTCCCAGAGCAGGAGTCTGGTTTGCATTGCCGGCAGTAAGTCGGACCTGTTCCCAGTGCACGTTGGCCTCCAGTTTGTCACCAATTCTGTTTATCACATACGTGGACAGAATCTCTAGGCACAGCCGGGGGCCATAGGGGGTCCGGTTTGGGGACCACAGGATCTCATCTCTGCTATTTGCAGATGACGTGGTTCTGTTGGCCCCATCAAGCCTGGACCTTCAGTGTGGACTGACGCGGTTCACAGCCGAGTGTGAAGCAGCTGGGATGAAGATCAGCACCTCTAAATCCGAGGCCATGGTTCTCGACTGGAAAGAGGTGGCTTGCCTGGTATCTGATACAGATCACATACCATCTTCTATAACTATCTTCGATAATTATTAATCATTATCGATAGCCAAACACAACATAAATGGTTCCTAGTGAGCCTTATGAGGTAAGAAATCCATACATTGTCCTGTGCTCCATCGTGGGATCCATCCTGGCTCTGTCCCAGGCTCTATCCTGGGGTTTAGATTCCCACTGCATTTCACTTGGAAGCTCTATTCAGCAATGGTTGGGGCATTATGGGTAATGAGCAGCTTCATGGAGCATTTCGGACATCACCACACTGGTAAAGGCTACATACTGTATACACACAGAGGGAAGGGGAACATAAGATAGAGACGGGCACAATGAAAGGGACACAGCATGGTGTGATATCAGACCTAAATTAACTGGAAAGTTTGTGAAGTGAAAAAGACACCACAACCGGAAAGCTGAAACAAGATATGACATGATTACATCAAGAAGAGCAAAATGCAATACTACATACATACAAATAAAATACATTGATTGGATGAGCAGATCTGCTAAAAATCATGGAGCTGCTCAAACAAAAATAAAATAAAACAGAAAACAGAAAATATATTTGAAGTTTGTATTCTGTTTAGTTATTTCTTCAGACCTGCATGCCTTTAAAAACTCCTCAAAACAGATGGAATGGCACACAGTCTAAGTTTAAATTGGTGAGCCTTCCCAACGATTTGAAACCAAGTTGACTTTTTAGTCATGCAAAGATATTCCAGCTGGTCATGCAGTCTTCACGAGCATTAATTGTAAAAGCCGAATTGAAAATAAAAGCTCACAAGGTGGGGTGAAAGGCTTGGTTTGTATAATGACTGTGTTTGAGTTGTATTGGTGGGAACAAATTAATTTCTTTTTACATTTTATGTGATGTAGTTGTGACTAAGCAGGTCCACTGGAGTCTGACAGTTGACCTGCTACAGTCTTCATTATCCCTCTGGGAGGGTCAAAATTGTCCTACATTTGGTGATTTGAATGGAAAACACAGACAATTGTGTGTTTAGTATCCCTGATCAGTCTTTCCTTTCTCGTGCATTTCTCATATGTGTTTCCATATTACTGCTGCTGGAACTATGAATTTCTCTTGGAGATCATTAAAGTATTTATCTATCTATCTATTTAGATTTCCACTTCATCTCAAAGGAGCATATTGCATTGTCGGACTCCTTCATGATCACTGTGCTTCAGCCACAACTGTTGCTGTTCAGGTTGGAAGCTACTGAGTTAAGCTCAGATTATCCAGAACTGAAAAGAACAATTACATGTGTGGTGTTGTACAACTAAGTTCAGAATAAATGTGGGTTTTTGTCTTCTTACTGGACTCTGTTCACAATCCTTTGGATTAAAGTCTAAAGTCCAATCCAGCCCATCCTGTTCCAAATTCAGATTTCAATGCTCCTGTTGTCTGTCATGCTGCATTACATCCCTGTTTTGTTCTCTGTTATAATTACTGCAGCATGAACACCACGCCGCCTCAATTTTAAACATATTTATGTGTCAGAGTCACTGAATGTTCAAAGTTAAGGGAATTATAAATGTGTTGTTGTTCTTGGAGGTTTGAATGAATCATATTTTGTTTTGAATTGAAAGAGTTTTTTCAAACCTCAAAAGCATTGCTCAGGACTTCTGATGTGGATCGATATCAAGGAATATATACATTGTTGGCCTTTTAATGGACACATTCAGAGGATTAGTGTTTAATCCTGGCTGTTTTGAGTTCGGTTTGAAGGAATAAGAAAAAAAAAATAGTTCAAAGTTTTGTTTTCAATTATTCCTCAGTCAGAGAACAGAGCAAAGTTGTGCAGCCATGGTTGACCGCAGCTAATTCTCCACAGTCTGCTCTCAATGTTTCAGCTCAAAGCAAAACGAAAGCTTAAAAAACCTCCGTCTATCTCCTTCTCACAGGTCCCCCTTGCCTCCATTATAGTGCTGTGCAATCACAGCTACATTTGTGCAACCTAACCCACTGGGCCATCCATCACAGGTGGCGCAGATTACTGTGGAAACTGGCAGCCGTCCGGCTACTTGGCAAAAAGCGTGAGATGGAGCCAGAACGGCCGCTGGCAAACCTTGTGATGCTAAAGACTTTTCTGCATTTATCTTTAGGCAACCCTGTCTATCAGGCTGCAATAGAATAACACATTTATTTTACCTGGCAAAGCACTGGGCAATCAGGGCTCATTTCATCATAATGACAGAACAGTGTGTAACCAATTTAGTAAACTGTGTGGATGTGAATGAGCAGGGAGGGAGAAAGACACACGGGGAAAAGACAGAGATGTGATGGGCTGGGGCCCCTGCCTGGGGCCTGAGTGGGTGGCCAGGCTCCCAGCCAAAGCTCTGCCCTTTTCTATATTTCATGGGCTTTAAATTCTGCTCATGGCCAATCTAGCACCCACTGGATAGTGGCAGTGAGCTGCCAACCAGGCCTGGAGATTTGTCTATTATGTCTCCAACAACAGGACTGCTGCAGGAGGTTTCTTATCACCCATGGCAAAGTATATCAGCACTATTCTGATATAGTTTCTGCTTCAGTTCCTACGAATACATGAAGCTACAGGGAAGGTCTGAGCTTTTCCAGACCCGCAGTTTGCTTCTCTGGGTTTGAACCACAGGAGAAGAAGATGAGCTATTATGGTCAGTCTCAGTCTACTTTTCCATTTGTTTCATATAGACAGATTTCTATATCTACCCATCTCTCTCAGTCTCTGTCTGTCTGTCTGCCTGTCTGTCTGTCTGTCTGTCTGTCTGTCTGTCTGTCTGTCTGTCTGTCTGTCTGTCTGTCTGTCTGTCTATCTATCTATCTATCTATCTATCTATCTATCTATCTATCTATCTATCTATCTATCTATCTATCTATCTATCTATCTCTATATCTATCTATCTATCTATCTATCTATCTATCTATCTATCTATCTATCTATCTATCTATCTCTATATCTATCTATCTATCTCTATATCTATCTATCTATCTATCTATCTATCTATCTATCTATCTATCTATCTCTATATCTATCTATCTATCTCTATATCTATCTATCTATCTCTATATCTATCTATCTATCTATCTATCTATCTATCTATCTATCTATCTATCTATCTATCTATCTATCTCTATATCTATCTATCTATCTCTATATCTATCTATCTATCTATCTATCTATCTATCTCTCTATCTCCTTCCTGTCCCTCGAGCTGGTTGATCAACATCACCAATTACCTGCAGACACACATGGATTTGTGAGGACTGCCAATAGCTGGATCACTGGAGAATTTGGGTGATTCTGATTTGTTACTTTTATTATGTGAAGCTTTAATGGGACAAAACGAGTTCCAGACAAATGTCCTGTCAACATGTCCTACAAATGATCCAAGGTCTTTCGTCTCCTTGATTACCTGTATGGTGGCTCTGTGATAGACATGCTAGAAGTTAAGTAAAATGAGTGCAAAAGCAGTTTGACGAAGCTTTACCAGAGACAGGATGGGAGACTGCAAGCTCAACTCACATCTTCAAAATGAACAGGCTATTCCCTCCACACAGAAACAGAACTTTGGAATAAGCTCTTTTATCATTTTTGTTTGACATGTTTCAGGTTTTTTAACCGTTTTATATTTTATAGCCATATCCATGTATCAAAGATATAAACCAGTGTTGTTCACAGTCACAGCCAATAAGTCTGTCCATGTTGGAAGGAAAGTGATCTGAAACCTATTTATTTAGCTCATATCCTTTTCTACGGATGTGGTTGGAAAATCTACATTTATCAGGTGTAGTGAAGGCAGCAGGCCACTGAAGTGTGGGGATGTCATGCATATTTTAGTTGACAAATTATTGAATGGTTCTTTCATTCAGGCTTCACATTTGTCACCTCTCCGTAAAGAGGTTGACTATTTCCATTAAAAAGAAGTTGAAACCAGAATAATGGATGATTCCAGAACAGAAGGATTTTACTGCAGCTTTATTTGTGGCAGGGTGAAACCTCAATGAGAATGTGTTTCTAACAAACAGTAATAATGATAATGATAATAGTAATTCAGGTATGAAGACGTATGACAGGCTTATATCTAATGGCACAAAGTTCATCCAAAGTTCATCAGAGTGTAAATAGCCACAGAAATCTCCCCAGAGAGTGATGGAGATTCTTGTCACTCGGTGGGAGGTCTTCAGACTGAATCAGTCTGTCAGGTTCAGATGGAAGCAGACAAAGTATCACTTCTCATCAGATTCTCTGCAGCACACCACAGTTCGGTGTTCATACCTCTCCAAATGCACTAAAAGACCAATTATGATCAGGCCAAACCTGACGAGTGTGAACAAAGTATTCAATTCAAATGTTCTGAGAAAAAAAAAATATACAGTGCGGAAACTGCATCCCATTAGTTTTTAATTAGTGGGCAGAAAGTGTACTTCGGCACAAACCAACTGCAGGACTGTTTCTAAAACACTTTTCACTCTTCGATATTTTAGACCAGGTGTATTCAACCAATGTATTGAAAGGTCCAGTTTGATCAAATTACTGTGGTTCCCTGTATTTGTTTCCTGCTTGTGTCAAAATCACAATACATAGGAAGTTTATTTGGCCTGAACAGGAGATGGAGAGGATGAGCGTGGAGAGGAACAGAAAAGGTTAGGGGAGATAGATAACTTGGACTTGGCCCCAGCAAAACTCTGAAACCCCCTCCAAGTGGAGCCAACTGAAAAAAAAAAATTGGAGGGGAAAGACTGAACTGAAAGCTGAAGCATCCAACCTGCTTTCCACAAGTGAAACTTAATCTAACTACGGAAGTGTCTTGTGGGACTAATGAAAGCTTCCAACAAAAATGGGAGCAGTCAAAGTTGTTACATTGATATTAAAAGTGATCAATATTTTTTAATGTATCAAAAATGGGATTATTCTGAATTTAAATGAACCAAGTAGATATGAAAGATCAGCCTCCTTTCAAATATGTGTATGGGATTGATTTGGCTTCATCATCAATTCATTGCGAAAGATTTGTAAGAACAATTGTGCTCATATATCATCCTGATGTGTGCAAATCATCAAGTCAACTAAAACAGCATGTGCTACAAAAGTTCAGTACAATAACGTTCTCCTTGTACACTTCCGCAGGGATATACGGAAGTAGCATTTTCAAACTTTATTCATTTTCCACTACAATATAGTACCACTGCGGTGTGGGCGGAGACATCGGAGCTTTTCCCCATCACACAAGCATTCAACCCTGCTAGTATTGATGTACTAATCACAGGGAAAATATCTTTAAACACTTTAGTGGGTCTTGGGTCTTGTAAGCAAGTTGTTGGTTTAGATGAAGCCACGATTGAGCTCAAGGACTTCTATAGAGGGAAAGCTGGATAACTGGAAGTCAGGCTCCACTAATGAATCTAAAGATGTGGTTGGTTATCATTATATCATGGAGAGATCCTCCTCTGAGTTGTTGCTTTTATCTTCAAGAGTGCAACAGAATCAAGTGTGGAGCAAAGTAAGGCTGCTGGTCCATCTACAACCAAATCAACCTGAGTAGGGCTGAAGGTGTGGCAGCTGTTCACTGCTGGATCCACGATGGTATTGAAGTCAGTATTGGTGGAGTACTTCCATGAATTTGGTTACAGTATTGTCTGATACATATCTCTTATATTTCAGTTTATTTTCAGGGGCTATAAAGCCTCTTAATGTAAATTTGAATGATATCAGGAAGTGACCTGACAACAGAGGGTTGTAGGGAAAAACCGTTAATTGATCAATATCAATACTGGGTAACACTTTATAATAACTATCCGTTATAAGTAGTTTATAAACCATTAATAGCCATTAGTTAATGAGTTATAGATTGCTTGTTGAATATTTGCTAACAGTTTATTAAGGATTTATAACTGCCTTATAGATTGGTAATAGATCATTTAAAGCTGTATTCCCCAAAATTGCATGTTAACTGTATGTTAATGATTTATAACTATACCTTATAAACTAGTAATAAATCATGAATAAGCCATTAGTAAACTACTTACTAATGACTTGTTAAGTATCAGTTAATACTTTATTTACATTATTAGGACGATATTCTAAAGTTGCAACTATTCCTCATTTACTAACTGTTAGTTATTAACTCACACTTTCCTTTAACTTTATCTTGTGTTTGCATTTTTGGCCTGGCGTTCGTCTTCTTACAAGCTTTTCCTCCTGCAGCCATTTGATCATGTCTCTGTGTCTTCTTTTAGATTTGCTTCTGCTTTCTACAAGCTCTCTTCGCTCAGTGGCTAAACCAGGCATTGTTTGACCATATATGAAGTTTAGGGCCTACCTATTTGTTTTGTTTTATCTCTGTTCTTTTAGCACACATCAACAATCTTCCTGAGTTTCTGTACCTGGCTCCCGCCAGATGACTTGCTTGAATTGTACCAGGGGGCGGGGCCATGGGGTGAAACAAACCAATCACAATTGGATTTAGGTGTTGGAGGAGGAGCGATCCGGCCTCGTCCATCATATTGGTTGGTTATCAACTTGTCAATCACCTCATATTACCACTTAACGTTGACCAGCGACAACCTAGACAGACACGCCCCCTTCTCTCACCAGCAAGTTCGTTTTTGGATGATCAGATTCTGATCATTATCGAAGCTCACATTCGCATTGATTTCAGGAAATGAAACATTTAAAAAGTCAGAAACCAGTGTTCCCAGTGGAAGTGGCGATGCACAAAATGCCTAAATGAATCCAGGTACTTAGGGAGAAAGAGAAAAAAGTCAACAGCGGGTAGAAGTAAAAGGAAAACTACACCTGTGGACCATGCTGCGCACATGAACAACAACGGTAAGCTAGGTTGTGTGTTATCTTTTCATTAGAAATGTATGATTAGGATAACACAGGTTGATAGTTCTACTGCATCATCCAACCGGTTTGGTTAATTGCCCAATTATTAATTTGCACACGTGTGTGCATGTTTTCCCAGAAAAAAAACGATTTATGAGTTGTAAGACCTGTTGGAGACCAACAACTAGTAGAATTGTTGTTTTCTGAGGTGTGTGTGTGTGTGTGTGTGTGTGTGTGTGTGTGTGTGTGTGTGTGTGTGTGTGTGTACCTATCCACCCATATATTTGCCAGCTGCTCATTATTTTATTTGACCTTCACCTGGCTTATAATCCCTTTTTTCATGCTCTGTCCTCTCATTTCAGATACTGAGGCAACTGTAGCTCCAACAGCTTTTTAAATGTTAAGAAGAGCATCTTGTTAAGAAGAGGCACACTGCCACAGAAGAAACCAGTGACCTGACCAAGGAGAAATCCTCCTTCTCCAACCACCTGGTCAAAGGAAGTAGTCCCGGTGCACAAATCACCATTTGTTTTCTCCAAAGCCTGACATGCTCATCCCGATTTTTTTAACAGAGCATACAATGGTCCAATCTTATTTTATTGTGAAACATTGAACAATACCTGTGAAAAAAATGCAGACTTGTTGTTTTAACTGCACATGAGGTGGTGATCTCAAATATAAAATAAAAGTTTAGAACATTGCCGTTCAAAATACTAAATTGTAAAATGTAAAAGCGCTTTGGGTGTTCAATGATGAGAATGTGCTCTATAAGCACAGTCCATCTACCAATTAACATTTAATACATGTTAAATGCTATTGATAAGAATGTATGAGTTGACTTTATGTATTTTCTGTTTGTCTGAATCAGGTGTGTTGGAAGAAGGAAACATGTAAAACATGCAGCAGAGTGGCCCTGAGGATCAGGATTGGCTCCTCCTGTCCAAGTTGTGCTGAGCCATATTTGTTCTATATCTTTTATGTTCATGTCTGGATAAATCCATGGCTTGTTGTGATGTTTGCTTATAAAATGTCCCTCTAAAATTCTGTTTAGCACAAAAAGTGCTACATTGTTGTATATTGTTTGTGTTTCAAAACATTAAACACATCTGTGTTATTGATAACAATTTCACTTGTGGTGTTTGTTGTTGTTTTTTCTGGAGGGGGGGGGGGGGGTAAAATACAACACACACAAAAGCCAATGGGTGGAACAGGGCTGAGGTACAATAATGGGATATTTTGCTGTTCCACAAAGTATATTATTATTAGTAGATGGTTAACAAACTATTAATAACTGGTCTGTAAAGTGTGAGTTAATATATTAGTTAAGTATCAGTTAATACTTTATATACATTATTAGGACGTTATTCTAAAGTTGCAACTATTCCTCATTTACTAACAGTTAGTAAATGAGGAATAGTTACTAGTTTATAATGTATAGTTATAAATCATTAACATACAGTAAACATGTAATTTATAAATTGTTAACTAAATGCTTGTAAATTATCTATTGCCAATCTATAAGACACAGTTATAAATCCTTAATAAACTGTTAGCAAATATTTAACAAGCAATGTATAACTCATTAACAAATGGCTATTAATGGTTTATTAACTACTTATAACGGATAGTTATTATAAAGTGTTACCCAATACTGTAAGTGAGAACAAGATCAAGTGTGTGATTAAGATAATGAGTGGGTTTATTCACCTTCTGTGAAAATCCAGTTGTGTCCAGCAATGAGCTAAATGCCATGTTGAGGCTGTCATTGTCAACATCTACATGAATATTAAATTAATTCAAAGTCACCCACTATGATGACTTTATCTGAGCTCAGTACGAAAGTAGAGAGAAAGTCTGAGAGTTCAGACAGAAATTCAGAGTTTGGTCCAGGAGGACGTCCACTATGACAAGTAGAACTGGCTGCTGGGTTTTTCAGTCACAATGCATCAGATTTAGAGTGAGACATTAAAGATTCCTGGTTAGTTTTAGGTCTGAGGTCAATAAGAAGACAAGAGCTATAAATAGATGTTCCTCCTCCTCCTCGTCCAGTTTCTCCAGGAAGATGGTGATTAATATGATGGTAGGAGTTTCTTCATTGAGGCTGAGATATTCATCTGTTTTTAACCAGGTTTCAGTGAGGGGCAATAAATCACATTTGTGATCTGTTTTTAAATCACTTACAAGTAAATATTTAGATGAGAGTGAAGGAATATTTTACAGTCCACATTTGATTGTTGTGGGATTTTGTTTACCGATAGGAGCAGTTTTGATTTTTATCAGACTCCTATGTTTAACTCCTCTCCTGTGGGATTCATCTTGTCCCACAGGAATGGTCGTGGAACAGAAAGAGTCTCCACATGAAAGACTTGGATGTTTAGAGGGTGAGGAGACAGCAGGAAGTGAGTTTAGTTTTAAGAACACAGGCAGTGAAGATGTAATTGACAGAGAACAGTAGGGGGTGCTGGTGATGCCAACAGCCTGAGGAGGCCACGAGGAAGGACACTGGGGGGGGGGGGGGGGGGGGGGGGGGGGGTCCGTGGGATGTAAACAGTCAGTCTCCAGAGGACCAGTGTACTTTATGTAGGATATTAGCAGCTAATATCTGTCTCCTGAGCTGCTGGGAGGAAGTCCGTCAGGACGGAAGAAAGAGGAACGGTTCCAGAATAAGTTGAAGTTATCAATGAAATCTACATTGTGGCTTCTGCAGGCGGAAGTAAGAAACGTGTTCAGGCTTAAAATTCTGCTGAAGCGAGCTGCGCCTCGGCCAAGTGTGGGAATGGGACCAGAGATAAAGACAGACTTTCCACAGTTACTTAAAAACATAAAAAGCTCATTAAAGTCCTTCTTCGTCACTTCGGATTGCTGACGGCAACTCGGTGGATGGACGGTGGACGGACAGTGGATGGACGGTGGACGGACGGTGGAAGTACTCGTAAAAGCTCCTGAATCTTACCGAGGATTATGGGAAATGGTTGCGCCAGGAAGACAATGTGTGATCGCGTTGAAGAAGCGGATGTTTCTGGTGATGGAATCTCCTATCATTAATGTTAGGAGAGAAAAGTGGACGAGGAGCAGCTGGTGGATGAAGATGAGGAGATGACCAGGGAGGCTGGTTCTGTGGTGAAGCGGTGCCGGCGATGGGAGTGGAGCGGTGTCTCATCACGGCTTCCTGCAGGAGTCTGCGACGAGAAGCGGCGGTCTTTTGACGAGAAGAGGGTCGCTGGTCTGGCTGTCCAGGGGAGACGGAAGCTGCTCCAGAGCTGTTATTCTCCGACGATGATGAAGATGCAGCTGTTGCGGGTGCAGGAGGAGGGAGATCCAAACAGGAAACTGCCGGGGCTGCAGCAGCAGCAGCAGCAGCAGCAGCAGGAGCATCAGCTGGGTGAACTGGGATGTCACCGGCTAGTGGAGCGTAAAAGTTAGACAAGCTGAGTCCCAAAGGTGAGGCAGCTGCAGTGTCCCTTTCAACCATGGATTACCACCTCCGACCATGGTGGCTGATGGCTGGGGGTCGAGCAGGAGGAAGAGGAATGGAAACAGGTGGCAGGATCCCACGCAACTGTTTCCTGAAGGTCCTGGATGGTGATAGCATTGAACGAGTAAAGCTGTTTGGACTACCTCCATAAAGCTAGACAACATGGCATCTTTCTTCTCCAGTTCCCCGGATAGCCGTCGAATATCATCTTTTCCATGATTATTTTATTAGACATTTGGGGTGAAATATAATTATCACAAGGCATGGTTTATTTGAAGGTGCCTTATAGTAGTAAAGGAAATAATAAAAAAAAGAAAAATGGCAGAAAAGGAAAGAAATGGTAGGTGACACAGAGCTGAAGGTGAGGGAACCTGTCCGGGTTTGCAACCTCGCCTCCAGCCTGTTCGGGCAAAGGCTCTGCATCCCCAAGTCTGATACAATGAGACCAGAGAATCAGATAAATCCAGAAAAATCTGATGAGCCCAGAAACGTCCAATGAATCCAGAAAAAAACAAAAAAAAACGTCCTTGTCTGTTTCTAAGAAAAGCTTTAAAATAGGTGTAAGGAAAAACATAAAAGAATTTTCTGAAAGAAAGATCAACGCAAACAAAACGCAAACAAACGCAAACAAAACTGTTTACCACATACATACACACATACATACATACACTATCAAGAAAACAATGTGTACCTCTTGTAGTTTCATAGTTTTCTGCATTAATATTTCATTTTTTTCCCTGGAGGTTGTATACGAAGATGTGCCATTTATAGTTTCTCAGGAACTCTTTCAGATTACAACCTCTTTATAATTCAACGAAATCACCTCCTCCTATCTCAGCTTTCATAACCTAATGTTATGTTAACGGGTCGGTTTCAATCTGTGTGTTAAATCTGCTGTAAATGACTTCCTAGCCATGAACATTTTTGGTGTGGGGCTCTGGGCCTTTCTTTGTCATCACACCTCAATTCTATTACAAAGTAAAATAAAACTCAAGTCATACAAACCAAGAAAGTGTTATTGTGTTACCTGATTATTCCTGAGTGGTATTAGAACACATATTCTGAATACATTTGTTGTATTTCTATATGTTTTCTATATTTTATTAATAATAACTACAGTAACATCTGTGGTGTTATGGGTTGATATTGATCCATATAAATTTACTCTAAAAAAAAGTTTAAAAAGTATTTTTGTTCAGCAAGTGATCTTTAAAATTGACAGAAAATGAAAAGCTGAACAAGTAATATGTAGAGGCTGGAAGTCTAGGTTGAGCCTGTCGAGGGGAGGAGGTCTAGTTTAAGCCTGTAGAGGGGAGGAGGTCTAGTTTAAGCCTGTAGAGGGGAGTGTGGCTGGAGGTCTAGTTTGAGTCTATAGGAGGGAGGAGGTCTGGTTTGAGCCTGTAGAGGGGAGTATGGCTGGAGGTCTAGTTTGAGTCTATAGGAGGGAGGAGGTCTGGTTTGAGCCTGTAGAGGGGAGGATGGCTGGAGGTCTAGTTTGAGTCTATAGGAGGGAGGAGGTCTGGTTTGAGCCTGTAGAGGGGAGGATGGCTGGAGGTCTAGTTTGAGTCTATACGAGGGAGGAGGTCTGGTTTGAGCCTGTAGAGGGGAGTGTGGCTGGAGGTCTAGTTTGAGTCTATAGGAGGGAGGAGGTCTGGTTTGAGCCTGTAGAGGGGAGGATGGCTGGAGGTCTAGTTTGAGTCTATACGAGGGAGGAGGTGTGGTTTGAGCCTGTAGAGGGGAGTGTGGCTGGAGGTCTAGTTTGAGTCTATAGGAGGGAGGAGGTCTGGTTTGAGCCTGTAGAGGGGAGGATGGCTGGAGGTCTAGTTTGAGTCTATAGGAGGGAGGAGGTCTAGTTTAAGCCTGTAGAGGGGAGTGTGGCTGGAGGTCTAGTTTGAGTCTATAGGAGGGAGGAGGTCTGGTTTGAGCCTGTAGAGGGGAGTGTGGCTGGAGGTCTAGTTTGAGTCTATAGGAGGGAGGAGGTCTGGTTTGAGCCTGTAGAGGGGAGTGTGGCTGGAGGTCTAGTTTGAGTCTATAGGAGGGAGGAGGTCTGGTTTGAGCCTGTAGAGGGGAGTGTGGCTGGAGGTCTAGTTTGAGTCTATAGGAGGGAGGAGGTCTGGTTTGAGCCTGTAGAGGGGAGGATGGCTGGAGGTCTAGTTTGAGTCTATAGGAGGGAGGAGGTCTGGTTTGAGCCTGTAGAGGGGAGGATGGCTGGAGGTCTAGTTTGAGTCTATAGGAGGGAGGAGGTCTGGTTTGAGCCTGTAGAGGGGAGTGTGGCTGGAGGTCTAGTTTGAGTCTATAGGAGGGAGGAGGTCTGGTTTGAGCCTGTAGAGGGGAGGATGGCTGGAGGTCTAGTTTGAGTCTATAGGAGGGAGGAGGTCTGGTTTGAGCCTGTAGAGGGGAGTGTGGCTGGAGGTCTAGTTTGAGTCTATAGGAGGGAGGAGGTCTGGTTTGAGCCTGTAGAGGGGAGGATGGCTGGAGGTCTAGTTTGAGTCTATAGGAGGGAGGAGGTCTGGTTTGAGCCTGTAGAGGGGAGTGTGGTACAGCACAGCAGCGTCCGTGTGTTTAAGGTGAGCCAGCCTCAATATGAAGAGCCCATTAAGCATGCAAGTCAGCCACTGGTAGGGAGAACGCTGATAGACAGCACGACCCCTGAAGAGGCGTCTGGGAGATTTAAAGCATTTTCACACCTTGTTCACTCTGAGAAGTAACTTGGAACTCTCAACTGCTTTTTCCCACTTAGTTTCCCTCTCCTGGCCAAATGTGAGCTCAGCTATGAGAGCAAGACCTCATTGAGAGAGGGCGCTCCTCCAAAGCCAAGCCCACAGCACGTGATCTGATTGTAATCCAACTACAACACACACACACACACACACGCACACACGCACACACACACACACACACACACATACACACACACACACACACAAGACATGTGGCTCCAGAGGGACTTCTCAGCTGTCTACAGACAAAGATAACTACACTTTCATATTTCATATGCATTCTTCATTCAGGTTGCAGAGCAGGTTTAAGGCCCCACAGTTACCTACTGCTATTTTCCAGACAGAATTAACCTCATATACACATGTTCAAACTGGAGGAGAAAAACACAGTAGAAAGATTAGAACATATGTACACAGAGAACATGTAGTCTGCGCACCAAAATAATCTGCATTGAAACTGGATGTTCTGGGCCAGGTCTCTGTTTCTGCCCCTGTGTGTCTCACCTCATGTTTCCAATCAACCAATGGCTTTTTCCCTTTGTGCTCCTATCTTTGTGTTTCACCTGTGCCCACCCCTTACTTCCCACATGGAAAGAACCTATATAAACATATATGTTTTAATATAGGTTTTGATATAGGTTTGGCATATATGTGACATATATAAAATTGGCCGTTTTCCTATATGTTATATACATATATGTACATATATGTGCGCATGTATGCACACATATATGTATATAACATATAGGAAAACGGCCAATTTTATATATGTCACATATATTCCAAACCTATATGCGCATATACGCACACCTATATGTTCCAATATATGCACACCTATATGTGCCCATATATGCAAACCTATATGCGCATATATGCACACCTATATGTGCCCATGTATGCACACATATATGTACATATATGTGCATAAAATATAGGAAAATGGCCAATTTTATATATGCCACATATATCCTAACCTTTATATAGGTTCTTTCCATGTGGGCCCACACTGGATGCTGTTATTTGCTCAGTGACCCTAGCGGGAATCGTGCACCAGTCTGTTGCCTTGCCACCTGAGCTATATATATATATATAAAAATATGTACCTGTCTGTGCATATAGGTCCATATATGTGCATAAAATATAGGAAAATGGCCAATTTTATATATGTCACATATATTCAAAACCTATATTAAAACATATATGTTTATATAGGTTCTGTCCATGTGGGACTTTCCATATATGCAGCATATATATTGTCATATATATTGTCATATATGTGCATATATGCAGCATATATGGTCATATATGTGCATATATGCAGAATATATATGGTCATATATGTGCATATATGCAGCATTTATGTGCATATATATGGTCATATATGTGCATATATGCAGCCCATACATTGTCATATATGTGCATATATGCAGCATTTATGTGCATATATGCAGCATATATGTGCATATATATGTGCATATATGCAGCATATATATGGTCATATATGTGCATATATGCAGCCCATACATTGTCATATATGTGCATATATGCAGCATTTATGTGCATATATGCAGCATATATGTGCATATATGTGCATATATGCAGCATATATATGGTCATATATGTGCATATATGCAGCATTTATGTGCATATATGCAGCATATATATTGTCATATATGTGCATATATGTGCATATATACAGCATATATATTGTCATATATGTGCATATATGCTGCATATAGGTTTCATATATGTGCATATATCCTCATATAGGTTCTTACCATGTGGGTTGTGTATTGAAACCCCTCTCCCTGTGTTGTCTTTGTTGGTTTGTCTCGTCAACATGTCTTGTCAACTTGTCTCCTTGTGGCGCCTCTCGTCGCCTTTGTGTCTCCTGTGTTTCCTTGTGTTCCCTGAACTGCAATAAACCTGGTTTTTATGGAACTCTTTGAGTCTGAGTTGTGTCCGTTTGTACACCACCTCGGATCCCTGACATGCTGACTGGGAGGTGAGAGTACACACCACTACACCACACTGAAAAAAGAAAATTGTTGAAAGTAGATGGACCAACTTTATTGAATTGCTTCAACTGGTAACATCAAAATAACCTAATCTAAGTCATTAACTTAAGTTGGAAGATGTTACCAATTGGAACAATTAAATTGGTAACATTGGTTTGATGGAGCGCTGAGACCCACAAACACTTTAGTAATAAAGTGGACTTGCAGACAAACTGTCCTGGGGACGCTACAACAGTGAAACACAGAGAAGTGACTTTAATCTGATTACTGGTTTAGAAATAGTAACGCATTAGATTACTTGTTACTGAAGCAAGTGGTCATATGAGAGCAGCACGTTGCTAATTAATGTGTTAATGTGCAAACTGCAAATAAAGTAAAAGTGAATTTGGCAACAATTAAATAAATACATTGGAAAAACAAAACAATAATATATCACAAAGATAAAAACAAACAAAAACAAGAGCACAATTGAAGAGAATGAGATTGGAAGAAGGAGTGCAACACACTGAAAAGTCATAGGGATCCAGCTGCAGTCGCTGACCACATTAAGAGCTGCATGTCTGCTGAAGCTGAGCTGTGCTTTAAAATCCGATGCAATGATACAAGCTAATGTTTTCTGATGTTGAAAGTCCCTTTGTGCATTATAAATCAGACTATTTGCATAAACTCCCACCACCTTTTTACATGATGTGGTGCACACACTTGATATTCATGTTCACGAAGGGAAACCACTTGACAAATACTGTTACTTTAAATGTCAGCCAGCCTCGGCATCTAGGCAGATCAGCTTCCACCAGTCCGTCACCACACTCCCGCTCCAGACTACAGACCCGGGCAGATGGCATTGTTGTCCTCCCGAGACCTTCCCCTCCAGGGCGAGTTGCCGAAGCTGGCTCCCGGCTACATCGGCCCAAGGTAGTCAACCCCACGGCTGTCCGCCTCCAGCTCCACGACTCCCTCAAGGTACACCCTCCATTCCATGTCTCTCTCCTCAAACCAGTCTCCTCTAGCCTCCTTTGTCCTCCTGCTGACCCCCCACCAGCCCCTCAGATCACCGATGACCATCCTGCCTTCACCGTGTCCAAGATCCTGGACGTGCAGCCTCGGGGTAGGGTTTTCCAATATCCAGAGGAGCTGTCGTACCTTCCCCACCGACTCATCCTGGACAAGACGTTCATCTTGGACTTCTACGCCGAGCACCCGGACAAGCCGGGTAGGCCGCTGGGTGGCGACCGTTGAGGGGGGGTTACCTCGCTCCAACACCAGATCCTCCCTCACTGACGCTCCTGCAGGTAATTGGCTGATTGATTGCTCTCACCTCTTAAGCCCTGCAGTGAGGGAGAGCCGGTGTCAGAAGATTGTGTTCTCACCTGAGGCACGAGCTTCTCTTGTGCGCTCTACGGCTCTCCGTTCCGAGTGCCCTCGGCCAGCCTCCTCTCCACGTAGTGCCTTTTCCTGTTGCAGTCCTGTATGCGCTCCATAGCTTCTCACTTCGAGTGTCCTCGGCCACCTCTTCTCGCAGTGCAGCACTCCCTGCTGCGGTCATCGTGCACTCACGGCTCCTCACTCCGTGCGTCCTTAGCGCACCTCCTCCTGCTGCGGTCCTCTTGCCTGTCTACTCTGCATCCCGGAGACTCTGTTCTTCATCTCCCAGGTCTTGCAATCTCAATAAATCATTGCTAATTGCACCTGCTCTGCCTCCTGGTCTGCTTCTGGGTTTCACAACTCGGCTCTCAGTCAGAACACAAAGCAGCAAATAAAACATCTTATCAATTTTAATCACATGACAATGTGGCTTACAGAGATGAGCATTGCAAGAGCTGCAATCTAGATCGTGCTGATGCATGCGAGTGTATGATATTTGCTTCAGTTCATCATCACAAGAGATGGTTGTTCACATGGGAAGATGACTAGACAAAAGAAACTGTCTCCATAACAACAGCAAATGACCAATCTTCCTGACCTCCACCTCATACAGATCAGTCTGTGGGCCGGAGCACATTCTCACTGTGGATGTTTTATCACCACGATCTGGAGGACACCCTCCAGCAGCTGGGCAAACACTCAATATGAAGATGCACAGGTTTCAATCTGTCACTGCAATGTGACAGATGTTTGAGAGTGTCCATGCTGGAAGAACATGTTCACCATGACTGAGAATAAAAAAAAAAAAAAAAAGCTGTCCAAAGGTTTCATACACAAACTGCTGCTCAAAGTCAAGCACACAGTTATTGGCCTCTGAAATCTTCTCAGAATATCACATCACATCATATATTTGTTAAAAAAAAATACCTATTCTTGTGTTTGTCTCAAAGAAAGTGTATTTTTTAAATGGACTTAAAAGGGATTAAAGGTTTGTATGAGGCAAAGTCACTTTCCCACATGAATGCATTTGCAAAGAAAACTGTAGATATGGAGCTGGAGTTCAGTGCAGATTATTCTTTGCACTCAAAAACATACAATGTGAGGTCAAAATTACCTTCATGTGGTTTGATTTAACTTTTTATCAAATAGCACCAGTCATTTCCAAGTTCTTCACATTGTAATGTCAGTAAAACAGGATGTTTGATATTTAGTTCACTAAGATAAGTGATAAGAGCTACAGACTCACTTTGAAAAAGCATCTGCTTCACCTTTTCTCAGGTGGTTTTCAAAACATATGGGCATGTATGTTAAATGTAAGTGGGCAGAACATCCGAACTCTTATAATATACATTATGTAGAGAATAATGAATGAGGGGACACACACATTTTCAAATGCTCTGTCTAATTCTGCAATGAAGTTTCAGCTAACTCTAACCCTTCCAATCAGGTATGTGGAGGGTGGAGATGAGCACTGGGTAAAAAAAAGTGGGGCACTAATACATAATTACCACAGTAATAGAGGCGATCAAAGTTGCCTGCATGGAGGATTAATAGGTTTTTGTTCTCATCTGTGATGCTCAGTCATTCGCCTTCACGATCCTTCATACGACTCTTACTCTCTTTGTTAAGTGTGCTTAATGCTGATATGAAATTCTCCCCACATCTCCCACCCAAGCCCAAAGGCACAGGTCAGCAGGACGCAGCATCACTGCTGTAGCAGAAAAACCGTTAAGCAGATTTACTCACACGCTTGCTGCTGAGTAAAGAGGGTGGGGTGGAAAGGACGCGGGCGATTGTTCTCACACCAACTGGGTGACAGAGATCGTTTTCGCCCTTACTGTATAAATGGTTTATAAATGTAAAATGATGTCTCCTCACTGGCGGGAGCCCAAGAAGAGCACACATCTGAATATTGTGGTGCCAGCAGCAGAGCCTGAAGGGCAGCGAGGAGACGAGCAGGAGACATTAAAGACGGGTTACACTGAACTTCTTTACCAAACAGCGTACTCTTAGACACGTGGACTTAAATCTCTTCACCTTGTCCAGAACTCAGAAACAGTGTCTGAGGGACCAGCTGGGAGAAAATGTTGGGATCAACAGTCTGCAAACGATTCACTGACTGTGACTTTCAAGTTACTGTGATTCAGGCTTCTTCATTGTCAACACAGTGGGGCTGGAAAACATATGGGCCTTGGGCCAAACATGGCCCAACCGTGGCACACCAATGTGTTGGTCCTGGTCCCCAGGAGAGTAATAATCACAAGGAAAACATCTGCTTCACTGTGATGTTGAATTGATGGTCAACAAAAAACACTGAGATCTGACCAGATGGAGCTCTGATGCTCACAAAGTAGAAACAACTTTCTGAAGTTATAATCTGTTGTCAGCTTCAGTCTGAAGAGAAACACCGTGGAGGACACCATTTCAACTCTTGCCAAATAAAACACAGAGATGGAGCAGCTCTTGTATGACTATTAAAAAAATAGCTTACTAAAAACTAAGAAGGTACTCTGTTTGACTCATTTTGAACTCATCAATTCACCTGAATAGAATATGTACAATAAAAACACTTTTGTCAAAAAAAAAAAAAGAAAAAAAGAAAATGTGAAAATTATCGAGGAACAACTTATCATCCACAGAGAGGGAAATGTTATCACTGGGAACATTACTTGATGATACCTAGAAAACATAAATAGAGAAAGAATAATTTACCTCGGAGAGGAGTAAAGTTGTTACGGCTTGCAGTGCATGTAGGACCCAAAAGCTGACAATAGACGGACTGCAGTGAGTAGAATAGTTCTTTAATTGGAATATGTGGATCTCCAGGAGCAATTTGAGTCAAAGCCAGGGTCAGGCAGCTGGAGTCAAGAACTGGAGACTCGAAACTGGGGCAGCACACACTGAGTCAATTTGGTAAATGGACAATCTGGTGATAAGGGAAAAATGATCCAAAGGCTTTATGGAAGTGGTGATGATGAAGGCTCTCAGGTGTGCCACCCAGCTCCAGTGCAGGGCATGTCGACTCCACAGACAAGGGGAAGGGAAACGCAGAAAAAACACAGCAAAAGACCGTGACCAAACCCCCCCCCCCCCCCCCCCCCCAAAAGGAGGGTGCTTCCCTGTGCCAGACTAGCCTTATTGGGGTACTACCTATAAAAGTCCGTCAACAAAGTCCTGTCCAATATATACTCCCTTGGAACCCAGGACCGTTGCTCAGGTCCATAGGCCTCCCAGTCCACCAGAAACTGTAACCCACGACCACGACGATGGACATCCAGAATCCTCTGGACAGAGTCGGCGGGATGATTGTTGATCAGCCGGGGGGAGGTCTTGGCAGGAGGGTTCAGAGGGCAAGACAAGAGAGGCTTTAGCAGAGAAATGTGAAAAGCAGGGTGGATCCTTAGTGATTGGGGCAACTTGAGCTTGACTATGGATGTGTTTATTATTTCCGTGATTTTATCGGGTCCAATATAGCGAGGTGCCAGTTTACATGACTCCATGTTATTGCGCGCTGCCAAGTGAAGGAGTGGGGACCAGGTCTCTCCAGACACGCCGCCACTGATGGAGATTGGCTTGAACAGAGGGCACTGCTACTTCCTCCTCCTGGGTTGGAAAGAGAGGGGGTTGACAGCTAAGTGACATCATGAAAGCAGACCAACCAGTAGCGGCAACAGTGAGGGAATTGTGGGCATATTCCACCCAGTGTAGAAGAGAACTCCATGATGAGGGATGTCTGTCAGTCACACATCGCAGGGCTGTCTCTAGATCCTGGTTGGCCCACTCCTTCTGCCCATTGTTCTGTGGGTGGTACCCAGAGGAGAGGGTGGATGGGGTCCTCAGAGCCTTACAGAAAGCTTTCCATACCTGGGACGTGAACTGGGGCCCCCGATCTGAGACGATATCCTGGGGAATTCCATGAAGCCAGAACACATGTTGGACCAATCAAGTTCCCAGTCTCAGATGTTGACTGCAGTTTAGGGAGTGGGACAAAATAGACCACCTTGGAAAATCGGTCAACAACGGTATAATGGTGTTACCATGGCTGGGGGGGTCGATGGTCCATGGATGGCTAAGGTCCATGGATGGCTAAGGACAGGAAGTGGTTGCAGCAGCCCGGCAGGAGGTTGATGGGAAGTTTTACTATGTGCACATATAGAGCAGGCGGAGACAAAAGCCCCAGTGTCGCGGGACATGAAAGGCCAGTAGAAACGCTGCTGGAGGAAGGTTAGGGTGTGCTGGATTCCTCGGTGGCAGGTTAACTTAGAGGAGTGCCCCCATTAGACAATCTGAGACCACGTAGTACATTGTTTATCAAGTCTTGGAAGACGGCCGGGGCATTGGTGAGTCCAAATGACATAACCAGATACTCAAAATGGCCGAAGAGGGTTTTGAATGCCATCTTAAACTCATCTCCCTCCTTTATGTGGATGGTGATAAGCGTTTCAAAGGTTGAGTTCTGGAAAATATAGTGGCTTCATGAAGAAACTGAAATGCTGAGTCAATGAATGGGCATGGGTATTTGTTTATAACTGTGATGTTGTTTTGCTCGCTGACTCTCTCATGGCTCTACCTGTCATTGTGACAATCCCAGAGACGATTATGAAGGCGGATGGCCAGAGGGATAAGTGCATCCAAACTATCTGTTGCATCTCTGTCCGCTAACTCATCCTTGATATGGTCATCTAACCCCTTCAAAAATACACCCTGGAGGGCAAATTCACCCCACTTGCTCTCTGCAGCACAAATTCTGAATTCAATAGCATACTTAGTTAAGATGGCGGCGCCTTAGTTAAGATGGCGGCACGTGAACACGCAGCGGCTCCTCTCTCTCCCGTCGAATCGGCCTTTTTGTGTTTTTAACTGGCTGCTGGACTTCCTGACGGGGAGACCACAGGCAGTTCCAGTTGGCAGCAACACCTCCAGCACCATCACGCTCAACACAGGGGCCCCCCAGGGGTGTGTGCTGAGCCCCCTCCTCTTCACTCTGCTGACCCACGACTGCTCACCATCATCCAGCTCCAACCTCTTCATCAAGTTTGCGGACGACACAACTGTGGTGGGTCTCATCAACAACGATGAGGAGACCGCCTACAGGGACGAGGTGAGCCACCTGGCCATGTGGTGCAAGGACAACATCCTCCGCCTGAACGTGGAGAAGATGAAGGAGATTGTTGTGGACTTCAGGCGACGACACTCCCAGCATGCTCCACTGACCATCGACGGTGCTGCAGTGGAGCAGGTAAGCAGCACCAAGTTCCTGGGAGTGCACATCTCTGAAGACCTGTCCTGGAGCAACAACACAGCATCACTGGCCAAGAAAGCACACCAGCGCCTGGACTGCCTCCACAAGCTAAGGAGAGCAAGAGCCCCTCCCCCATCATGCACACCTTCTACAGAGGCACCATGGAGAGCCAGAGCCCCTCCCCCATCATGCACACCTTCTACAGAGGCACCATGGAGAGCCAGAGCCCCTCCCCCATCATGCACACCTTCTACAGAGGCACCATGGAGAGCCTCCTCTCCAGCTGCATCACCGTGTGGTACGGCACCTGCACTGTATCCTGCCGCAAGACTCTGCAGCGCATCGTGAGGGCAGCCGAGAGGATCATTGGTGTCTCTCTCCCCCCCCTGCAGGACATATACAACACCCGCCTCACCCGCAGAGCCATCAGGATGGCAGGTGACCCCACCCCCCCTCCCACAGCCTCTTCAGCCTGCTGCCGTCGGGGAGGACACTTCAGAGTCTCCGAGCCAAAACCAGCAGCTCAAAGACAGTTTCTGCCACCAGGCAGTCAGGAGACTCAACTCCCTCCCTGCTCTGCCCCCCCTCCCCTCCCCCTCCCCCCTCTGCCTCTGCCCCCTGCCACAGCCACCCTTACACCCCCCCTCCCCTCCGCCATCTGACATCATGCCCCCCCCCACCCCTACCCCCCCACTCACAAATGAACACTCTCTACCTCAAAAGAGACATTGTGTACATGTCACTTTACTGTTTATAGGATTATATGATGTATATATTTTTAAATCTTTAAATTGTTGGGGTTTTTTTTTCTATATATTGTTACATGCCTTTTGCACTGTGGGTCTGAGAGGACTGAAATTTCATCTGTGCTGTATGTCATGGATATTAGCACACTTGACAATAAAGCTGACTTTGACTTTGACTACTCTGCTACTGACCTGGGGCACCAACTGAGAGAGAGAATCCGATCAACTGCCTCGGACAGAATGGACAGAATGGTCAAAAACTTTACGCGTCTCAGCCGAAAACCTGACATAGGAACGACCTACTATAGAACACTGCTCCCACAGCGCAGTGGCCCACTGGGTTGCCCTCCCTGATGAAAACCCACAATAAAAGCAATGCAAGTCTCATCAGTAGAATATGCAGCTGGCTAGTGCCTGAAAACTAGCTTGCATTGCAAGATGAAGTGACTACAGGCTCCTACCTCCCAAGCATAAAACTCTGTCATGGGGATACGAGGTTCTGGGGCAGCAGGGTTGGGTGGCGAGAGAGGAAGCGGAGCTACTGAGGCTGTAGCGGTGTGCGGTGCAGAGCAAGGAGTGGAGGAAACACAGACCTGATCCAGCCAAGTGGCAAGATGAGCATCTTGGGTTGTTAAGCTCCTCAGAGTATTATCGATGTCCTGCAGAACCTCCTGATGCTGTCCAACTAGGTATCTGTGGGAGGACAACGCATGTCTTGTAGATCCAATATGTGGATCTTCAAGAGTCATTTGAGTCCAAGCGAGACTCAAATCAAGTCATTTCAATTCAATATACTTTATTTATCCCCAAGCAACAGCCCACACTGAGGAGTTATGTAAGAATAGACAGAGCAAGAGCTTAAATACCATATCATAAAAAAGTGCACACAAACCACATGAATACATAATCATCGAGAGTCCTCAGGTGCATTGTGGTGTGTGTGTGTGTGTGTGTGGGGGGGGGGGGGGGGGCTGTGTGAGCGCTGGCAGGGAGACAGCAGGTCAAGTTTAGCTGAGCATTGAGGAAAAGGACCACTCTGGGGGCAAAAGTTGCCCTGCTCCTTTGAGTCCAACAGGCTGGGCAGTGAAGGCAACATCTGGAAGGGAGCTACTGGAATGCAGGGAACAGTGGGTCAGGCAGCTGGAGTTGAGAACTGGAGACCCAAAACTGGGGCAGCACACACTGAGTCACTTTGGTAAACAGATGATCTGGCGATGAGGGAAGAATGACCCAGAGGCATTATGGAGGTGGTGATGAAGATGGTTCCCGGGTGTGCTGCCCAACACCAGTGCAGGGCATGTTGACCCCGCCCACCACACAGACACACAAGGGGAGAGGAAACACAGGAAAAGGAAAACCGAAAAAGCACGGCAGAAGACCGTTACAAAAGTGTTTGTATTTTATTCTATTGTATGCATCATATTGCACGACGTCATCACTTTTGACAGACATGTTGAGAGTTTGCCTTGGAATTCTTAAAAAGGTGGCAACAATATAACACGATGTACTAATATCATGAAACCAAAACTTCTGGGTCACTTGACGATCTGAAGATCATCATCATCCACTCATGACTTTTGACCTTCTGAACATCTTCACAGTATTGCCACTTTTTAATCACCTTGTTATCATGTTGATCCACAACTTTTGTTTCCAGATTTTCAGACATGAAACTTTTCTACCTTCATATCCCTTCATATATGTTACCTGTTGACTTCATCAGCTGCACTTCCATCAGTTTTAATTAAATCATCTGATTTGAGAATCCAATGTGGGTTTGTTGTATTCCAACTCAAGTGAGACTGACCACTTTCATTCCATGGACACAACCCCATGGACATGGCCCCCATGGACATGCCCCATTCCACAGACGCTCCCCACAGTATTTTTTTAAAATCTTGTCCTGTTTGGCAGCTTGGGCAGTCAATATGATGTGATTGAGAGCCTTCCGGTGTCAGAACAGTTTTTGCTCTTGCAACAGGAGATGGAGAGTCTCCCCATGTTGTTGCCTTTATTAGAGTCTATTTTTTTATACTTAAGCTTCTGTGACTCGTTGAACCCTGCAACAAGATTCCCAATGTGTCTGTAATCTTTTTTAAGCACAAATGGCGAATAAAAATCCTTGAATCCTTGAAGATGGCATGGCTGCTATACACGACCGGGGGCGAACGCTCAAAGAGAGAGAGAAGAGACAAGATTGAGAAGAGAGAGACACACTGAGTGTGTGACACACTCAGGAGAGAGACACACTGAGAGAGTGGGGGATAGGCGAATGGGTGGGGGACAACATTGTTAGTGCTACATATATTATTTACAGTTATCACACTGATCCAAATATTTTCTAACTGTTGTGAGATTAAACCAGCCTGAGCAGCTCTATCTCGACAGTAACATGATTTTTTAGATCAGATTAAAGGACCCATATTATACTAAATCGACTTTTCTGTGCTTTAAACATCATAAAAGTGCTATTTGGGGTTCATATAATCCCCAAAGTGTTTTTTTCATTGATTCCCTCAAGCTTGAGTTCACAGTGATCTTTCTCTGTTCTACCTGGTGGGGGAGCTCAACACCTTGATTCTATTTGATGACGTCACAGAGCTGGAGAAAATGTGTTTTCACCTTCATGTCCACTGGAGAAAATGTGTTTTCACCTTCATGTCCACTTGGAGAAAATGTGTTTTCACCATCATGTCCACTGGAGAAAATGTGTTTTCACCTTCATGTCCACTGGAGAAAATGTGTTTTCACCTTCATGTCCACTGGAGAAAATGTGTTTTCACCTTCATGTCCATTGGAGAAAATGTGTTTTCACCTTCATGTCCACTGGAGAAAATGTGTTTTCACCTTCATGTCCACTGGAGAAAATGTGTTTTCCCCTTCATGTCCATTGGAGAAAATGTGTTTTCACCTTCATGTCCACTGGAGAAAATGTGTTTTCACCTTCATGTCCACTGGAGAAAATGTGTTTTCACCATCATGTCCACTGGAGAAAATGTGTTTTCACCTTCATGTCCACTGGAGAAAATGTGTTTTCACCTTCATGTCCACTGGAGAAAATGTGTTTTCACCATCATGTCCACTGGAGAAAATGTGTTTTCACCTTCATGTCCACTGGAGAAAATGTGTTTTCACCATCATGTCCACTGGAGAAAATGTGTTTTCACCATCATGTCCACTGGAGAAAATGTGTTTTCAGGTACAAGTATGTGTCCACACTATTTGGCTTGCTGAAAGAAGAAGCACTGCGGCGAATGTGGCTGGACTTTTTTCCCGCAGACCTGCCTCAGAAATCCGCAAAGAATCTGTTTGTTTGTGAGCGACTCTTCACCAAAGAAGCTTCCAGAACTACGGTACTTTGAAACTGGACTTCCTCAGAAGCTCATCTTGAAACCTGCTGCTATTCCCACAATAAAAGACTAACGAGGCGCCGAGATGTGTCAGTACATTACTACAACTACCAGCTGAGCTGCTGGCTACGTCACCCAGGGGGTGGAGGAGGCGGCTGTGGGCTGGGCTGCAGTCTCCGGGATGGTGGAGGAGGTGGAGGAGCTGAGAACCACCATCATGAGAGGTGACGTCAGCTCAATCCAATAAATATCTATAATTTCACAAGTTGTGAGTGTTGTATACTGTATCACCCAAATTATTATCCCACATGAGCATAGGATGGACTGTGAAACATGAAATATAGCGAAATATGGGTCCTTTAATCTAGCCTGAGCAGCTCTATCTAGACAGTAATATGAGATTCAAACAGGAATATAAATTAGCAAGTTGGCAACAACAACATGTGTGTATGTGTGTGTGCGTGCGTGCGTGCGTGCGTGCGTGCGTGCTTGTATTTTTTTTCTGAATCAGCGTGAAATAAATATCGCTGAGGGTTTCTGAAACTGCAACATTCAGTGTTTCAGTGGACTTGAAATATAGTATGTCAGCACCTGATAATGAAGAGCTTCTCTAATTCCTTAAAAAGTGGGCATGGCTTTGAGCTCCGCAGGTATGTGACGTTACAACAGTCGCCTCAGCCAGGCAGTAGATCTGGATCTTATGAATCCTCTGTTATTGTTTACATCCTCCACTTTGCACTAGTTGATTTGTTAACTTTTTTTTTTTTTGCAGCCGCAGAGCTGCAGCTGCAACGTCCGTGTTGGTCCCGAGAGAGCGAACGCTCCGGCGACTTGCCCCACACCCGAGCGCGCCCCGGCTGGCCGCGGCACAGAGCCGCGCTGCTGCGCTGCACCAGGACATGGGTTGCCCTTAGCTTTCTGCTCAAACGCCGGGGCAGCCACTCCGGCATTGAGCGCACTACGGCAGCTCTGTGCCGGAACACGGACTGCTCCGAGCGTCTCTTTGCGTCGCATCTGAGGTCCGTTGCTGCACTGCACTGGCAGCGCGGACGCGATGCATCGACTGGAAACTTGTGAAATTCAAGAAAAACTGAGTTATGAATTATAAAGTGGTCATAACTTGAGTTTTTATTAAAATAGCTGAAGTGTAGATTTAAACGTAGGGTTGAGGTGTTGTTGTGGATTTAAGGATTTGCAGACTTAAGGTTGTAACATGGTGAAGTTCTTTATTGTTATTTTTCCTTTCCCTCGTCCTGTTCAGCAGTTTTGACAGATAATATGATGTGATGGAGAGCCTTCCGGTGTCACAACAGTTTTTGCTGTTCTATCTAGGCAGTAACATGATTTTCAAAATAAAACCAACCGAAGCAGCTCTATCGAGACAGTAACATGATTTTCAAAATAAAACCAGCATAAGCAGCTCTATCTAGACAGTAACAGGGATAGATCTTACTTTTTTTCTTCACGAGTCGAGCGAACAAGTGAGCCATGGATGGCACTAGTCCTGCAGACTTTGCACTAGTCCTGCACCCACTGAAATATACATTGTTAAACAAAAACAGTTTCATGCTATATTAAAATTACGATCAGACAAATAACAATTGATTTTTTTAAATACTACATTTTGGTTTGCAGGTGTATCATCTTAGAGTTTTCTTCCCTTACGGTACACAGCAAAAAAATAGAAAATCGGCTCCAAATGTAGTCACCCCCTGTCTCTCTCATCACCTCTCTGCTGTGGGGGGTCACATTGGCTTTTGCACTTTTGCTTAGGCAATGGCTTCTGCACATCGTGTAGCAACAGCTTGAAGTTCTCCAGTTGTTATAATGTTTATAAGTAATAGAGAATACTAGAGAATTAATGAATAGTTTCAGACAAAAACATTATTTTAGCATCATACATTAAATAATAATATTCAGTGACTAGAGTACATCAATAAAAAGACACAAAACTGATGCATGACAGAGTTCAGTAATGTAGAACGCAAACTGACAAAATGTGTATCCAGTTTGTTGTCACTAAAATATTTTGAAAACAACAACAATTCATGAACATGCAAATGTTCTTATTTCAGGTGTCTGATCAAGGGACAGCTTCAGGAACTTGCTCATCTACATTGCAGTAGGGAAGCACCGATCCACGTTTTTTTTTACTTCAGATTCAATCCCGATACCCAAATGTGGATATCTGCTGATGTAGCTGAGTAAATATTTTACATTGAAATATTCTTTTTTTATTTGTGAACGTTCTCAAAATGACATTGTATTTTCTGCCTTATTAATTAATATAAGAGACTGCCTCAGTAGTATTTTAGTTTATTGGTTGTGTATAAAGTTAATTAAATAGTTCCTCTTACCTGTTGTAGTGGGGGGGACATGAATTGGTGACACAACCAAATGTGTTGGAGCTGCATGTGTCCGGCAGAACCGTGCAGCTCCTGAATTGGTAAGACGTGCTGAACCTCTCTCTTCTTTATTTCCAATTAATTGATGAAAAAGCCACTAAATTCTTTTAAAAACCTCATGAAATTGTAGCAGCCATGTTTTGTGATATGTATGAGGACCACATTATTGATTTTAAGGGTCAAAAAGGGGGTTTTAATCAACTTTATTTTCAGCGGCGTTTCCCCCTCCCTAATCTGTATATTGTCTGCTGCAGGGAGAGAGAGCTTGCCCTGTTGCGTGCCGACGCTAATTGTGCCCTCTGTATTGACTGACAGGGCAAAATTAAACGTGCAGATCCTGATTCCTGTCTGGCCTCATCTCCCTGGGTGCTTAAACCAGTCTTAAGTCTGCTACACTGATGCTGATACTATTCTGATACCAGAGCTGTGTTTGATTTAATATTATTATTATCATTATAGTTGGTTTTATATGAGGCAGTATATGAGGCCTATGCTATAATAGTAATAAACTTGTCTCTACAGTAAAGTAATAAATGTAGGAATGTTTACATGCATTCTCTCAAACGACAACTTGAGGTTAGGTTAAGGTGAGAAAAGGAAGCAGTACAAAGTATTAAAAGTTATTAAAAGCATATAAAGATCCTCCTGTGGGCCCACCACCTACAGAGGCTGCCGTAGGGGTCGGGTGCAGTGTGGATTGGGTGGCAGTCGACGGCAGGGGCCTCGACGACCCGATCCCCGGACACAGACTCTGGCTTTTGGGACATGGAATGTGACCTTGCTGGGGATGAAGGAGCCCGAGCTTGTGAGGGAGGCTGAGAGATACGGTCTAGATATAGTCGGACTCACCTCCACTCACAGCTTGGACTCTGGAACCCAGCTCCTCCACAGGGGCTGGATACTCCACTTCTCTGGAGTTGCCCGCGGTGTAAGGCGGCGGGCTGGAGTGGGCTTGCTTATTGCCCCACAGCTCAGCCGCCATGTGTTGGAGTTCACCCCGGTGAACGAGAGGGTTGCGTCCCTACGCCTTCAAGTAGGGGACAGGTCTCTGACTGTTGTCTCGGCCTATGCACCGAACAGCAGCTCAGAGTACCTGACCTTCTTGGAGTCCCTGGGAGGGGTGCTGGATAGTGCCCCAACTGGGGACTCCATTGTTCTCCTGGGGGACTTCACGTGGGCAATGACAGTGAGACTTGGAAGGGGGTGATTGGGAGGAACGGCCTCCCCGATCTGAACCTGAGAGGTGTTCTCTTATTGGACTTCTGTTCTAGTCACAGTTTGTCCATAACGAACACCATGTTGGAGCACAGGGGTGTCCATAAGTGCACGTGGCACCAGGACACCCTAGGCCGGAGGTCAATGATAGACTTTATGGTCGTGTCATCTGATCTCCGGCCGCGTGTCTTGGACACTCGGGTAAAGAGAGGGGCAGAGCTGTCAACTGATCACCACCTGGTGGTGAGTTGGATGCGCTGGACTGGGAGGAGGCCGGATAGACTCGGCAGGCCCAAACGTGTTATGAGGGTCTGCTGGGAACATCTGGCCGAGCCCTCCGTCCGCGCAGTTTTCAACTCCCACCTCCGGGAGAGCTTCTCACAGATCCCGAGGGAGGTTGGAGACATTGAGTCCGAGTGGACCATGTTCTCCACTTCCATTGTCGAAGCTGCTGCTCGGAGCTGTGGCCGCAGGGTCTCTGGCGCCTGTCGTGGCGGCAATCCCCGAACCCGGTGGTGGAAACCGGAAGTAAGGGATGCCGTCAAGCTGAAGAAGGAGTCCTACCGGGCACTGTTAGCTCATAGGACTCCCGAGGCAATCGACAGGTACCAGCAGGCCAAGCGAGCTGCAGCCCGGGCTGTGGTGGAGGCAAAAACTCGGGTCTGGGAGGAGTTTGGAGAGGCCATGGAGGAGGACTTTCGGTCGGCCTTGAGGAAATTCTGGCAAACCGTCCGGCGCCTTAGGCGGGGGAAGCAGTTCTCCACCAACATTGTTTACAGTGGAAGTGGGGAGCTGTTGACCTCAACTGGGGATGTTGTCGGGCGGTGGAAGGAATACTTCGAGGACCTCCTCAATCCCACCACCACATCTTCCGTTGAGGAAGCAGAGGCTGGGTTCTCAGAGGTGGACTTGTCCATTACCCAAGCTGAAGTCACTGAGGTTGTTGCGAAGCTCCTCGGTGGCAAGGCACCGGGAGTGGATGACATTCATCCAGAGTTCCTTAAGTCTCTGGATGTGCAGGGACTGTCGTGGCTGACTCGTCTCTGCAACATCGCGTGGCGGTCGGGGACAGTACCTCTGGACTGGCAGACCGGGGTGGTGGTCCCTCTCTTCAAAAAGGGGGATCGGAGGGTGTGTTCCAACTTACAGAGGGATCACACTCCTCAGCCTCCCCGGGAAAGTCTATTCCAGGGTACTGGAGAGGAGGGTCCAGCCGTTAGTCGAAGCTCGGATTCAAGAGGAACAATGCAGTTTTCGTCCTGGTCGTGGAGCACTGGACCAGCTCTATACCCTCCACCAGGTTCTCCTGGTGGTGGAACACTGGACCAGCTCTATACCCTCCACCAGGTTCTCCTGATGGTGGAACACTGGACCAGCTCTATACCCTCCACCAGGTTCTCCTGGTGGTGGAACACTGGACCAGCTCTAGACCCTCCACCAGGTTCTCCTGATGGTGGAACACTGGACCAGCTCTATACTCTCCACCAGGTGCTCGAGGGTTCGTGGGAGTTCGCCCAACCAGTCCACATGTGTTTTGTGGATCTGGAGAAGGCATTCGACCGCGTCCCCCGAGATGTCCTGTGGGGGGTGCTCCGGGAGTATGGAGTCCGGGGTCCCTTGTTGAGGGCTGTTCGGTCTTTGTATTCCCGGAGTAGGAGTTTGGTTCACATTGCCGGCAGTAAGTCGGACCTGTTCCCAGTGCACGTTGGCCTCCGGCAGGGGTGTCCTTTATCACCGATTCTGTTCATTACTTATATGGACAGAATTTCTAGGCACAGCCGGGGGCCGGAGGGGGTCCAGTTTGGGGACCACAGGATCTCATCTCGGATGATGTGGTTCTGTTGGCTCCATCAAGCCTGGACCTTCAGCGTGCACTGACACGGTTCACAGCCGAGTGTGAAGCAGCTGGGATGAAGATCAGCACCTCTAAATCTGAGGCCATGGTTCTCAACCGGAAAAAGGTGTCTTGCCCCCTCCAGGTCAGTGGAGTGCCCTTGTCCCAAGTGGAGGAGTTCAAGTATCTTGGGGTCTTGTTCACGAGTGGGGGAAAGATGGAGCGTGAGATCGACAGGAGGATCGGTGCAGCGTCTGCAGTTATGTCGTCGTTGTATCGGTCCGTCGTGGTGAAGAAGGAGCTGAGCCAAAAAGCAAAGCTCTCGATTTACCGGTCGATCTTCGTTCCTACCCTCACCTATGGTCATGACCGAAAGAACGAGATCCCGGATACAAGCGGCTGAAATGAGCTTCCTCTGTAGGGTGGCTGGGCGTACCCTTAGAGATAGGGTGAGGAGCTCAGTCACCAGGGAGGAGCTCGGAGTAGAGCCGCTGCTCCTCCACATCGAGAGGAGCCAGCTGAGGTGGCTCGGGCATCTATTTCGGATGCCCCCCGGACGCCTCCCCAGGGAGGTGTTCCGGGCATGTCCCTCCGGTAGGAGGCCTCGGGGCAGACCCAGGACACCTGGAGGGACTATGTCTCTCTATGGCCTGGGAACGCCTTGGGGTGCCACCGGAGGAGCTGGAGGAAGTGTCTGGGGTGAGGGAAGTCTGGGCAATTCGGCTTTGACTGCTGCCTCCGCGATCCGGCTCCGGATAAGCGGTAGTCAATGGATGGATGGATGGAAAAGTATATAAAGTGGACAATGTGGGGGTCTGCGTGACATCATCATCTCAACATCTCATCATATTTAAAACCTCACAATCACTTTATAAATTCCTGGAGAAATTTGTTAGCAACACAGCACAAACTGAAGTGTTTCCAGCTCTAACGCAACACTGGGACTATTGGGACTATTTTCAGTGAGTTTAGCGTGGAGCTTCACGGAGGTGTGAATCGGCTGCTACAGTGCCAAGGAGCTCCTGTTTTGATGCCGCAATCAGCGCCGTTGTCCTCAGCGAGCTGATGGTGATGTCTGGCGGCAGAGCATCTGCCTCGCTGGACAACAGCTTTGCAAACATCCACGATGATTTTTGCTTTGTAGTGTTTTGAGTGTAAAACACGTTAAAACAGCGGACATGTCATGAAAAGTTGGTTAGCCGCAATGCTAACTTCCCTACCAGAGCAGCCAGCAGGTAACAGTAAAGCAGATGAGGCTTAATGAATCTGAACTCTCCACAAGTTGGAACGGAAATTTCTCATTTTGCACAAGTCCCACGGACTGGCCATCGGAAAAGTGTACTGGTCTCAAACTGGCGGACTGGTGTTAAGATCGACCCCTGAAGTAACATGATTTATAAGATTAAACTGTCATGTGAGAGTGAGTGCTTGGTGGTGGTCGGAGGGGCCGGTGGCGCAAAATGGCAGCCTCGCTTCCGTCAGTCTGCCCCTGGGCAGCTGTGGCTATGTATGTAGTTTACCACCATTGAGTATGGCATGAATGAATATTGCAATGTAAAGTGTCTTTGAGTGCCAAGAAAAGCGCTATATAAAACCAATGCATTATTATCATTATAAACCAGCCTGAGCAGCTCTAACTTGACAGTAAAATGATTTTCAAGCAGGAAAATAAATGAACATAAAAGCAACAACAAAATAACATGAGTTTGATAGTTGAACGAATAATGGCAAAAAACAAGAAACATCAGCAACACATCTCATTGATGAGGAGTATCTGTGTGTGTGGGTGTGTGTGTGTGTGTGTGTGTGCGTGTGTGCGTGTGTGCGTGTGCATGCGTGAGTGCGTGTGTGTGTGTGTGTGTGTGTGAGGGGGATGCTTCCCGCCCCCCAGGCTGCCAGCCAGGCCCCTCCACCAGGCCACTACAAGATCCCATCCTCCACTAATATAACCACGAATGAGGAGGGAGAACCACAATTCAACCCCCACGGGAGTGCCACGCCTGAGCAAGAGCACCCCCCCGCATTCCAGTCGCACTTACCCCGCACCGGGGTGAGACCACAGTGGGAGCCCCATCTCTCCACCCTGTGGAGTGTTGGGTGCATGTAGGGGTGTATATTTGTGTTTTGAGGAGGTGGATGCAATGCGTCTGTCTAAGGTGTGGTTTAAAATTGAGGTGTAGTGGGTAGCAGTGCATGGCGAAGTTCTGATCCACTGGACTCTTCAGCTGGAAACAACGTCTGCGCCTGAAGATTTGTCTCCTTTTACATCACATTAACGAAAGAAAGAAACAGTGACTGAATGAAAGTCATGCTTTCTGCAAAGCAGCTCTTTAGCACAGCTGCGTTACCTTGACGGGAATTTTAATTCAACGAAATGTCAGAGCTTTTTCTTAAGATATTTTAAAATTGTTTTCATGATTGTGCCTGGAGGTGTGTCACTAAATCTTAGAAATACTTCCATTTCCCTGCTGTGACTGTTATGTTCCTTGTGCATCTTAAATTGCAGTAATGACAACAAGTGAGAGAACATTTTTTGTGTGAACGGCGTGAGTTATTAGAAGGAAGCTGAAGTCTGAATAAGCAGATAATCAAGTCTGAGTGGGATATCAGCATTTAGATTTCACACAAGGTTGGTATTCTCATCATTTTTAGGGAGCCAGCCAGCAATGTGTGATCAACCAGAACAATATTAGCTTTAGTCTGTAAAGAGAAAAATAAATGCACTTTCAATTGGAAGGGTTAAAAAGAATTGGTTAGACTAATAAATGACATTGTCCAGGAGCTGTTGTCAGTCTTCTTGTGTGTACTGACATGAAGGCTCGTCTCCAGTGGAGGGAGAACTGTGAATGGTTTGTCCTGCGGACACACTGGGAGGACAAGCATGCCTTGCTCTGGACCTGTTGTTCAGTTTTTCAGCTTAGACAGGTGTGCTATTCAGATTCCCCTTGAAACCTGTCCTCTGTTCTGCCCTCAGCATTTTTTTATGATTTCATTTTTGATGAAATGATCTCCTGTGCCAAAGCACATAAAGTGCTGCTGGGAGGTGACAGTCTGAGGGGTATCTGAATGTGGAAGGGCTTCTCTGGAGGCTGTATACTAATATTCTGACTTTCATCTCCTTCCAGAACATGTGGAATAATGTGACACTCAAGGACGATATGTCCAAAAAAATTCAATTGGCTGTCCCACGGGGATGCTAATGCAGAGAGCGGGGCTGTCGTTCCACACTGGGGCTGGCATGGTGCGAGAAAGACAAATCTTTTTAATGGTTCAATGAAATGATGGAGTCATGGCAAGGCCTCACAGTGGTGCAGTGGTCAGCACTCTGCCCACAAAATACCAACCTGCAACTGCCAAAGTTAACAATTTACTGGATTTGTAGACCTCATTTAATTTGTTCAATTAGCATCTTATGAGGCCATTTTATTGTTTTCATCATCACATTGAAAACAAAGTTTTTCATCACAGCTGGATTTTCTAGTTAATCGAACATTTTAACTACTTTTTACATCCAGTAAGACTTGAATAGAAAACGGTCCTTTTTTATTTCTATAAAAAGAGGCATCACACGTGCCAAAAGAGGCACGCGTGACAATGATGTCACACGTGCAGCTCGCCAAGGCTGTAGAAAATTGCAGCGTAAGTGGGAGAAAGATAAGCTGGAAGGGTCTTAGTTAATCTTAACCAACTCGTGACAAAAACTATCAGAGTTCTCATCCTTAGCTGACTTCTTAAGGAAGACAAGTCAAAATACCTTTTGAGCATCATGTCCCAGAATGTGGACAACTCCAGGCTGCTTTTTAAAACAATAGGATCCGTACTAAACCCGCCCCAATCCACTTTAATGGAATCTTCATGCGTAGCTTGTGAGGGATTTGGGACATTTTTCTCTGATGAAGTAGCGACTATCAGAGCAAACATTTCTCCCCTCTCCACAACCTGGTAATAGACAGGAATTGCTTAGCAGTTTTTCAACAGTTTGAACCAGTGTCCTTGGCATTTCTCACTAATATTGTTAATAAGCTAAATCCATCATCAAGCCCCACAGACCCTGTCCCCACATGCCTCTTTAAAGAAGTCTGGACAGCCATTGGTCCTTGTGTCCAGGAAATGGTTAATGGTTTGTGCCAAGTTTCTGTAAACAAGCTGTGGTTGAGCCTTTACTGAAAAAGCCGAGTCTGGACTTTTCCATCATATCTAATTATCGTACATCTCATTTCATTTTTTGTCAAAGATTTTAGAAAAAAGTGTTTTTGCTGAATTGCAAGCATTTTTATATGTACATAATATTTCCGATGCTTTTCAGTGAGGCTCTCAAGCTCTACAGAATCTGCACTTTTAAAGGTTTTTAATGACGTTTTTTTTGTGACTAATTCTGGTGACTCTGCCATTTTAGTGCTTTTAGACCTGACCGCTGCTTTTGACACAGTTGACTATACAATTCTTTTAAAGCGCTTAGAACACTGTGTAGGTGTTATGGGGACGGCCCTGGAGTGGGTGAAGTCTTACCTGTCGGAGAGATCCTTTCCAGTCAGGCTGGGGGACTCCACCTCATCTTTCACTCCCCTCCATTGTGGAGTCCCCCAGGGTCCAATTCTCACACCTGTACTGTTCGCACTTTATATTCTGCCCCAGCCAAATCTTTAAAAAAACACGGCATCTCATGCCACTTAGGAAGAGTGCAGACAGCCCGCTGACACCCCTACTTCAGTGCTTAAGTGACGTCAAGGCTTGGTTGGCTCACAACTTTTAAAATCTAGTTTTGGTGTTTGGCCCCTGGGACCCCCCAAATTGCATGGGTCCCCTATAACAATATGTCCGTCTCTCAGCCACCTGCCTGATCTCAATAAACTGATCGGCGCCATTGTTAAATCTACTTTTTATCACCTTCGACTTTTAGCCAAAGTGAAACCTTTTTTAACTCTTGAAAATGTTTAACAAGTCATGCACGATTTTATGTCTACTCGCCTGGACTACTGCAATGCACTCTTTACAGGAATCAGCCACAGCGCACTTTGTCGCTTGCAGTTAGTGCAGAATTCTGCAGCACAGCTTTTAACAGGAACCAAAAAATATGAACATATTTCACTAATCCTTGCTTCTTTGCACTGGCTTCCTGTTAATTTTAGAATTAATTTTATTGTTTGTTTTTAAAGCTTTGAATCGACTGACCCCTCAGAACCTCACAGACCTCACCTAAATTTACACTCCAGCGCGTGCGCTGAGGTCTGAGGGCCAGTTCCAGCTCGTGGTTCCTAAGACGAACCGTAAAGCCAGGGGGGACAGAGCGTTCTCCGTTGTCGGCCCTAAGCTGTGGAACGCTCTGCCCCTCCACATCTGAATGGCCCCCACAGTGGACTGTTTTTAATCTCGTCTTAAGACCCACTTCTATTCTTGGGCTTTTAATACCGCGTGAGTTGTATGGTCCTCTGTCTTTTATTTTGTTTTGTTTTAAATTTTATTTTATTGTAATTTTATTGTATTTATTTTTAAAAAAATGTAAATGTCTAATATTGAATTGTTTTTAATTATTTAATTATTTGATTTTCTGTTTTTAGTTGTTAGTTTGGTTTCACATCGTTTTATTTCACTTATTGTTTTTATTTCTATATATGTATGTGCAGCACTTTGGAAACATTTGTTTATAAAATGTGCTATATAAATAAAGTGGGTTGGATTGGATTTTTCTATCATCATTTCATTCCAGAGATTTGTACTTCAAGAGAGAATATTTCAGGGATAATGGAAGCATGTTGAGTAACCTCTGCTACACATCTCGGAATGCATAGAGAATTTATACCAGCTAATTTTACCCATATTGCAGAGGTAGAGTATGAATACTATTTAAATTATACAGCATCTTTGAGTAAACTTTTTGTGTCATTTAAGTATCTCGAGGCCTGTCAAAACATTATTATTATTATTATTACTGTTAGCAGAGTCTACACTTAAACACAGCGTCACACGTGACATAGACACAGCACACGTCTTTTTCTTTTTGTGACCTCGGGCACACCATCTTTATTTTCACACGTGTGTCAAATCAGCAATCAATCAGTCACATGATCAAGGAGCGTTGCCATGACATTATATGTAAACAAAAACAAATCCAAACACATGAGAGCATATCTCAACAATTACGTTATACTTTTTTTTTTAATCCATTTGATAATCTGGGACTTTTTTGTGTAAGGATGTAGATAGCTGCCGTGTTTTTGCCCAGCGGTTGTTTGCTGGTTCTCCCACATGTTGGACTGTAGCCTCTGAGGGTCTATGTGTCACCTGTCACACTGACGTCTGCTCGACACAGCTTGAATCTCAGAAAAGTTCAATGACTGTGAAAAGATTCTGTGAACTCAACTAACCACCTACACACAATTATTGCCAATCAGTGTCCTGCTGAGAAGAGCCCCCCAGGACCCCCCAGATGTAACTTGACTCTGCAGAGCACACCCAGCGACGAAATCTAAAGTAACTCTACAATTACATTCAGGCTTTTCTACAGAGACAGAAAGAAGCAGGCAACAATGACAAAAGTGTTGTTTGTGGGTTGACTGAAAGCATGGCTGATTTAGAGGACTGGGCAAATGTGGTGGTGGTGGTGGTGGGGGGGGGATTAGACCATTTCTTGGATGTGATAGTTCTCCCAAAAGGGACAGTACCAAGTCCCTCAACACATGCGGGGACTGATGATGACATTTATCCATGCTGCTATGACTAAAGCACAGCACAGGCAACTGCGTCTGAACACCAATCATCTGCCAGCCTGTCGCGCCTGCAGTCCTGAAATGAAGCTGTCATTGCTGCTCGCTGGGTTTCACTCTGTGGAAGAGAGATTGATGCTCTTCCTTTGTCACTCCTATGCAGAACTGGGCTTCTTTGGTGGTATTAGCTGATTTGAAAGGTTGATGAAGTTCAGACAGCTTCAGCGGGACACAGAGATAGATCTTCATTACACTACAAAGAGCTCATAAAAGATGATCATTAGTCCTCACCGGTCTGCGCTGCACAACTGGATTTGCAGTCCTTGTGTGAGGGAGGCTGCTACAGCTCCAGTGGCTTTGTGTGTGACTTCATTCAGGCTCATTGGTGACGTGTTCACACAGCTTTACAAATCATTGACAACAGGAAAACAAAATGCCCCGAAATAAATCAAATGTCAAAATCCAACATTTTGCCTGCTGCATGATAAGAAACGAAGCCTATGGTCCCCCAGTTGTCAAACTAATTCTGTAAGCACAGAAGAAGCCACAGGTGCCCACATTATTTCAAGTAATAATGTTATCTTAAAGAGCAGAGTGATACACCTCCCAGAGCAGCGTCTCGCTTCAAATACACTGGACATTTTTCACTTGTTCTCACTGAGCAGTGAGAACTTCCATCCATTCATGCTGTCACTTGCATCCTGTCATCTCAGTGTGGAAATGATTCCAGACTTTTTAAGTGGCACAGGTTTCAGGAATCAAACATTGTAGTTCCACAAACATTTACTCAGGTAGAGGAACAAACAAGTCTATGTAAGCAGCCGAGGAATTGGGTAGCATTCAATATCCGGCGGCAGCATTAGCGTACTTACACAAAATACTAATAAGCTCTGGAAAGAGGGAGGGAGGAGAGAGAAGACTGTCAGAGCTTCTGCGTTCGAACTCGGAGTGTGTCGGTCTCCTCGGAGACCACCTCATAGCAAAACAATCACCTGGTTTGTTTCTTAATGTGTTTCTGTCTGAAATACTTGGCTCTTACAGTGTTCCCATCACTGATGCCCTCTGTGCTTCGAGACTTTGGGTTGTGGCCCTGCTCCTGGACAGCTCGGGCAATACTAGTGTGAGCCGCTGAGAGGAGAGAGAAGATCACCAAACAGGATTCCAAGCACAACAGTGTTGGTGTGAGTGTTGGAAGCTTGAGGGCAGTATTTGAGTGAGGAAAGCAAACAACGATGGTTGCTGCCCACGAAGGGTACATCCACATGATGAAAAAAACAATCTTTTTTCTCCCCAGCGTTCTCCCCAAAAAATTCTGTCCACACCTCACTATGAACACGGCTCAACATGAGGCTTCAGGGGATACGTGTTAAAAAAAACCCGTCTTTGTGCTCCTAACACACCGCCTCATGTGGATGATAGGCCAAAAACAGCATGTTTTGGTGAACCGGTTTCATGGTGTGGACGGTCCCTAAAACAGTGTCAACAAGTTTGGCTGCAGAGAGATAACATACACTGTGACAATACATTAGAATTTAGAACAATATCACAAAAACTACACATTCACACAAGAAAAACAATGACTTACACTGATTTGTGATTCAGAGACCTTCAAACCTTCAGGAGAGACTCAAACATAGAAAATGTGTCAACACACTGACTTCTCTCACCCTCACACAAAAACCTCACACACATTGAAATGTGGTGCAAATGCCCAGGGAAGCAAAACTACGTCAGCCTCGTATTTGTTTTTCAGCCTGTTCTGATGATATGATTTGATCTTGATGTGAAACTCAGCCAACATTCACAGTGATGCTGGGAAATGAAGTAAATCCTTCATTAAAAACAGCTTGAACCTTTTTCGGCAGCAGATGCTGTAAGCATGTTCCTCCCCTGGCTGCTGGAGGCGGAAGTGAAGGGACATTATGCAAATATATACAAAACTCTCTGTTTTGCAGTTCCATCACACCTCTCTCTCTCTCTCTCTCTCTCTCTCTCTCTCTCTCTCTCTCTCTCTCTCTCTCCAGAACTTGAGCAGCAGATTGTTCCTGTGCTGGTGGAGTGTTCTCACCTCAATCTGAATCAGTGCCTCCTCCCTCTGATGAAGCACTTCCACATCCTCCTCACTGATCTCAGAGAGGAAAGCCTGCTCTCCTCCATCTGAGCCGGCTGCTTCTCCAAACAGAGGTCCTTCCAGCAGCTCGGTGGATGGCGTCTGAGGACTCTGCAAGAACACGCATCAGTTTAAAGACCTGGACCTGGGTCCAAAGAGGAACTTCTTCTTGCTCCAAGGTCAAAGAGCCCTTTCTTGTTGCTGTTTTCACATCACATTGAACATTTTCAGCTCCGAACATGAAGAGGAGAACTTTGTTTGGACCTTCTTCTTTACTGCAGCAGCCTGCAGATGGATTCTGTGCCTTTCTGTGAAGAGTTTGCATGTTTTCTTGGAGCTTATAAGGATTTCCCTGTACTTCTTTATGTATGTTAGATGCCTATGTGTGTTTATCTTGTGAATATAGGATGAGTTGTCATGGTGGCAACCTTCCATAGACAGCTGAGATCTGATTGGGCCCTTCAGGACCTCAAGTTTTGTAGAATTCAATATAAGAACATCAAGCACAAGGGTCACAACCACTGCAAGAAGCTTCAATTGGCCCCTCAATCACATTGGAAATTTCAGAATTATTTGGGGTGGACTTAACTAGAATTGTTAATAAAAGCAACTGCTATCCCCAAATCTTACCTGTTAGCTGACATTAAACGTGAAACTAAGCAGCCAGTGACCCATGCAAACCCTCCCCCCCTTTCTGCTCAAAAGACACTTCTCTCATGCACTCAACCAGTCACCGATTGGTTGAGGCTCTCAGGATTTTACACCTTCGAATCCCCTAACCTTCACCAAAAGCCTTTGGAAGAGACTCCTCAAGCGAGTCTTCCCCCCCCCCCCCGAGTCTTCCTCGGTGAACACCAGGGAGGAGCTGCATCCGAGCAGTTCCTCTCACAAAAGGCTTTTGCTCCTGTTCTTCGATGGAGGAGGTGGGTTGTGGAGGCAGCTTACCCAGCGTTAGCATACAGCTAACACCAGAGGCCTGCAACCAGGGGCCTTCACTCCTCCACTCCTCTGCTGACCCACCACGAGGGTCAGACCTTCCCCTGATCCAGAGACTAGCACCCAGAGTCTGATCTCCCATCAACCAGGAAAACCAACTGGTTTCTCCAGGACGGGACCAGGGACTTTTATGAAGATGTGTTGATTCTGTTACAGTGATTGAGTTCTATAGATAATATAGGTGAAGGGCGAACAATCCTGATCCTGAAGGATCCCACCAAAGGTGCAGTCCCATCCAACTACCGGCCAATAACCTGCCTCTCCACAACATGGAAGCTCATGTCAGGCATCATCGCGGCTAAGATGAGTGAGCACATGGATCAATACATGAGCAAAGCACAGAAGGGCATTGGTAGAGATACCAGAGGAGCCAAACACCAGCTCCTAGTTGACAGAACAGTCGCCCAAGACTGCAGGTCCCGTAATACCAACCTGTGCACTGCCTGGATTGATTACAAGAAAGCCTACGACTCAATGCCACACACATGGATCACTGAATGCTTGGAGCTGTACAACATCAACAGGACTCTAAGAGCGTTCGTTGCAAACTCGATGAGGTTGTGGAAAACCACCCTCGAGGCCAATGGTAAGCCACTTGCACAGTGTCCATCAAATGTGGCATATACCAAGGTGATGCTCTGTCCCCACTGCTGTTCTGCATAGGTCTGAACCCCCTAAGCCAAATAATCAACAAGACAGGCTACGGATACCACCTCAGGAACGGGGCCACGATCAGTCACCTCCTCTACATGGATGACATCAAGCTGTACGCCAAGAGCGAACGGTACATAGACTCCCTGATCCACACCACCAGGATCTACAGCAATGACATTGGGATGTCATTCGGGCGCGAGAAATGTAGTAGGATGGTGACAAAGCGAGGCAAGGTAGTCCACACTGAAGGGGTCTCACTCCCAGAAGGAACAATAGCAGACATTGAGGACAGTTACAAGTACCTGGGAATACCACAGGCAAATGGCAACCTTGAACAGGCAACAAGGAAAGCGGCAACGGCCAAATACCTCCAGCGAGTGAGGCAAGTCCTAAGAAGTCAGCTCAATGGCAAGAACAAGTCCAGGGCAATAAACAGCTACGCCCTGCCAGTGATCAGGTACCCTGCGGGTATAATAAGGTGGCCAAAGGAAGAGATACAAACCACGGATGTTAAGACACGAAAGCTCCTTACCATGCATGGTGGGTTCCATCCCAAATCCAGCACCTTGAGACTGTATGCTAGCCGTAAGGAAGGAGGCCGAGGACTAGTGAGCGTGAGAGCCACTATCCAGGATGAAACATCCAAGCTCCGTACGTACATCAAGGACAGGGCTCCAACGGATGACATACTCAACGAAAGTCTCAGACAATGGCGAGATGAAGAGGTGCTGGAAGAGGGACCATCATGGGAGGACAAGCCCCTACATGGGATGTACCACCGGAACATAACTGAAGTGGCTGATCTCAAGAAGTCCTACCAATGGCTAGAGAGGGCTGGCCTACAGGACAGCACAGAGGCCCTCATCCTGGCTGCACAGGAGCAGGCTCTGAGCACCAGAGCCATAGAAGCCCAGATCTACCACACCAGACAAGACCCAAGGTGTAGACTGTGCAAAGAGGCACCTGAGACCATCCAGCACATAACTGCAGGGTGCAAGATGCTGGCTGGGAAAGCTTACATGGAACGCCATAACCAAGTGGCTGGCATAGTGTACCGAAACATCTGTGTGGAGTTTGGTCTGGAAACCCCAAGGTCACAGTGGGAGACCCCCCCAAAGGTGGTGGAGAATGACCGAGCGAAAATCCTGTGGGACTTCCAGATACAGACAGACAGGATGGTAATGGCGAACCAACCAGACATTGTGGTGGTTGATAAAGGGCAGAGGAAAGCAATCGTGGTGGATGTAGCAATACCAAGTGATGGTAACATCAGAAAGAAGGAACATGAGAAACTTGAGAAATACCAAGGGCTCAGAGAGGAGCTGGAGAGGCTTGGAAGGTGAAGGTGACAGTAGTGCCCTCGGGGCAGGAACCCCCAAACTGGAGGAGTGGCTACAGCAGATCCCGGGAACAACCTCGGACATCTCAGTCCAGAAAAGTGCAGTACTTGGAACAGCAAAGATACTGCGCAGGACCCTCAAGCTCCCAGGCCTCTGGTAGAGGACCCGAGCTTGGAATAGAAAAACAGGTGACCACCCGCGGAGGGCGAGAGGGGAAATTATATTATTATATATATATATATATATATGGCAACACAAATGGGGACTCTGCAGACTTTCTGGTAGAGAATTTTCAGAACTTATCGGACCCTGTTCCGGTGGTTCTGTGTGACCTGCCTCCTCAGGTTCCAGCAGAAACACCCGGTGTTGTCTTCACGAGCTGTTGTTCTTCCAGATGTTCTTCTGCTCACTGCAGTTTGGAATCATCTTCAACAGTCTGTCCATTGACCTCTGACCTCTTTTTGTTCCAGAGAACAACTGCTACACACTCAGATCTTCTCTGTTCCTCTCTGTTCTCTGTACACTCTGGAGATGGTTGGTGTGAAGATCCAGCAGATCGGCAGTTTGTGAAGTTCATCTTATTTACCTGCAGAACTCTGTGAGCTGCTGACATCAGACTGGAGGAGCCGATTTAAGTTTTAATATGACCTCACAGACTACTCCTGTGTGTTCGCACACTTGGATTATCAAGACAGTTTGGTCCTATTCATTTCTGTAATGGAGGTTACTGTGGTAAAGGCTTGAAATTGTGGAGTTATTTCACATATAATTGTTGGGCCACTCAACCTCACGGAATGGGGGGTGGGGGGGGGGGGGACCACGTTTTGAGAACAAACAGACCACATGGTCAGAACTGGAAAAGTTTGCCATTGGTCATGTGAACCTCCCCCAGGTCTCCCCCCCTTTCAAGGTGCAACACTGGAGGCCAACAGCAGGGGAGCCCAAGAGCTCCCTCACCAGCCGGAAACTCCGGGGCGGGCCCTCCTTCAGGATTGGTCCACATGGCCCAGAGCACAGCGGGAACCCGGAACCAAAACAAGAGGTATAAAAACACCCGCAAAGGTAACTTCTGCCTCTTCCAAGCCGAATGTGCTCCGAGAACGGACGCACCTCTTCGCACGGAGACAAAGTGCCGCATGTGTTCACGCTGACCGGGCCGGAGTTCCTCACCTCGCTGGACAAGCCGAGAACCACCGTGGAATTACTTTTGTTTTTCCTTTTTCCCTTTTCTTCTTCACTGGATCCTGAGTGTGCGCCGCAACCGCACAGGCAGACCTGAAGCCGCTTCTTCTTCCCCTCCTCACAAGAAGCGCTCCTGAGATCATCTTGTGGACTTTTCCCTGTCCACAGACCAGTTCAGCTTGTTTACCTGGGACGCCAGAGAAACCAGCCCGCAGCCGGGAAATCTACGGACTTTCCCCGGCCGCCGCAGCACGTTCACCCTCGTCAAACTGAGTAAGGCTTAGAGTCTGGGCAGGCAATGAGAATAACGTCACTGTAATATTGCTGTGTGTTTTATTATTGTGTTTGAAGTCAGGGACGCCAATCCCTGTTTCCAACCAATCTGTGTCTGCGCGTTGGATTCACATCCACGCGACCCTCCACACTGTGCAGCTCGCTCTCTCTCTCTCTCTCTCTCTCTCTCTCTCTCTCTCTCTCTCTCTCTCTCTCTCTCTCTCTCTCTCTCTCTCTCTCTCTCTCTCTCAGCTGCTCCAGGTGTCTAGATCCTGCACATTCTCATATCTGGACCTGTGGAAAAACTGCACAGTTACACACACCGCGGGACTGTGCAGTTGGACAAACCCTGTCCACTGCCCTTCTTCCCCCCCTCTTCTCTCTTCTCCTCTCCTCACTAAACGATCGCGCAGCTCAGCGAGAGCTGTCCTCCATGCGCTTGTGTGACCGTGTGTAGTTCACTGTCCCTGGGAATTCTCGGCCACGAGCCCCCAGGCGCGCTCCAAGCAGGCTCACGAGCCGTGCACGAGCACAGTGACGTCACTCCGTCCAGAAAGAGTGCGCCAAGCGCCTCTGGTGGCCGCGTTGGTGATTGCAATCTCTTGAGAGGTCGCCACTCGGTGGACACGTCGAGTCATTGCATTCTCCCTCCGTGCGCCGCCGCGCCCCTAGTGGTCGTTCCGGTTACTGCCTCGAACCAGACGCCTGCCGCCATCTAGTGTCTGTTCGAGGTCATTACACCCACACACACTGACCCTCCAACGCCTGCCGCCACCTGGTGGACACTCGTGGTCATTACATCCCCACTCAGGCTTCCACACACACACGCACACACACACACACACACACACACACACACACACACACACACACACACACACACACACACACACACACACACACACATCCTCTTTCTTTGTACATCGTGTTTGCTGTTTAGTAGATTAGATCTCCGTGTTTGATGTTTATTACTTAATTGTGTTGTTTTAATAAATGATTTATGAATTATTTTTGAATAAATACATTTTTGTTAATAAACACATTTTAACTGAATTGATCGATTCTTGGTTATCATTGTGTATTTATTGTTGACAATTCACTGGTTTGTAACAGTCTGTGCTCGAATCTCACACCTCCTTGTTATTAAAGATTGTTATATTTACACAGAAATATTAACTAACTTAAATAACCTTTTGACAAACGAGACTGAAATTTGGTATTAGCTATTTCCAGCTTAGCTGGTGGTGCCCCGATTCAATTATTATTTGATAAATAATCAATTTATTCAAATGAATAATTTTTCATTAATAAATTGTTTTTGATAATTTATTACTTTTGAGTAATTACTCAATTACTCTAGGGGTTGCTGATGAGTAACTAACCGTTTACTTTATTAGTAATTCCAATTTTTCCCAAATTACTTTCAGTAATCAATTACTTTCAGTAATCCATTACTTACAGTAATTATTAATGCTAATTACCAACCATAAATCCCAACATAATGTTGTTCTTTGGTTGTTACAGGACAAACAACACTTATTGAAGTTATGTTACAATGTATCACACAGTTGTCAGCAGAACTCTTCCATGAAAATTCAGCCTGCATGGAGAGATGCTGAAAGTAGTCCGTCGACACACTCATACTGCGAGCTTCATTTCTTCTTCCGCAATGTGTGTGGATGCTCTTTTCAAATATTCTGTCTGACTTATTTTGTGTGAATGAACTGCTTTGACACTTTATGCCATTTTTCAGAAAGCATTTTAGGCACCATTGTTATTTTAAAGGTATTTGATCATATGTCTGTAAACTATATAACCATCTGTTTGGAAAGATTTCACTTTGTTATCAACTGGACCAGTTTTCACTGGCTTTGATGTAACCTATTACTTTAGTAAGGTAGTGAAAAGGAAGATGTGTCACACCTTTGAATTTTACAGATATATTTACTGATACAATGTCATTTAAAGTTATTTTTATTACTGACATATGATTATGTGCAAAGTTTCTGGTACATGTGTTTGATAGATTATTTGTTTATTGTAGCAAGACTTCTTCAAAGTAAATATTAGACCAATGAAATGCTTGATATTTAATATTAGATTTTATCTTTAGTAATGACACAAGAGGAACATGCATTTGTGGGATGAGCAGCAGAACTGAGTATGCAGGTTTAATAAAGAATGTCACATCCACCCCTCTTGTTTCTGGCTCCACATAGTGAAACTATGATTTGCCTGTGGTCAGACTGGAGTCAGAGGACAGAGATTTTAGCAGTGCACACAGAAACGGGAATGATTTCCCCTGTAATATGACCATGAGTAAGAGGAGACAGAGCTTCAAAGAAGCTCTCGTATGGATACAACTGAATATAGAAATGCCATCTCATTATCCTTGTCTTTCATGAATGACAGAGAAAAAAAAATTAAGGATTTTATCCTTTCAACTCACCTTCTTGTCTCTCTGTGCTGGAGGGAGCAGGGCCCTTGAGCGCTGTGCAATTTTCTGAGACAGCAGCAAAAGAAGAGACAAGGTCAAGAAGACATTTTGTAAACATCACTCAAGGAACACTTCAGAAATATATGCTATCCACAGTAAATGTTTGAAATGTGGATACCTTCTGCAGGTCTCCATATCGCTGCACTGACTCTGAGAGTTCCGTCTTCAGTCTGGTCAAACGAAGGCGTTCTTGCTGTGCAACAAAAACAAGAGCAGCTTTAATGAGCTTAACTGATGTTTAATACACATTGTATTCTTCAAAATGGGAGTCGGGGCATAGATTACCCGTGAAGAACCACTGATTATATCTGAGAGCTGTTTGATGAGTTGGCTGGTGCTGGTGATGACTTTGTTGGTTTGCTGCTGAGTAGAATGTCTGGAAATAGTTAGAAGACCCGCATGAGTATTTACTGAAATATGTAAAGCCATTTCAACACTATTCAATGACATTGATACACATTGATATATATATATATATATATATATATATATATGCTTGTGCCCCTCATTGCTCAAAAGGAACCCAGACTCAGTAGGAGTCGAGGAGGTCATACGTTCACACATCACGATGAACGCCAAATATATAAAAAACGCAGAAGACATGATTGTATATAGAAATATAGAAGTAGATTCTGCTTATGGAGTTCTATATAACTGAGTTATATATACTGTAGGTATGAGCTCCTGCTCCCCCTGGTACACCTCGACCTGGAGCGTGTGTGTGTGTGTGTGTGCGTGTGTGTGTGACAATGAATCAAAATGTAACAATGACCTAAACTGTTATACAATAAAATGCAATAAAACCTGAAATGTTTTATTGCATTTTTATATAACTGGTTGAAAATAACAAAAGTGCTGAAGCCTAAATGTTTTTTTTCTTAAAAACATAAAGCCCAGTTTACACGGTAGGGTAATTACACGGTAGGGTAATTACACGGTAGGGTAATTAGACGGTAGGTAATTAGGCCAATTTTGGCCCCGATTCTCCCCTTCCAACAATCTTATGGATAATAAGATAATCCTAAAATAATCTTGTCAGATATTCCTGCCGTGTGTGGTGTGTTAACACTGCTCTGATCTGCTCGGAAGGATGTCAGGACCGCACCGATCTGAGATTGGGGATATTCAACATTTTGGATTTTGACGCGTAACCAATCAGAAAGCGAGGTGATGTAGTGGCGAGGAGTGGGTAGGGAATCCAAAAATGATGAACCATCACCTCTTCTTTTTAAAACATGTTTTTTCGTGGGGGGGGGGGGGGGGGGGGGGGGGGACACCACAAATGATTGCCATTGCATCCTCTTTGTCCAAAAGATTTGTTGACTCTGGAATCACGTTTGATCTCGTGAGGTTTTGTGAGATTTCCCGTCTGAACTCAACTCTTCAACTTTGTTCACGTTCTGCCATTTTGGGCAATAAGACAATCTTGCATATGTGAGAATGTCTTATCCGGTTGCTAAGCAAGTGCCACACCCCAAACCCGACTCACTTGCCACCCGGTGGATGAGCTGCAGCATTAGAAACCCCCCCCCATCTCTTGCACACACACACACACACACACACACACACACACACACACACACACACACACACACACACACACACACACACACACACACACACACACACACACACACACACACACACACACCAAACAGAGAGATTAACAAATGTTAAACCTCAGCCTATTGTAGTAGTTTAGGTTTGTGTTAGACCGACATTTGCTACTTTGCTTTTGTGAATTTATTTATGAATTTAATTGTTCATTTACACCTGTAGACTATGTCTCTCTATGGCCTGGGAACACCTTGGGGTGCCACCGGAAGAGCTGGAGGAAGTGTCTGGGCAACTCTGCTCAGACTGCTGCCTCCGCGACCCGGCCTGGATAAGCGGCAGAAAATGGATGGATGGATGGATTTACACCTGTTACCTAAATTGAAAGAGATTATCCATCCATCCATCCATTGGCTACCGCTTTATCCGGGGCCGGGTCGCGGAGGCAGCAGTCTGAGCAGAGTAGCCCAGACTTCCCTCGCCCCAGACACTTCCTCCAGCTCCTCCGGTGGCACCCCAAGGCGTTCCCAGGCCAGCCGAGAGACATAGTCCCTCCAGCGTGTCCTGGGTCTGCCCCGAGGCCTCCTACCGGAGGGACATGCCCGAAACACCTCCCTCGGGAGGCGTCCGGGGGGCATCCGAAATAGATGCCCGAGCCACCTCAGCTGGCTCCTCTCGATGTGGAGGAGCAGCGGCTCTACTCCGAGCTCCTCCCTGGTGACTGAGCTCCTCACCCTATCTCTAAGGGTACGCCCAGCCACCCTACGGAGGAAGCTCATTTCAGCCGCTTGTATCCGGGATCTCGTTCTTTCGGCCATGACCCATAGTTCATGACCATAGGTGAGGGTAGGAACGAAGATCGACCGGTAAATCGAGAGCTTCGCTTTTTGGCTCAGCTCCTTCTTCACCACGACGGACCGATACAACGTCCGCATAACTGCAGACGCTGCACCGATCCGCCTGTCGATCTCACGCTCCATCTTTCCCCCACTCGTGAACAAGACCCCAAGATACTTAAACTCCTCCACTTGGGACAAGGGCACTCCACCGACCTGGAGGGGGCAAGCCACCTTTTTCCGGTCGAGAACCATGGCCTCGGATTTAGAGGTGCTGATCCTCATCCCAGCTGCTTCACACTCGGCTGCGAACCGTGTCAGTGCACGCTGGAGATCCAGGCTTGATGGAGCCAACAGAACCACATCATCCGCAAATAGCAGAGATGAGATTCTGTGGTCCCCAAGCCGGACCCCCTCCGGCCCCCGGCTGTGCCTAGAAATTCTGTCCATATATATGATGAACAGAACCGGTGACAAAGGACACCCCTGCCGGAGGCCAACGTGCACAGGGAACAGGTCCGACTTACTGCCGGCAATGTGAACCAGACTCCTGCTCCGGGAATACAAGGACCGAACAGCCCTCAACAAGGGACCCCGGACTCCGTACTCCCGGAGCACCCCCCACAGGACATCTCGGGGGACGCGGTCGAACGCCTTCTCCAGATCCACAAAACACATGTGGACTGGTTGGGCGAACTCCCACGAACCCTCAAGCACCTGGCGGAGGGTATAGAGCTGGTCCAGTGTTCCACGACCAGGACGAAAACCGCATTGTTCCTCTTGGATCCGAGGTTCGACTAACGGCCGGACCCTCCTCTCCAGTACCCTGGAATAGACTTTCCCGGGGAGGCTGAGGAGTGTGATCCCTCTGTAGTTGGAACACACCCTCCGATCCCCCTTCTTAAAGAGAGGGACCACCACCCCGGTCTGCCAGTCCAGAGGTACTGTCCCCGCCCGCCACGCGATGTTGCAGAGACGAGTCAGCCACGACAGTCCCTGCACATCCAGAGATTTAAGGAACTCTGGGCGAATCTCATCCACTCCCGGTGCCTTGCCACCGAGGAGCTTCACAACAACCTCGGTGACTTCAGCTTGGGAGATGGACGAGTCCACCTCTGAGAACCCAGTCTCTGCTTCCTCAATGGAAGACGTGGTGGTGGGATTGAGGAGGTCCTCGAAGTATTCCTTCCACCGCCCAACAATGTCCCCAGTTGAGGTCAACAGCTCCCCACTTCCACTGTAAACAGTGTTGGTGGAGAACTGCTTCCCCCGCCTGAGGCGCCGGACGGTTTGCCAGAATTTCCTCGAGGCCGACCGAAAGTCCTCCTCCATGGCCTCTCCGAACTCCTCCCAGACCCGAGTTTTTGCCTCCACCACAGCCCGGGCTGCGGCTCGCTTGGCCTGCCGGTACCTGTCGATTGCCTCGGGAGTCCTATGAGCTAACAGTGCCCGGTAGGACTCCTTCTTCAGCTTGACGGCATCCCTTACTTCCGGTGTCCACCACCGGGTTCGGGGATTGCCGCCACGACAGGCGCCAGAGACCCTGCGGCCACAGCTCCGAGCAGCAGCTTCGACAATGGAAGTGGAGAACATGGTCCACTCGGACTCAATGTCTCCAACCTCCCTCGGAATCTGTGAGAAGCTCTCCCGGAGGTGGGAGTTGAAGGCTGCGCGGACGGAGGGCTCGGCCAGATGTTCCCAGCAGACCCTCATAACACGTTTGGGCCTGCCGAGTCTATCCGGCCTCCTCCCAGTCCAGCGCATCCAACTCACCACCAGGTGGTGATCAGTTGACAGCTCTGCCCCTCTCTTTACCCGAGTGTCCAAGACACGCGGCCAGAGATCAGATGACACGACCACAAAGTCTATCATTGACCTCCGGCCTAGGGTGTCCTGGTGCCATGTGCACTTATGGACACCCCTGTGCTCGAACATGGTGTTCGTTATGGACAAGCTGTGACTGGCACAGAAGTCCAATAACAGAACACCACTCGGGTTCAGATCGGGGAGGCCGTTCCTCCCAATCACCCCCTTCCAAGTCTCGCTGTCATTACCCACGTGGGCGTTGAAGTCCCCCAGGAGAACAATGGAGTCCCCAGTTGGGGCACTATCCAGCACCCCTCCCAGGGACTCCAAGAAGGTTGGGTACTCTGAGCTGCTGTTCGGTGCATAGGCCGAGACAACAGTCAGAGACCTGTCCCCTACTTGTAGGCGTAGGGACGCAACCCTCTCGTTCACCGGGGTGAACTCCAACACGTGGCGGCTGAGCTGTGGGGCAATAAGCAAGCCCACTCCAGCCCGCCGCCTTACACCGCGGGCAACTCCAGAGAAGTGGAGTATCCAGCCCCTGTCGAGGAGCTGGGTTCCAGAGTCCAAGCTGTGAGTGGAGGTGAGCCCGACTATATCTAGCCGGTATCTCTCAACCTCCCTCACAAGCTCGGGCTCTTTCCCCCCCAGCGAGGTCACATTCCATGTCCCAAAAGCCAGAGTCCGTGTCCGGGGATCGGGTCGTCGAGGCACCTGCCGTCGACTGCCACCCAATCCACACTGCACCCGACCCCTACGGCAGCCTCTGTGGGTGGTGGGTCCACAGGAGGATGAGGAAGAGGGGCCCGCGTCGTCCCTTCGGGCTGAGCCCGGCCGAGTCCCGCGGGCAAGAACGCGGCCACCAGGCGCTCGCGTGCGAGCCTCCACCCCGGGCCTGGCTCCAGGGTGTGGCCCCGGCTGCGCCAAACCGGGCGACGTCACCTTGCTCCTCTTGCATGTATCCATGGGGGTTTTGTGAAAGAGATTATTGTGTATTTACTGTCACATTTGCTGGGTTGCAAAAGTCTATGTCAGAAAAGCACACTTTCCCTTTGTTGGGATCTCACAAGACCATGGAAAGTTTGTTCATTTCTAGGGAAAGACAATTTTCATTTGTCATGATACACAATCATGACAAATAAATTTGGACCCGGGGATGGGATTGTCCATCAAACCCAGTGGGGGGGACCTTTTGCCACGGCAGACCCATGCAATATCTCCCCGGCTTTCTGCTCAAAAGACACTTCCCCCCATGCACTCAGCCAGTCACCAATTGGTTGAGGCTCTCAGGATTTCATACCTTCGAATCTCTCAACCTTCAACCAAAAGCCTTTGGAAGAGACTCCTCATGCAAGTCTTGACCTGAGTCTTCCCCAGTGAACACCAGGGAGGAGCTGCGTCCGAGCAGTTCCTCTCACAAAATGTTTTTGCTCCTGTTTTTCAATGGAGGAGGTAGGATGCTGGAAGCAGCTCACCCAGTGTTAGCATACAGCTAACACCAGAGGCCTGCGCTCTTCGACTCCTCTGCTGAACCGACCATGAGGGTCAGACCTTCCCCTGAGCCAGACACCAGCACCAAGGCTGATCTCCCATCGACCAGGGAAAACCAAAGAGTTTCTCCAGGACGGGACCGGGGAAACGACGCCTCACAGAACCTCTTTATGTTTTCTTAAACAATCAGGAAAACCATCACAGACCTGAGCGACCAGATCCTCAGTCTGGACAAAAGGAACAACCAGGAGCTGCAAAGAAGGACTCCTGAAACATCAACTTCATCTTCTTCTCCTCAGCCTGCAGAACCAGCAACCACAGTTAGCAGGAGGTGCTAACTACAGGAGAAGACACCAGCTTCCCTCCAGCAGGACAACAACTGAACTCCTTCAAGGAAGTGGTAACAACCACTGGGCTTTACCTGAGATTAGTTAAACCTGATGAACATTTGAACAAAAAGGAACTCCAAAATCCTTCAACCTTTACTGTTAATTCTGGTAATGGTAGTTAGTTTAACTATTAATTCAAATTACTTATGAACTGTTTATTATATCTTATTAGACTGATATAACTTAATCCGCTATCATTTCCTGTTAAGACAGGTTTGTGTTCCGAGGTTCTGATACAGATCAGATTACATTTTCAATAATATAATTCATAACTATCTTTGATAATTATTAATCATTATCGATAGCCAAACGCAACACAAATGTTCCCTGCGTGAGGAGGGACTGCACCAACTAAATGGTACCTTGTGATCCTGATGAGATAAGAAATCCCCTTACCTTTTATCTAAGTATTGTTACATTGTGTAAAGAAATATTAACAAGCTTAAGTAAATTATATCAAAGGGGAATGATATTTTGTATATTCGTCTGTTTCTGGATTCAAAGGCAGTTCCCTCAACAATATTAATGAACAATAATTAAATCATCTATAATTATTATAATGAAAAATAATGGATTATATAAATTAATCATCTTAAATTATAATTTAAAGTTAATAATTTATTAATATTAACTAAATAATCAATGACGATTTGTTAATGACAATTAACAATGACATACTTAATTGTCATTAATACAATAATTACTTCCAGTGATTTATTACATTCAATAATCTATTACTTACAGTAATTGAATGCTAATGGCCCAATGTAAATCCCAACAATACATTTTTCCAACAAACCTACAAGTTTGAATGGATTCCTATCGGACAACTGAGAATATGATGCACTCAAAAACTCCTGCGATTGGTTTTAATAAAACACCTCATTTACGTAATGAGAATGTGACAAGAACCAGTTTGAATCCACTCGTGGCCGGTCAGTGGACTGGATATGAGTTATGCCACCGTTCATGAAGCTTATCAGGGACATGGGCAAGTGAAAACACAGAAAGCTTGTTAATGTTGCTTGTTAAAGTGACGACAACAACAAGCAAACCATTGACTGTGTAAATAAAGTGAGTGAACACTGTGAGGATCATAGATCAATCCCTCGGCTCAGTCTGAATACAGATTGGCTCATTTGAAGAATAAACACCTAAAAGGAGACGCGTGGAAGAACAGGTGGCTGACGCTGCAATTTCCACAAGAACAATTTAGATTTTCATTATCTGAAATGTGTTTGTGACTCAACATAGTGCCACTGTCAGTGGAGCAGTGGGGACAGCTGAGTGCAAGCATGGCCCAGCAGGAGTTTTTCTTCTAATTAGAAAAAGATGTATAGACAGGCAAAAAGCATTCAACAAGAAAGTGATGGAAGCAGGAGCAGACAACAAGAACATCAGTCCCAGCATGTTGTATTAGAGCACTGCCCGACTAAATTACAATGCCTCGGGCCCCATTTTAAATCTAAAAAGACACAGTCTGTGGATCTGCATGCTAGTGCATCCAGACGTGTCCAAGTTCACCTCCTCCATTTTGCATAAAACTGTCCCGGGTTGAAATAAGTTTATGGTGCGAACATTTTTGGCGGAGTGTACTTGAGGCTGGTGAGTGTGAGGGAGGAGGGGTGGTGAAGGGGATGGCTCCAGGGAAAAAGCTGTTCTGTTTACCTGTTAGACCGAGCTTTTATGATGCAAATCAGGTTAGAGGTCCAGTTAGAAGGTCAGAGGTCAAAATAACATCTGGAACAAACAGATGTGTATGTCTATACGTGCTTGTACATATCTGTGTCTGATTAAGCACTTGTATATATAATTAATGGAGACAGAGGAGCAGATGATCCACTCAAATGTTGTGTGTCTTTACTTTCCTCCAGCGGGTGATAATGATTCTGTGACGAGAACGAAGAGGAAGTTGTATCTTCCATTCCAGAGCCTGATATTCGCCACCTACTCAGACAGAGAACAGCCACCCGTGCCAACTCCAAATCAATATCCAGAATGGCAGGGGAGCATCCTGAGATCAGAAGATATTTTCTCCTCAATCAATACTTCAAGCTGCTTTTTTTCTACTGATATTCTTGAATCCATTTCAGAGCAGTGGAATCTGTTTGCGCTACAGTTCCTGTTTACCATGGCCCACGTGCCGCTGACTGGATCAGCAGCAACCCACATGTTTTGGCTCATGTGAGATGAGACGAACAGCAACAAGTGGAGAATTTAGAGTGTTTGTCAGAATTTAATCGCCGTTCTCCAACAAAGTAAAAAAGTTCCTGTATTTACCACACCGTCATCTGCTTATGTGAAGAACATTTCTTCCACAGACACTGAGAGGACCTACTCCAGGAAGGAGCTGACAGCTCCACATCATAGTTACTACAGATTTGAATGATTCTCCTATTCCCATGTGTAGTGCCATCCTTGTCATCTATTTGTACGACTCTTTCTGATCCAGATCCATCAGATCAATGTCATGTAAATAGGGAGTGAGACTAACACCCATGGCTGCCCAGAAGTACTCAAGTGGTTGTAAATTAGGCAACTTCACCAAAAAAAGTTACTTTGCACCAGAAATAAGGCGGAGGCTCTGGTCGGTTAAATAGACCCTGTCAGATTTCTGTGAGCTATTCCCTCTTCTCAGGTATATATGCTGAGATTACCTTTGGCCAACGGAGTGACTGAGCATTAACATCTGTCTGATAGAGGTGAAGAGTGTAACAGTCAAATCCTCTCTGTTCACTCATGTCTCTCTATTCAAGCCACAGCAGGGTGAAAGGTTGAAGGGGCAGCCATATTAAGAACTCTGCAGCACATCCAAAGGAAGGCCAGGCTCAGGCAGTTATTAAATATCTCTGCAGTGGGGTCATTTTGGCCTTCCTACAGACTCCACGCTATAACGGCTGCCCCACAGAGATAGGCAGCTTCACAAACACACCTCTGCTGCTACTCAAATATTGATCTATGTGAAGCCAGTGGCTGAGCGGTGGACAGACACAGTGGATTACACTGAGAAGCATGTCACTATAATTCTGCATCTGTTCTAGAAACAGCCGTGGTGTGGTGCTGAAAAGCAGCAGCAGGTGCGACCTGTGTCAGGAAAATAGACCAAGCTTTCCCGCTTGAAATAAACATTTGAACAAAAAGGAAATAATTGAATTCGATTTCAGCCAACATCTCCCAGGAATACAGAATAGTCTCCATGTGAGCAGGTTTTAGGCCTTTAGGTATACAAGTACTGTAGTAAATCTGTGTAACTCTGAGCTCAGATAGAGTGACAACGTGAATTTTACCCCCACAAGTTGATTTTTTCAAAAGATTCTTGCATGCAGTATTTGACACAACTTATCTTTCACTGAGCACTACACATGCTGTACACATATCAGATACTACAGTAATTATATTTCATGATTAAGGAACTATATCAAGAGTCACATTTGCAAAAATAAATTATGCATACAGACACGCACGCACGCACACACACACACACCAAACAGAGAGATTAACAAGTGTTAAACCTCAGCCTGATGTGTCATCGTTTAGCTGTGAAGAAGCTGCAGTGAGGGATTACTGTGAAACGACAGGAAGCTAATATTCCATCATGTGAAACAGCACAGTGCATCGGGGCTGTGAGGGACTGACAAATAACTGAGTTCTATTTTCCCCAAAACATTTCATGCACCAAACTCACAACTTGATGGTTTGTTCCAGTGGTGATCCATGAGCCACATGCAGCCCGGGAGCAGCCCTGAATTCACTCGGAGCAATGCCAGCATGACTTAAATCAGGCGAGAATAGCAATGAAAGCAGCTTTCAGCAGAAGAGAATTCTGAATGCAACCTTCCAGGTAGCCGAGCGACATGAAGCCATGGAGGAGCATCAGCAGTGCTAACAATAGCAGTCCCATGCTATTAGTGACAACAACATCTCCATCTCTACTCGTAAAACAAAGAAAGGCACTGATGAGTTAAAATGTCAAAACACATTTAAATGGAATCCATAGTCTTGCGTCCCAGCCTCAATATAATCTTTACTCCATGATTATGTATAATTTAAGAAAAGCAAAATATGCCTATTATGTCCCCCCCCCTCGCACATTCGGACCTCTCCAGTTCCTCTCGTCTTGTCTGCTATTCATCTCCTCTCCTCTCCTCTCCTCTCCTCTCCTCTCCTCTCCTCTCCTCTCCTCTCCTCTCCTCTCCTCTCCTTTCTTTCCATTTCCGGTGGGTGTGAGTTGTGGTGGTGAAGTATGTAGTTTGGTACAAAATGTAGTTTGTACGTAGTGGTAGTTTTTCTTTCCCTGTGTTTTTTTCCATCTGATTTTTTCATTTTCAACTCAGTTCATGATCGGGTAAGCGTCATTTATACATTCTGAGCGGAGTGTTTATTGAGGAGAACTCTGTTCAAGTGTCACCACTGTCAGTCCCGTCAACTGGGGTCACCGTGTCCGGTGTGCCGCTGTTTATTCCAAAGGAGTCACATGAGATCGACCTTCGTAGGTTTGGTAAGTTTGCTAGCGGATATAAAACAGTGACTTTAGGATGCAAAAATCAGAAGCTGAAGTATGTGAAGTCACTGATATGACAGATTTTCATGTTTCTACCCACATGGAAAGAACCTATATAAACATATATGTTTTAATATAGGTTTTGATATAGGTTTGGCATATATGTGACATATATAAAATTGGCCGTTTTCCTATATGTTATGTACATATATGTACATATATGTACATATATGGGTGCTGCATCCGAGGTCCTCCATGGCACGGAGCCTGGGGATGTATCTGGGGCTCTGTGTGTCAACACCATGCCCAAGGAGCACGGTGTGAAGCGAACAACCACTCAATCTACTGATACGGATGAAGAGTGTGTTCATCCAAGGCAACAAGCTTCTGCGGAGGCAGAGAACCTGAGCAACTCCCAGTCTGCACCCACTGACACCCAGCCTCTGGATGCAGAGGCTGAAGCCTCAACAAGCTCTGCAGGCTTGAAGAATGTCCCCATCGACGAAGTGTTTAATAGCCAGGCATCATGTGACGGTGAAATGGAGTACGAGTCAGGATCAGACACTGTGTGTGAAAGCAGCAGAAATACAGATGATCTCTATTCCCAAGAGGATATTAACAACTTCCTTGATATAACATACAAAAAGTCAGTTAAAGTCAGTGATTATTTTAGTGACACAAATAAATTCATCAAATATGTAGATATCCTGAAAAGACTTGTTGAATCTGACCTACTTGATGAAAAAAACGCAGTTTTGGCTTAAAAACACATCACCACACTCAGAAGATTGAAAACTGACAGACCTGCAAGAAAAGCCAAGAAGTTATAATGACCATGCTTCACTTGGTGTTTTCCCCTCTTTACTGTTCTCTGCTCTTGTCCTGCTGCCTGCTCCTCATTTCCCATCTCTCCATGCAGAACCTAAAAGTAGGATCTCTAAACATCAATGGTGGAAGGGACAGACAGAAAATAATTTTAATATCTGAAGTCTCTTCTCAGAAAAGGGTAATGTGCTTTTTTTGTACAAGAAACATACACGGTTCCATCAGATGAGGTAGATTGGGGTCTATGGTGGGGGGGTTCATACTCTCTCAGCCATGGTACCAATTTCAGTGCAGCTGTTCTGTTTTGACCATCTGCTAAAGCAACAGTTTTATCTTCCACTGAGGTGGTGAAGGGTCGGCTCTTAGTGGTCAGTGTGGAAATACAGAGCTCTGTTTTTGTTTTGCTCATGTCTATGCCCCCAATCAAGGTCCAGAAAGAGTAGCTTTTTTTAAGCTACTAAAAAATTTACTCACTCACTGTCATCATGAGCAGCTAATTATTGGTGGGGATTTTAACTGCTCCCTGGATTTTACAATGGACAGGACAGGTAAGGAACCCCACCCACAGTCATCCCAAACACTGAAAGATGTCATCACGCACATGGATCTGTTAGACACATGGAGGGTCAAGCATCCACAGTCCAGACATTACACCTGGGTGAGGGCAGGCAACAACAGGGTCAGTGCAGCCAGACCAGATAGGGTGTATATCTCCCAGAGTCTCAGTTCCAGACTAATTCATAGCAACATCAGTCCAGTTGTCTTCACTGATCACCACCTAACCACTACATATTTAGTTAGTTCGCCAGGCAGGAGGGTAAAATCTCACTGGATTTTTAACACCAAATTACTGCACGACAGCACTTTCTGCCGGAACTTTGAGCCTTTTCAGGCAATACAAAATTGCCTCCTTCAGGCTGCAGGCTGCATAAAGACTGTTGTACACACCTGGCCCTGGTTGGAGTGATACCACTGCTGCTGAGGAGAGCTGGATGCCTGAGCTACCATAAACAGCTTTTCCTCCTGCAGCACAATGAGGCAGACCTTAGTGGTCTGACTCCGTTCTACAGCGCCGTGTTGCAGACATGGTGGACTCTAAAGAGGGAGGGCCCTCCGGTGGCAAATCCTGGTATGTGGGTGTTTGAGGAACCCTTGTTCTTCAACGATTTCCTGAAGACTCAGACGTTGCAATTTGCGAGCCTGCGAGCAAGCCTCAGAGAAGTTGGTTGCACCAAGCTGGGTCACCTTGTGAAGATGACTGCAACGTCCATGGATGCCCTGAGAATGAGGAGCAACATCACCTCAACCAGGCTCCTCAGCAGAGTGGTGAAAGAAGTCTGCACATCCCTGCCACCTTCCCTCAGAACGTTTGCAAAGAGCAGTAGCCTATGCGATCAATGGCATGAAGGAGGCAAATACAGCTTCCCCTCTCTGCTCATCACCCCAGCAGTGCAGGAGTGGCAGGAGGGAGGAGGCTTTTACATCCCCTCATCTGGACAATTTCAGGGATGCAGGGAGAAAACCCTCTGTGTGAAGGTTCTCAACCTACAGTCTCTGGCAAGGTTGAAGGAGTCCAGGTGAGTTTCTTGGCACGGACACTTCTCCGAAAGGCAGCTGGAGGTCCCTATACAAGCTGGCCATCGAAAAGTGGGCAGCAGACCTCCAGTGGACAGTCGTAGATGGTGCAATAGCAACCAGCAGGTACCGTGCACACCTGGATCCAGGGGTGGTGTTAGGAGTGTGTTTTTTGTACAGAGACAGAAACTCTATTTCATCTGTGCTAGGTGGGGGATGAAGATGATAATTTGAAGATTTGTTTTTGACTAAGGAAACTCGTTTTATGAGTTTGATTGTGACTGTTGTACAGTAAAACGCAATGTTTTAATAAAGGGATTTTTAAAACCAACCTCTCCCCATTTCCAGTGGGTGTGAGTTGTGGTGGTGGAGTGCGAGTGGGGCGGAGTTTGAAGTGGTTTTTCTTTTCCTGTGGTTTTTCCATCTGATCTTTTCATTTTCATCTCTGTTCATGATCAGGTAAGCGTCATTTATATTTTCTGAGTGTTGCTGAGTGATCAGGGTTTTTTTCCTGGTAGGTTTCTGGAGAAACGGCATCCTCCGTCTGTCCGGCAGGGTGTATGGATGGTCTCACCGGATAGTAGTGTTACAGTTGAGGACATTGTGCTGGCTGTCAGAGACCAGGTAGGGCATGACTATATCATTTTCTCATTGTGAATGGATAAGGTTGTGGTTGTTTTCTTGAGTGAAGAGGCTCAGGTGCAACTTTGTTTCACCGCTGTCAGTCCCGTCAATGCGGATCACCATGTCCGGTGTGCAACACTGCTATATGGGCTATATGATATAGGATATTACACTGCATTCATATCAGTGGAAACATAATTTACCCTACTGTTGTCTTACTATTGTCTTAATCATATGTTTCCCGTGTGCACTCCAGGGAGTATGTTTGTTTATTCATTGTAGAAATTTTATTTTTTACTATCCACTTCTTGCAAATAAACTGTCCATATATGAGGTCATATAACTATTTATTTTACACGATCGGTTTCACACAGTTTCTCCCGTTTCTTTCTTCTGCCATGAGTGGCGCAGTTTCTCCTTCCCCCAGTTATGTGCGTACGCATGGGTCAGAGTTGGCGTGGAGGACCGCACATTTTCCCCTCAAGTTCTCTTTTTATAAATCCCACGGTTTGCGTAGAGAGTGGCGTACGCATTCTTTTGTGCGTACGCAACGTTTATAAATGAGGCCCCAGGACATGTCCGGCATTGCGTCCAAGGCCATTCCCAGAACTTCGTCCAGGGCCGTGCACACACACACACACACACACACACACACACACACACACACACACACACACACACACACACACACACACACACACACACACACACACACACACACACACACATACATCAGATTTTTTTAAAAAGGTCCACGTCAACAAGAAATCCAGTCCCCAACACCATCTTCTACAACACAGTGCAAAATATTAATCATACCGCATATAAGTGGCGGCTGGCCAATAGAGGGCGTCACTCAGCCTGGGATCAAAAAGGATTTTTCTTAATATATAGTTATATTAATATACTTTAATTCTGTTGAAATGTGTTTATGCCAACAAACTAACAATGGGCCCTGAATGATATTCACTTCATTTTCAACAGATAATCATCAATAAAAGAGAGGATTTCTTGATTTTCTCTCCAGTATGTGCGGGTGAGCAGCCTGGGGCCCTTCAGAAAACTGCCCCAGAGAGGCGGGTTTAGTAGCGTTTCACCAATTACTGATTAACTCTATGAGTGACTGACGTGAAATTAAACTATTAAATCACCATCATTTTATATCCGAGACTTGGGGCGTCGTTTAAATCGCTTGTCGCCAAACCTGCTGAGTAATTGGCTGAAAGTCAGTTCTGGTTTGTTCTTGCATGTTTCTATGAGATGTTGATGTCGTTGTTGACGTGTGTTGAAGACAACAAGCGATGAGTCTCTAATTATAAACTCTGTTACTCTTCTAATCTCTTCTAATTTACCGGTTAGAAAGGAGAAATTTGGCTCAAAGCTGCAGGTCAGGTTCATAGTTATTTATAAATGCACACAAACATAAATGTATTCAGAATGTATCAAATGTGTCCAGGTTTGTTCATGTTTAATGTTAAAAGTGACCAAAGCCAGCCTGGCCTGGCTTGTCATGAATTCCTTGGGATAGCCTCGGGGAGTGGAAGGCCACTGACATGCAACGGGGGTTGAATGTGACTCTTTGTTTGTGTGAAGCTCACCGGTGAGAGAACAATTTGCTTTGGCACAAGACCCCCCTCAAACAGCCCCCCCTGCGAGTGAAACCCACTGGGAGGAGGAGACTTAGCCGGAAGACTATGAAACAGGCAGCTTTTTCTGGGGCTCTCTCTCTCTCTCTCTCTCGCTCTCTGCGGAAGCGGTTCTGGGCAAGATCTATTCGTGGTGAACTGCTCCAGAACCCGGGAATATTCCTGTAAGGCCGGTATTTCTTCTATCTTATGTGATAAACTCCTGTGTTAATCCATTCTCAAGGTTTGTAGGTCTTTAACTCACTGTTCATTCCTTTCTCCTTGCACCGGGAGCGAGCTGTCCCTCCCTGGAGACGGGGTCTCTAAAACAAGACGGACGCATGGCGCCACGAACAGGATTCTTCATTGAAAGGCAGATTGGACGAATTGGTCCAGTGAGTAACGGTTTTCGACCCACCGTCTTGCAGAGCCAACTGTCACGGCTGGGCGCCGGCGTGTGGAGCTAGAACCCAGAAGCAGACCTCAAGCAGAAAGTTGTTTGCAAACAGGGATGTTTTATTGAGGAAACAGGGAAAGGGGAGCTGGAACGGTGACGGGACCCGGGGAACTCCGGGGGGCCTCTTGGAACCGGGACGGGACCCGGGGGAATCTCAGGGGGGGCCTCTTGGAACCGGGACGGGACCCGGGGGAATCTCAGGGGGGGCCTCTTGGAACCGGGACGGGACCCGGGGGAATCTCAGGGGGGCCTCTTGGAACCGGGACGGGACCCGGGGGAATCTCAGGGGGGGGCCTCTTGGAACCGGGACGGGACCCGGGGGAACTTCTTGGAGCCGGGACGGAACCCGGGGGAACTTCTTGGAGCCGGGACGGAACCCGGGGGGACTTCTTGGAGCTGGGACGGAACCCGGGGGGACTTCTTGGAGCCGGGACGGAACCCAGGGGGACTTCTTGGAACTGGCGTCGTAACAGGAATGGGAACGGGAACCACCCCGGGGAGGACACTCACTCCCCGGGGAGGACAACACCGACTCACCTCCACATGGAGTGAAGACTAGGCAATCCTCTGGCACCGGACCCTCCTCCCTGCAGGGCTTAAGACTGCTTGACAATCAATTAGCTGATTGCCTGCAGGAGTGCCAGAGAGGATCCGGTGCTGGAGCGAGGTGTGTGACTCCTGACACCAACTCCGGGTACAATTGAAATAAGGTAAGCAGTTCCCTGTTTTATCAAAAACTGCACATTGGAGACTCAAAATTGGCTCTGTGGTACGTGAAGTTGAAGCCGTCAGATAGTCGCTATATTTCACAGAATAAATGTTAAAAATATTAAAGTTGAATAACTTGAGAGTGGAATAACGGAGTTTTATGCCGGGTGCCAGGGGCTCGCGAAAGAAGAGTGGTTCTAAGAACCCTCTTGAGGTCCGGGACCTCAGGATCTGGGATCCATTATAATAATAAGTTCTGGGAACTATAAAAAAGGGTCCGGGACCCGCTAAGTTTGGAGTTTGTATACTAGCAAACTTAGTTAGTGCCAGGGGCACGTATCTGGGACGCAGTAGATTAGAAAAGCGCTGAATAGAGAAAACTGCAGTCTACTAACATTTTATTAAAATAAAGGGATTGTGTGTGGTTCGTGTGTATTTGTGCATTTGCATCAGGCTCATGTTTTGAAAATACACATTTCTGTGGGTAATATTGTGGGTTGATATAGTTCTGTCGTTGTTTTATCAAAAGTGGAAAAAGTAGTTTTCAATCCGAGAAAGACACGATTAAAGAATAATCGGGTGAGTGAATGCTGAAATTCAGTGAATGACTGTGTGAATGAAAAGTGACTGAATCGAAACACTGGATGACTGGTAAACTTTATGGTGACAATTGAGGTCATTCCAGTGGAGTAAATACAGCCTTTTGTTGAGGATCTTTAGGCAGTTTTGAAGTGAGATCTAAAACGGTCCTTACTCCTGTGATAGAGCACCAAGTGAAAGACCGGAGCGAACAACAGGTTTGCCCTAGAAGCTTGTCTTTCAAGGAGGAAGCGACTGGTCCGTGAGACATTTCTCATCTTTGAATCTGCAACAGTGGCATTTATAAAAACAAAAGAACAACAAAAGAAAATGGAAAATTGTTGTGGTAAAACTACTGAAGTGGAAGGAGATGCAAAGCTAAATATGAAACTAAAACACCCAGATTCAGTTAAATATTTAAAATCGTGGGAAAAGAAATATGAATTCAATGGGAAACTGCATGTTGAAACATGCACTCAATTGGCTAACAAACTTAAAGAAGAAGAAATGCAACAAACAGGAAAGGAGAAAGAAAGGAAAAACCAAAGAGCGACAACATGCACAAAAATGGCTTAGTGAAGCCCACCACAGAAAATTAGGTGTAATAAAAAGAAAAACAGGAACAGTTCATGGCTTAGTAACAAAGGAAGAGGGCAATTAAACAACATCACAGGGCAGAAACAGACAGGGACATAGAGATAACGAACAGGGAGAGGAGGATGAAGGACAGGCAGGGGAGTAGTTGAGCACACACCCCCGTCCTAATGTAAACAGTGGTGCAAGAATTTACCCCTCTCTGGATTCAACGTCTATTATTGCCTACATGAACAATCAGAGAGTTTGAGACCAAACACTAGATTTACAAAACCTCTTAAACAAAATTGGAGTAAAAGAGGTGGATTACTTTGCCCAGAGAAACCAACTGTATCAAAAATGCTCTGTTGAATGGATTTAGACCAGAAGTGCAAAGTAGGGTGAGAGAGCACTGTGTTGACCTTCCAACTGGAGACACATGCAGAGAAGGTTACCAGAGATAAGAAGAAGGACAAGAAACAAAAAGGTGATTTATTTTGAAGGAGGAGAAGAGGAAGTGTGTTTTGAAGGAAAAGTATGTTACTTTGATGGCCATGATGGAAAGAAAAAGAAGAGGCAGAAGACAAGGAAGAAGTTGTGACAGGAACAAGGCAGGTAGAGAAGTTAGGTCAGCAAATGAGAGAAATGAGTGTTGGAAGTGTGGAAAGATTGGACATTTTGCATGAGAATGTAGGAATAAGGGAAGAAAGGGTCAGTGACAAGCATAATTAGACAGAGGACAGAATAGTCAATCAGAAAGAGATAAAGCTATTCTCAGAGAATATGATGAAATAGACAGACAAATGGACTAAATAGGTGACAGACCCATAACAATGTACCCAAGTGAAGAATTTGAAATGGATTTGAGGGACATTCTAGCAGCATATGAGGGATTTAGCTGGAAACTAGAAATAACACTGTTAGTGGACAGACAACCAGTTGTTTTCCTAAGTGACTTAGGAGCCTGCAGAATAGTTTTGCGACGTTAACCCAGGGATTGAAATTGTCACACAACAAGGTTTGGACAAGATCAGCAGACCAACAGACACAGATGTTATCAACCTCACGTCCTCTACCTTCAAAGGACTGATGGGCAACCACATGAGGATTTGGAGTTTTTATGGCCAGTACATCAGATTGTGGCAATAAAATCTAGGCTGGGTTGCAAACACAACACCAGCTATCCACAAGACAGACGAGAGCACAAGAGAATGGTGAAACATTCTGCTCACAGCAGGAAAGGAAGAACACTTAAAGAGTCTTCCCTATCTCTGTGAACACAAGGGCACACAGATGTGGGACTGCTGAAGAATTGTGAACCAAATTCAAATGAGACTACAAGATGAAACTGAAATGACACTTGCTGAGAATATGAGAAAGATGTTGAAATCTAAGGAAGCGAAATAAACTAACGAAATGCGAGATTCTCAACTTTCCCAACAGGAAGCAGAACCGGTGAAGGTGGGAAATGGAAGACATGGTCCAGCCCGTTCCAAGTACTTCCGACCACACCCACTGCTGTGAAGGTTGATGAGCGATCCACTTGGATCCACTTGTCTCACTGCAAGAAATGAAGGTTTCTCAAGGAAGGTTCTGACGACTAAGAGGGGAAGGCTGACTACAAAGGGGTGCGGGGCAATCTAGAGCCTGCGCGTCTCAACCGTCAGTGAAGCAGGGAGATCCTCTAAGTCATTAGAGAACCTGACACCTGAGGAACCCAGCAGGACAAGAACACTGTTAGCTAGAGAACCTGACACCTGAGGAACCCAGCAGGACAAGAACACTGTTAACTCGGGAACCCTAACTACACACATGATGTAACCTATCCCTCCGAGATGTCAGGAATGGTGGTGAACAGGATTCAAACGCCAACTAGTCCGGGATGTAAATTGAAAGTAAAGTTTATTTTGAGTCGCTCCAACGGGGCGGCAGTCCGTAGCGAGGGATCGGAGAAGCAGAGGCGGACGTCACGGAGACGGGGTCTTCCGAGCGGGACGGAGCGGCGCACACCGGGACTGTACGGGAGAACACACGGAGGTCAGAATACTCGGCAGCTTCCACACACGAAGCAAACAACCTCAAAAAACAATGAGCACGAGGGGCAGAGTCTAGGTACCGCAGAGTACACGTAACGATCTTGCGATGAGTGCCTGGAATCCCGGTCCTTAAATACTGGCTTCCTCATCCGCTTCAGGTGTGCGTCCTGCTCCGTCTGCTCCGCCTACGATCACACACGCCCAAAAACAACAACACAACAGGAGACATCTGCGGGTTGTGACAGTACCCCCCCTTTAATGGACGCCTCCTGGCGTCCTACCCGGCTTCTCCGGATGCTCCCGGTAGAAGTCGGTCAGCAGACTCCTATCCAGGATGTGACCCCGTGGCACCCATGACCGTTCCTCAGGACCATAACCCTCCCAGTCCACCAGGAACTGGAACCCCCTGCCCCGGCGACGAACATCCAAGATCTTGCGGACTGTGTACGCTGGATGGTCATCAATGAGCAGGGGGGGTGGCGGGGGCTCGGTGGAGGGGCTAAGAGGGCTTGACTGGACAGGTTTCAGCAGAGAGACATGGAACGTGGGGTGTATCTTTAAGGATGCTGGGAGCTTCAGCCTCACCACCGCCGGGTTGATGATCTCCTCGATCTCAAAGGGTCCGACAAAACGAGGCGCCAGCTTGCGGGACTCCACCTGGAGTGGAAGGTCACGGGAGGAGAGCCATACCTTCTGTCCAGGTTGATACGAGGGGGCCGGAGTCCTTCGACGGTCCGCCAGCCTCTTGTTGCGCGCTGACGAGCGAACTAAAGTGGCCCTCGCCTCCCTCCAAACGCGGCGGCAGCGCCGAAGGTGGGCCTGCACCGAAGGCACGGCAACTTCCTCCTCCTGGGTGGGGAACAGGGGGGGTTGGTAGCCGAGGGCCACCATGAACGGGGACATACCAGTGGCCGAGCAGGTGAGGGAATTGTGGGCATACTCCACCCATGGCAACTGAGAGCTCCAGGAGGATGGATGCCGAGCCGTCACACACCGTAGTGCTGTCTCCAGGTCCTGGTTGGCCCTCTCTGTCTGACCATTCGTCTGAGGATGATACCCTGAGGAGAGGCTGAGAGACGTTCCAAGAGCTTTACAGAATTCCTTCCATACCTGGGACGTGAACTGCGGGCCTCGGTCCGACACCACATCCAGAGGGATCCCGTGCAACCGGTACACCTCCCTGACCAGCCGATCCGCTGTCTCCATAGCCGTGGGCAATTTAGGGAGGGGGACAAAGTGCGCCGACTTTGAGAAGCGGTCCACAACAGTCATTATTACCGTGTTAGCTTCAGAAGGGGGGAGACCGGTAACAAAGTCGACGGCAATGTGGGACCAGGGTCGACTCGGGATGGGCAAAGGACGGAGCAGCCCTGCAGGAGGTTGGCGAGATGTCTTGCTTCGGGCACAAACGGCGCAAGCAGCCACAAAGGTCCGGACATCCCGGGACATGGAGGGCCACCAGAAGCGTTGCCTCAGGAAGGACAGAGTTCGCTGGGAGCCTGGATGACAAGTCAACTTAGACGAGTGCCCCCACTGCAGAACCCTAGACCTCATTGGCTCCGGAACAAAGAGACGGTTAGCTGGACCATTACCCGGATCAGGGTGACCGAGGTGCGCTTGTCTGACCTGATTCTCGATGTCCCAGGAGGCGGCTGCGACCATACAGGTGGAGGGGAGTATGTTCTCCGGTTCCCCCTCAGCTCTCTCAACGGTGGTCTGCCGGGACAGGGCGTCAGGCTTAGTGTTCCTCGAACCTGGTCGGTAGGTAAGTGTAAAATTAAACCTCCCAAGAAACAGCGCCCAGCGTGCCTGCCGGGAGTTCAGCCGCTTGGCAGTCTGCAGGTACGACAGATTCTTGTGGTCTGTCCACACCACGAATGGTTGGGCAGCACCCTCCAGCCAGTGCCTCCACTCCTCCAAAGCCAGTACTGCTGCCAACAACTCCCGGTTACCGACATCGTAATTCCGCTCCGCTGGGGTAAGGCGCCGTGAGAAGAAGGCACAGGGATGCATCTTGGAGTCCTCGGCACGCTGGGATAACACCGCACCTACACCAGTGTCCGAGGCGTCAACCTCCACGATGAACTGCTTAGTGGGATCCGGATGGCACAGCACCGGGGCCTGAGTGAACAGCTGCCTGAGGGTAGTGAACGCCTGTTCAGCTGCCGGTGTCCACTGAAACGAGGTTGAGGTGGATGTGAGTTGAGTGAGTGGGGTTGCGACCTTACTGTAGTTCCGAATGAACCGTCGGTAGAAGTTGGCAAACCCAAGGAACCGCTGCAACTGTTTACGGGTCGTCGGTCTGGGCCAGTCCACCACGGCTTGGACCTTGGCTGGGTCCGCCCTCACCTGTCCTTGTTCAATGATGTACCCCAGGAAGCTCACAGAGGTCGCATGGAAGACACATTTCTCTGCCTTCACGAACAGCCGGTTCTCCAGAAGACGCTGGAGCACTGCGCGGACGTGGAGAACATGCTCCTCCTGGCTGCGAGAAAAGATCAGGATGTCATCCAGATACACAAATATAAATTGATTCAACATGTCCCGCAACACGTCGTTGACCAGGTGCTGGAACACTGCCGGGGCATTTGTGAGACCAAAAGGCATCACCAAGTACTCAAAATGCCCGAGGGGAGTCTTAAACGCCGTCTTCCATTCGTCACCCTCGCGGATCCGAATGAGGTGATACGCATTCCGGAGGTCGAGCTTGGAAAACACAGTGGCATCATGGAGAGGCTGGAAGGCAGAGTCCATTAGAGGCAAGGGGTATTTATTCTTAACTGTGATATTGTTCAGTCCTCTATAGTCAATGCAGGGCCGTAACGTACCGTCCTTCTTGGAAACAAAAAAGAACCCGGCTCCAACGGGAGATGATGAGGGATGGATCAGGCCGGCGGCGAGGGACTCGTGGATGTATTTCTCCATGGCTTCTCTCTCAGGACGGGACACGTTATACAAGCGGCTGGAGGGAAGGGGCGCCCCCGGAAGAAGCTTGATGGCGCAGTCATATGGTCGGTGAGGGGGAAGGGAGGCAGCTCGCTGCTTACTGAATACCTCCCTTAGGTGGTGATACTCAGGAGGAACCGAACCCAGGTCGATCTGCTCCTGGCCCGTGGAGGGAGGTGTCAGGGGGCTCCCTGGAGCAGACTGGAGACAGTGAGTGTGACAGTAGGTTCCCCAGCTGGAAATGGTGCACAGGTTCCAGTCGATATGGGGGTTGTGTCTCTGTAGCCAGGGGAGACCCAGGATCAGCGGGACGTGAGGCGACGACAGCACCAGAAACCTAATCTCCTCACTGTGGTTCCCGGAAACCAGTAGGCGAAGGGGAATGGTGCGGTGGGTGATGTGGGCCAACCTCCTGCCATCCAGGGCACTCACAGTCCAGGGGTTAGGAAGAGGTTCCAATGTTAGGCCAGCCTTCACCGCGAACTCCTGATCCAAGAAATTGTCGTCTGCTCCAGAATCCACCAGGGCGTACAGTGAGAGGCTGCCGGCCTCACTGATGAGAGAGGCTGGGAGTTGGAGGCGAGAGGGAGCCGAAGGCTGGGTGCTGGGATTATGGCTCATCAGGACCACCTCCAATCCTGATGAGCCTAGGCTTTTGGCTGATGGGGACATGTAGCTCGTTGGTGTCCTGCCCCCCCACAATACAGGCAGAGACGGGCCTTGAACCGGTGTTCCCTTTCCGCGGGAGACAGGTGGGCTCGTCCAAGCTGCATGGGTTCCCCAGGGTCCTCTGGAGCTGGAAGGGCAGGATGGAAGAGGGATGAGTTACCAGGAGTGGCCACCGGGATCCCAGGATGGTGTAGAGACCGATGGGTTCTCTGACTCTTGCGCCGATACCGGAGTCGATTGTCGACCCGGATCGCTAGGGCAATGAGCTCCTCCAAGTCGGCCGTGTCGTCCCGGGCTGCCACTTCATCGTGGACCTCATCGGACAACCCCTGGAGGAACACTCCTTGGAGTGCTGGCTCATTCCAGCCACTCTCCGCTGCGTAGATCCGGAAGTCCACAGCATACTCGGCAACCGACCGCGATCGCTGAGACAGAGACATCAGTCGTCGGGCTGCTTCCTTGCCCTGGAGAGGGTGATCGAACACCTGCCTCATCTCCGCCATCAAACGGTTGCTGGATCCACATATGGGTGACCCGTGCTCCCACAGTGGAGTCACCCACTTGGCCGCCTTACCAGACAGCAACCCAATTATATAAGCAACCCGAGAGTCATCAGTGGAGTAGGTGGCTGGCTGCTGTTTAAACACAAGTTCACACTGGAGGAGAAAACGGCCACAACCTCCCAGTTCTCCAGAGTACCGTTCTGGAGTGGGGATCTGGGGCTCCCTAGCGGCGGTCGGCGGTACTGTCGCGGGCGGGGGAGGAGTTACGGCTGCGCCAGCCGCAGCGTCACGAGGCGGTTGTTGATCGGCGACAAGCCCGTCCAGGCGGCTGGTGAGGCGCGACATCTGGGCGGTCAGTTCAGTAAGTGACGTCCCAATCTCCCGGAGGAATACCTGGTGTTGAGACAGGAGGTTTCCGTGTGAGGAGATGGCGCGCTGGAGGACTTCCGGGTCGGCTGAATCCATGGTGGCAAGATCGTTCTGTCAGGAATGGTGGTGAACAGGATTCAAACGCCAACTAGTCCGGGATGTAAATTGAAAGTAAAGTTTATTTTGAGTCGCTCCAACGGGGCGGCAGTCCGTAGCGAGGGATCGGAGAAGCAGAGGCGGACGTCACGGAGACGGGGTCTTCCGAGCGGGACGGAGCGGCGCACACCGGGACTGTACGGGAGAACACACGGAGGTCAGAATACTCGGCAGCTTCCACACACGAAGCAAACAACCTCAAAAAACAATGAGCACGAGGGGCAGAGTCTAGGTACCGCAGAGTACACGTAACGATCTTGCGATGAGTGCCTGGAATCCCGGTCCTTAAATACTGGCTTCCTCATCCGCTTCAGGTGTGCGTCCTGCTCCGTCTGCTCCGCCTACGATCACACACGCCCAAAAACAACAACACAACAGGAGACATCTGCGGGTTGTGACACGAGATAGGTTATGACTCCGCCAGAGATGACTCCGCCAGAGGTGACATCAACAAAGAAGAAAGGTTGACTCCCCCTGGGAGTCACTCCAGGATGCAACTACAAACTGTGTTACATTTGGTATTCTTGTAGCAATTGTTGTAGTGTTTTCTTTGTTTTGGTGTGGAACTTGTTATTTGGCTAAATTAACTCCAGCAGCAGTTGTTATCCAAGAGGTAATTTTGACCCAGAGGATGAAACTGATCTGTTCCCTTTTAATGATTGTATGTGATGTGAGATGGCTCACATCATGAGAGGGACTGTTAAAATTCCCTCTTTTCCCTGGACACGGTGCAAGACCGACCCAGTGGTACAAAAATTAGATCCTGTTCAAGACACATGAAGATAGTTATTTGTGTACCAGCAGGCTCTAATAGCTGAAATAGGATCACTGTGGTTGTGGATCCAGAGAACCGTGAATAATTCTTTTGGTTAGTGCTAAGACAACTTGCTCAATTGTCAGTTAAAGGTTGTTTGTGGTGTGATTAAGTCATACCATCAGAGGGACCTACAAAAACACCTTAATGCCAAAGATATGATGTTTTGATTAAAAGATTGCACTACATAAGAGATTTCCACTGTACATATACTCCGCAAATATTGATTGTTTTTACTCATTAGAATTTCAAAGTGTTATGATGTTTACAAGACCTCCGGACTGTGACATTTGCTGCATTGACCTACCAAAACTGTTAAAAGTGACCAAAGTAAGCCTGGCCTGGCTTGTCATGAATTCCTTGCGATAGCCTCGGGGAGTGGAAGGCCACTGACATGTGTTGGGATCTGCAGGACCACAGAAAGTTTGTTCATTTCTGGGGAGAGACAATATTCATTTGTCATGAGACGCAGTCATGACATGAATTCTGGCCCAGGAATGTGATGGCCTTTCACACCTAGAGTGGGGAAAGGGGGGACATTCTCCAGGACCTTCCTTCCCCCTTTCTGCTCACAAGACTCTTCCCCCATGCATTTAGCCAGTCATTGATTGGTTGAAGCTCTCAGGCTTCGACACCTCTGAAGTCACACGTGGACAAAAGGCTTTCAGCCAGCCTCCATCTGAGAGACTCTTGCAAAGCAAACTCCAAGGAGGTGGGTTGCTGACGAGCTGCTCCTAGCAGCTCAACTCACCCAGCGTTAGCACACAGCTAACATGAGAGGCCGGCAACCAGAGGCCTTCACTCCTCAACTCCTCTGCTGACCCGACCACGAGGATCAGACCTTCCCCTGATCCAGAGACCAGCACCCAGAGTCTGCTCTCCAGGGAAACCAACCAGTTCCTCCAGGACGGGACCAGGGACCCTCACAGAACTTCTTTGTGTTTTTCCTGAACAAGCAGGAAAACCATCACAGACCTGAGCAACCAGATCCTCAGTCTGGACAAAAGGAACAACCAGGAGCTGCAAAGAAGGACAGCTCCTGAAAAACCAACTTCATCTTCTTCTCCTCAGCCTGCAGAACCAGCAACCACAGTTAGCAGGAGGTGCTAACTACAGGAGAAGACACCAGCTTCCCTCCAGCAGGACGACAACCGAACTTTTCCAGGGAAGTGGTAACAACTGGGCATTACCTGAGACTAGTTAAACTTGATGCTATGTATAGAACTGTTTAACTTTATGAAGATGTGTTGATTCTGTTACAGTGATTGCGTTCTGTTGATGATGATATTAGGAGCAGTTATCAACTTGTAAACCAACGTTAGCTCTGCCACAGACACAGGGTCTGCATGCTAATCTTTGCTTTACTAACTAGTTAACTCACAATCCTACACATATCACATCAAAGACAACATCACACAGTAACTGAACACCATCTGACGACTCCTGACGTTTTACAAGACAAATCGCATTCACATCAAGCCATTCTAGAAATGGTCCTTTAGCAGAGACACACAGGAAGCAGATGCTACGGCTAGCTTCTATTGTTCTTTTGCTATCAGCACATGGCCGAGACCCAGGACAGACTTCCTGTTCTCTGATAACCTCCATTTGGAATGTAGTTTCTTGTGATCCGCCATCTTGTTTTGTAGTTCCATCACACATCTCACACACACACACTCCCTCCACCTCTCTCTCTCTCTCTCTCTCTCTCTCCACACACACACACACACACCTACACACACCCAGCTGTATATAGGTAGTTAGAATCTGTGTTTTATTTGTTTTCATTGTAAATAAATATAATTTTTGGAATCATACTTGCTGTTTTATTAATGAGCACAAAGGTGAATGAAATGTCGACCTCTTCTGTGTTAAGAACTCCAAAATCCTTCAAGCTTTACTGTTAATTCTGGTAATTGTAATTAATTTAACTATTAATTCAAATTCCTGATGAACTGTTTAGTATATCTTATGAGACTGATAGAACTGAATGTCTATCATTTCCTGTTAAGACAGGTGGAGCTCCGAGGTTCTGATACACATCAGATTAATATTCAACAACATTATTAATAACTATCTTTGATAATTATTCATCATTATCGATAGCCAACCAAAACATAAATAGTGATCCTTATGAGGTAGTAAATCCCTACATATGCATGACGTGGTAAATAGTTTTAATGAGACCAAAATGAGATCAAATGAAGACAAGAATTTAAAAAAAATCTCTGTGAACCCTGAAACAAAAGTTATTCCACACAAAAAGCACTTCACTAATTATAAGTCTGCACCATCACAGCTCCAAATCTCACAAAGATGATTTGAAAGTAAACTACATTAGGAGGCTTGACAACTTCACCGTGCAGTTTCCTGTCAGTCGATATGAGTTCACAAAGAGCTGAAACAAAAAAATCACAGAGCAGTCATGGAGGTAGAACAAGAAACCATCAACAAATAGTCTTCACTTTAAGCATTTTAAAAGTAGTTAAAGTCCTAGTAAAATGAAAAGTCGACCTCCAAAACACTTTGGCTGTCGCTTCTAGGGGCATTTTTATGCCAACTGGTCCAAGGGTAAAATGTTAAGACATGGCAATCTGCGAGAAAATAGCCGATAAACAGCGCTAGTTTCGCTGCTGGGCGGAGAGTGACATCACGAGTTGTGCACACGCCCAAGTTGTGTTTACATTATGGAGGATCAGAGTTTTGACCACGAATAGGCTGAATTGAACCATATTTCATCATCATGGTCATTTCAAACCCAGTGATTAATGAAGAAGACACAAAAGGTGGTTCTGCCATCGGTGACCCCGTCTGGAACATGTTTGAGGAAGCAGAAGACGCTTCGTCCTCCATTCGTCCTCGTCTCAGCAGCCGCCACTTTTTACCTTTGAGGCTTTGAGGCTCCTGACTTTTGGAAGAACGACCGGCTTCCTGGATCCAACATGTCGAAGAGCTTTTCCGACTCACCGAAGATGAGTCCAGGTATTACTTGATCATCTACTAGCTGCGCGAGCTAGCGGCTAGCGGCTCTCGTTAACCTAGCTAACGGCTAGCCGCTCCCGCCGCCTGTGCTCCTTTTCTCTTCTCTGATCTCTTCCAGGCTCAATCTTTTGTCAAGGCTCATAAAACGCTGACTATAACTTCAAAACACTGTTAGAACTTCGATATTTAAGAGAGAAACAACGCAAGCCAATGTAAACACAACAGATGGAGATCTGCACATCTCTTGATGTCACGCTCATGAAGAAGGATTCCCCCGACTTCGTCGGCTGGAGATTCAAAATTCCAATAACTTTGTTATGCAACAACAGTGGAGGGGCAGAGTCGGAGAAACTTTATAAGTAGTACCCCAACTATCGTTTTTTGCAAAGTAGTGTGTTACATTTCACTAGGCCTTTAAATGGAAACAGTAAACACAAATTGTGATTCTTGTCATGATCCTGCTCTCACTCACTCCTCCCCTCCTGTGTTCCCCTTAGCTCTGCCCCTCTGCTCTCCTGCTTCCTCCTCCTGGTCACAGCTGCTTGTTATTGTCATTAGTGTGTGTATTTAGTTCTCTCTGTTGTAGCTCTGGTTGCCAGTTCGTCTGCGTTCTCACACCATTCGTACCCGCCATTTTTTCCTCGCGTTGCCTTTGTGTTTTGACCTTCTGCCTGCCCGACTTCTCCTCCTGGATTTCCTCCTCAATCGCCTGTACTGATTTTGACCTTGGACTGCCTGACTTCGCTTCTGCTGTGGTTTTTATAATAAACACTTTTGAACTGAGCTTCTTGTCAGCCGTGCAATTGAGTTCCATGAACCCTGACAATTCTGCCTTTTGGAATGTAACATGTGAGGTCCCACAAAGGCTCAGTCCTGGTGCTAAAAGTCTTCAGTTTACACAAAGGACGTTTGTATGGAGTAAAGGATGTTAAAACTTCAGTCCAGGATGATGAATGTTTCTGTCCTCAGGAGATGTTTGGAGAAAGTAAAATTTATACTGCCTGACAAACAAACTGCCTTTGAAATCTCTCATCCCTGTTTCATCCCTTTTTATTTAAATCAATAACACTTAGTCACTAACCTATATCTGCAACTTACCTCTCAAAGTTGGCTCATTTACATATCAAATGAAAATAGCCAAGGAAATTCCACTGTACAAACCGGGAGACATGATTTCACCAACTACAGGCCAGTGTCTCATCTACCACAGTTTTCAAAGAGACTAGAAAAGGTTTTCATTGTAGATTAAATTACTTCATAAAAAAGCATAAACTGTTGGCGCACGGTCAATATAGCTTAAGAAAAAAACTGATAACATCAATGGCTCTAATAGAATTGATGGAGGGAATAACAACAGGCATTGACATTGAAAAATAAGCACTTGTAGAATGTATCGATCTCAAAAAAGCATTTGACACCATAAATCATGATATGGTATACTACCTAATAAAATGGTAAAGCTTGGTATCAGAGGATTGGCACTGAACTGACTAAAAAGCTACATAACTGACAACAGTTTGTACAAATATGGGAATACAAGTTGTACATTTACTGTTAACAAGAATCAATATTGAGACCAAAACCTTTTTTGGAATATATCAATGCCCTGCATGTTTCAAAAGTTTTGAATTTCTTTTGTTTGCAGATTATATACACTAGGGGTGAGCAAGTACACCACTATCTGTGTCTGTATCTGTTCAACCATCGAAATTATCTGTGTCCATATCTAAACTCAAGAGTGGGCGGGGGCTGAGCTGGAAATGGCGGTGGTTCAAGTGAAACTGGGTGGAGCTTAAATCGGTACATCTTAAGTCTGAAATTGACATGGATTGATCAGAAGTTGCTTAATTTGTTGTTTATTTGAAAACTACTTGAATTGAGATTCAATGTTTTATATATAAAAAAACGATATACAATATATAAAGCTTAATTTGTAGTATCTATAATATTACTGTATATTTATTTTTATGAACAGGCATTTACAATAAACATATACACACAAAGGCTACTTTGTGTGTTCAGCTATATGTGTGTCAGTGGTCTGTAAGATTGTATATTTTCAATGATGTGTGTGAACCAGGTGATTCATGTAAACATCCAGTGGAGGCAAACAGGGAAATAATATATCAGCCTTGTTCACTGTGTTCTGTCAAAAGCACCAGGTTCAGTACAAGTAAAATTTTCCAAGTGACTTTACACCACCAGCCAAACTAAGAGCAAGCAGACGGTTAATTTATTTTTTTTTTAAAACCCGACCGGACTGGAGGCAGTGACCGACGCGTCACAAACTGTTTTCAGCTCTGTCTTGTCAAATGCACCGCGTACGTTGCGAAACAAGTTCACTAAATAACTTTAAATATCACACAAACCGAAATAGAGAGATCAGTCACTCTGTGTGTGTGAGAGTTGGGCACAGCTCTGTCTGCAGATACTTGTGTGTAGGGAGGCGCTGTGTGTGGCTGGCCAATCACAGAGCGTGAAGACAGTCAGTTATGGAAGTGAATGTGGCTCAAAAATCTATTTGAAATGTATGCACAGAAATACTTTTTCATTTTCAGATTAAACTGCATTTTTGCATCACTAAAAATTAATGATCAATGATCCAAACTGCATTTTCATTTTCTTCTGCAAGACTGCCTATTCTGTGACCTCATTAAAATGAAAAAGTAAATGACATTTACATTGTAATTTTCAAAAGATGCCCCAGCAAATAGTGATCAAAATGAATTTTGAAATGTCAAATTTGAAAATTCAAATGTATTTGCAGAAATTATTTTTTCATTTCAAGGTTCTGGCTGCATAGTTTGACTCATCAATAAAATTATGAATGCGTCATCCAAACTGCATTTTCTTATTCAGGTTGCACATTTTGTAACAGAACTCATCAGAACCTAAAGAGAGGATTGCTTTTTCATTTCCATGTCTGCCGTGTGAAGGAATATAGAAGTTAAAACATTTGATTTCTGTGGGACAACTGAAAACATTGTATTCAATTATCTTCCTACACAGCTGGGATTCCTCCCACTGCTCAAGTTGGGAAAAACACAATGTTCAAGGACTTCCTAGTTGGTTGGCGACGTCTCCTCAGTGCTCCACGTTGCAAAAACATGGTTGAAGGTAAGGTTGGAACAGATAAGAGGTCAGAGGTCACTTTGGTCCCACGGAGCATCAAGCTCTGAGTAAAACCAGTTTTAAGCAGTTTTGGAGACAAAGGAATAGCAACGTCACCATAGCAACGCATACATCACGAGGAACTGACCAATGTGAGGTTGAGGTGTCATATGCAGATGTATAAATATGAACCCCGCGTTACAGCAGGGCCCTTCTTCACTGTAGACCTGGCCTATATACTTGGGTCTGCAAGGAAGAACGGTCCGAGCTCGTATAATGTAATCTCTGATATATGGAATTTTGTAGCATTGTATAATCTGATATGCATTTTTGTAGTCTCTTGTTTGTGTGATTATTAAATGTATTATTGAAGAAAGGAATGCTCTTTCTGCCTCTCCCGGATCAAACGAACACGCAGGAATTCAGGAGAACACGGGTACGAATTCCAACACGTGCAAAAAAAAGCTCAATATTCAATTTCACTTCGCATTTCCAAACTGAACGTACCGCGGCCGTTGAACGTGCGGTGGTCCCTGAACGTACCGCAGCCACAGCTGAACGTAGTGTGGTTCACAGTCTGGGCTCTTCCCGACAAGCATTGAACGATTTGGTGAAAACATCTTTTTAATGAACTGATTCTAGTCATTCAGTAACATTGAATTGCTAGAATTGTTACTGAATCAGTAACATTTAAAGAGCTGCTTTGCCCCTCATGTCTCTTCTCTTGCTCAAGCTCAAATATGCACAGCGCCCCCTGGTGTATTAGAAGCGCAGCACAATCAGACGAAGTCGAGCGGTCTCTGGCGGTCTCTCCCGCGTCGCTTGGAAATGCTAAATCAAATTGAATTGTGATCCTTTTTTTGCAAGGTGGACATGAAAATGAAAAAGCAATCCCCTCTTTAGGTTTTCTTTTGAGTTCTGCTATAAAATGTGCAACTTCAATAAGGAAATGAAAATGCAGTTTGAATGAACTATTATTAATTTGACTTATGAGTCAGATAATGCAGCCAGAGCCTTGAAATGCAAAAGCATTTCTGCTAATGCATTTTAATTTTCTAATTTGACATTTCAAAATTAATTTTGGTCATAATTTGCTGGAGTGTCTTTTGAAAATTAAAACTTAAACGTTATTTTCTTTTTCATTTCAATTAAGTCACCGAATAAGCAGCCTTGTATAAGAAAATGAAAAAGCAGTTTGGATGATTGATCATTAATATTCATTTATGAGTTAAAAAAAAGGCAGTTTAATCTGAAAATGGAAAAGCATTTCTATGAATACATTTCAAATAGATTTTTGAGACACATTCACTTCCATAGTCAGTGACCATATGTGAATTTCCCTTCAGCACGAGCACGGATATTGACGAGTTTTACTTGTATCATGCTCGTACTCGTCAAAAATGCTTTTTCCGTACCTCATCCCTCATATACATCACTTGTGTTCTGGAGAAAAATTGCAACAGTTTTTGGAGATTGTAACAACAGAAATGAAAGATTGTTTTGATATGTTCAGCTCAAATTAATTATTCTTAAATTTTAACAAAATTAAATGTATTTGTTTTTTTCTATGTTATTTGCCAGTCGCAAAACAGGGGAAAAAGTTGGAATTTTGTACCAACAGATTCTGGATCAGATTAGCTCATCTATGTTCTGGTTTTTATACACAGAACACAAGCCTTGTCCACACAAGCAAAAATTCCGTCAATAACTCACTATGAACACGGGGAAAAACAATTGAACACATATGCCAGACCTTTCGGTGGTGCTATAACTGCAACAGAAATACACCAAAATGTAGTGAAACACACAGAGAATATTGCTGCTCATCGTTGTACTGGAGAAATCCAAAGTCTCACCCTATTAACACCACCTCTTACATGTTAAGGTTCACCCCACCCAAATTCTATGGAATCACAATATTTTTATATGACAGCAAGTGTTTTTAAATAATCTTAAATGTTGTTTTTTTTCTCCCATTCTCTGCTTTGTGTTCACTAATAGATATCACAGTCACAGTGAAGGAAGGACGATTTCTTTTTAGATGACATGGCTCTGGTGGCTGGCCTGCCAGACAGCACAGCACTGACTCACTACCAGCAGATGGTCAACAACATGGTCCAAGCCTTGGATAAAAACTCTCTTGAGCTACGTCTTTCTGAAACAAAGGAGTTGCGCTGTGGGGTCAGAGGTAACTCTTACACCCCTTTTTACACCCTCACCATACAGGGTGAGTCTGTCCAACAGGTTGAGAGTTTTAAGTATTTAGGAACAGAGGACGACATCAGCCTGTCATTTTCAAACTAGCTAATTTCCTTTATAAAAAAGCCCAAGAGTGCCACCACCTGCTGAGGACACTGAGGACTTTGAATATCAGCAGAGGCATTTTAACCCCGGTTTACACATCACTCATCGAATCCATCTTTACATTTAATATCTCATCTTGGTACGGTTCCCTCTCCATGAAACTTGAAACAAAACTCTCCCGTATTGTCAAACAGGCCAGCAAAACCACTGGTTCACCACAAACGCTGATCCCTGAACTGAACAACCGCTCTGTGATCAGGAAGGCCACCCTGATCACAGAGGACTCCTCTCACCCCCTCCATCACTCCTTCCATTTACTCCCATCAGGCTCATCAAAGTTGCTGTGAAGAACAACGTTGTTGTGAAGAACATTTCCGGTTCTGGTTCTGGTAGATTGACGTTTGATGTTGTGTTTTAAATCTCGATTTTGGACTATTTTCTGCTTTGATCGTGTTGGACCGAGGCTCTGCTACTGGATGCATTGGTGCAAACATCACCAGAATGCCAACACAGAGGAGAGGCATGACACCAGAGGAGTTCTCTTGTGTGGTGATGTGAAAGCTTTCAGAGCACAGAGCACAGCAGAAACAACTATGCCTCCTGAACACCGAAAAAGACCAGCACATCATGAATCTTGAGAGGCGAGTGGACAAGCTGGAGCCATACTCCCACAGCGATGATATGGTCATCACTGGCGTCAGGATCAGGCCATGTTCCATTGCACGTGCGGTGGCCGAGGACAGCGAGGAGCCCCGCGACCAGGAGACGCACTTGGTGGAGCAACAGGCAGCTTCTTACCTCCAGAACAAAGGGATAGCGATGGACCTGGCGCAAATTGAGGCATGGCACCCACTGCCCACGAAGAACAAGAGACCACCAGCTGTAATTATGAGGTTCACAAATCAACAAAAGAAAATGGCACTTCTGAAACAAGGATGCAAACTGAAAGGCACTGATTTTTACATTAATGCACAATTGAGAAAAATAAATGCTGATATTGAAAAGAAAGCAAGATGACTCAAAAAGCAAGGCAAAACTGAACAAACTTGGGTAATAAGTTGCAAGAACTTCATCAAACTGAATGGAAGTCCAGAACAAGCTAACGTTTTGGTGGTGAAGAAGATGTAAGATCTTGATAATTACAAGGGATGAATATACCACTATCTGTATCTGTATCTGTATCTATTCAACCATCTAAATGATCTGTAACCATATCTGTACTTGGAGTGGGCAGGGCCTAAACCAGAATTGGGCGTGGGTCAAGTGAAACTGGGTGGGGCTTAAATCTGTACATTATTTTAAGTCTGAAATTGAAATGGATTGATCAGAAGTTGCTTTATTTATTGTTTATTTGACAACTATTTACAGAACAAAATTGAGATTCAATGTTTTATATATAAAAAACGACATACTATATACAGTAGGGATTATACGGATAAAGCATTTTTGACGATTACGAGCATGTTACGAGTTAAACTCATCAATATCCGTGTTCGTGCTCAACAAGGCTGACATATTATTTCCCTGTTTGCCATCAGTGGATGTTTACATGAATCACCTGGTTCACACACATCATTACAAAATAAACTGTCTTACAGGCCACTTACACACATACACACATATAGCTGAACACACAAAGCAGCCTATATGAATATGTTTATTGTGTATGGCTGTTCATAAAATAAATACATTATATTATATTATATTATATTATATATAAAACATTGAATCTCAATTCTGAGGCTGTTCTGTAAATAGTTTTCAAATAAACAATAAGTAAAGCAACTTCTGACCAATCCATATCAATTTCAGACTTAAAATAATGTACCGATATAAGCCCCACCCAGTTTCAATGTACCACGCCCATGTCCTGTCCAGGCCCCGCCCACTCCAAGTGCAGATAAGGATACAGATCATTTAGATGGGTGAACAGATACAGATAGTGGTGTACTCGTTCATCCCTATTAGATCACACCCAAAATATGTTTATCCAGTTGTTAAAATGTAAGGATCTTCTTAAGCCCCGTCTCCACCGCACACAAGTGCCGGGACGGAGCGGAGCGGTACGGAGCAGTTCGGAATAGAGACCCCGACCGAAATTTTGGGTCGTGTCTCCACTGCAGAGAGGAGCGTGAAAAGTGGGCGGGGCTTATGAGCTCCGCAGAAATGTGACATTATAACAGAAAAGAACGTCGTCAGATGTAGATCTTATGAATCCTCTGTTGTTGTTTAAATTCTCCACTTTGCACTGTTATTTTTTGCAGCGGAAAAAAAAAAGTTACTTTTTGCAGCAGTCATTTTTTGCAGCGGAGAGCTGCAGCGCAACTTCCGTGTTTGTTGTGAGAGAGCGAGTCGCTCGGCCACTTGCCGGGGACTTGGGGCGACGTGCCCCGCACTCGAGCGCTCGGGTGTGGGGCAAGTGACCGGAGCGTTCCCCCCGGTTGGCTGAGGCACAGACACGGGAGTCTGAGCTTTCTGCTCAAACGCAGGAGGTTTTCCACTCCGGCGCTGATCGCGGTCCGGCAGCTCAGCGCCGGAACACGGAGGCGCCGAGCTCCTTTTCATGGCTTCCGCGGTCCGTCCCCGCGATAAAGCGCCACTGACCGCGGCTGAACAGAACGCTGACCGCCTCTGGAGAGCGGAGCTGCCGGAGCGCGGTCAGCGCCGGAGACGAAAGCTCCAGACTCCGGTGTCCCGGACGCACATCCACGCCACGGCGAGCGCTATGCTGCTAACAGAAAACTCCAACGCGATGCAAAGTCCCTCCCCCCGGTCTCCCCCTGCCTCAAGTCCGCTCTTTCACAACAAACACTAAAATTGAGCAGCAAAGAAAAGAAAATGAAAATAAAAACAACCAGAGCACAGCTGACCACACTGACAGCAGAGGATTCAGCCGACACATTAACATATTGAGGGCGTGTCGTAAATCACTGACCAATCAGCAGACAGCAGCTCAACCTCAGACCCGTTCCATGGTCCTGGTACCCCAACGGAAGGCAAGCGGAAAAGCGGTCGCCTTTGGAGCGGTCTGGAGCGGTTCAGGCCGCATTCCTGTCGTGACGCGCGAACCGGAGCAGTTTAGACCGGTCTAGGCTGGTGCTTTTTGTGCGGTGGAGACGGGGCTTAAACTATAACACATCAATATAGATGTAGACTTCAGAGTTGGAGAGGATATGGATATTTTACATTGCCGATGGCTCAATCCACTCGGAAAGGTTTTTGTGTGACTGCATGAGGAGAGAAAAACTTTGGAATAGATGGAAATAAGCAATGTCAAACCATTCACAATATAGAGAGCGTGGGTCTTAATTTCATTTTATTTCAATACTCTGTTTATGAGTGTTGGTATGTGCATGTGTTTCTTTACCATTGTTGGAATATTCTTTATTACCACTGCTGATATGTTTATTTATTTTTTGTTGTATGATGTATTAATATTGTTGTATAGATGATTGGCAAATCAGTCTTGAGTCCATAATTTGCAGTAAAATGGAAGAGGTAACAGTGAAATAAGAAACTGGACAAAACATATATATGTACAGTATATTTTTAAATTTAATTCTATCTATTGAAGGAATATAGAAGTTAAACATTTGTTTTCTGTGAGACAACTGAACATATTGTATTCAGTTATCATTCTACACAGCTGGAGTTTCTCCCGCTGCTAAGTTGGGAATAACAAAGCTCTAAATTCATGTTCTTTTTTTTTTTTTTTTTTTTTTATTAAAAGAAAGACATTTTTAAATACATTACAGTCATTCCAATTTGCTTTTATAGAGAAAATAGAAAAGCCCAACATATCCACATGAGCAGCAGGTGTGTTTGCCACTGTGGAAAGAAAAACTCCCCCAACAAGGAGAAACTTTGTAGAAACCAGAGTCAGAGGTGGAGGAGAGGAGAGGAGAGGAGAGGAGAGGAGAGGAGAGGAGAGGAGAGGAGAGGAGAGGAGAGGAGAGGAGAGGAGAGGAGAGGAGAGGAGGAGAGAGGAGAGACAGAGAAAGACTTGGTGGGGAGATACATACAATACCCTTGTTAGTGCTCCATAATTATTTTTTCTTTTTAATAATACAGTAATCACAGTGATCCAAATATTTTCCAACTGCCATGAGATGAAACCAGCCTGAGCAACAACAGAGCAAAAACCAAAATAATCACAACAATTATAACAAAAGCAAAAACAAAAGGACATAAAACAAAGAAAGAAAAAAAAAAAAGAAAAGAGAAAAACAGAACGAAACAAAAAAACAAAACAAAAACAAAAACAAACAAAAACAGGAAGAAAAAAAAAGAAAAAACCCACCAACAACAACAACAACCAAAAAAGCGAACAACAACTTGATTTTGATAACTAACAGAACAATCTTGTCAATGAGCAGTGGAAGTGTGTGTGTGTGTGTGTGTGTGTGTGTGTGTGTGTGTGTGTGTGTGTGTGTGTGTGTGTGTGTGTGTGTGTGTGTGTGTGTGTGTGTGTGGTTTGTCCTCTGGATGTGAATGGAACTGTTGTGGGGGGGCCCGCAGCACCACCCTGGGACCCGAGGCCACCAGGGCCGGACACCGCCACTCCGGCACCCAGCGACCCACCGGATCCAGGGAGGCCCCGACAAACCCCCCCGGAGAGCCACGCCCCAACCCTGAAGGCACCAGATGGAGCGCGCAGAGAGGACCCCCCCCAGGCCAGAGGGGCCCACAAGAGAAGGATAAAGAGCGCAGAGAGGACCCCCCCAGGCCAGAGGGGCCCACAAGAGAAGGATAAAGGGCGCCGAGCCCCGGGCCCCGACCCGAGCCGCCAAGCCGGGACCGGCCAGTGCAGCGCCCCCCGGCCCCGACAGCGGAGCCCGCCGCACCCCCGGGGGCCATCACCCCCAACAGCCCCACTGCCCCCCGTCTCCCCCCGATCCAGGGGTGAGCCAGACCCGGAGCTCGGCAGCAGGGGCCACCCCCGCCCCAGCGAGGGGAGGGAGGCGGAGGGAGGACCCACCCCCGGCGCCGCAGCGGGCACCCCCACCAGGACCGGGAGGGCACCCAGCCCCCAAGGCCCCGAAGCCCCACACCCGCCCGCCACGACCAGGCAGCCCGGCCGGGGCCCGACGCCCAGCACCCCCACCCCACCCCAGCAGAACCACCCCCTACCCAGAGCTGACCCCCCCCCCCCCCCCCCCACACACACACACACACACACACACACTCACCCCCCGGCACCCCCCAGGCCAGGCCGCCACCCCCCAGGATAGATGCCAGCACCCCCCCAGATTGCAGGGCCACGAACCACCCAAGCCACAACGCCCCAGCCACAGATGGCCCCAAGAGCCCCGAGGCGGAACTACCACCCCCCCACAGGGCTACATGGTGTATTTAATTATTGGGGACCATGTCAACTCAAATTGAGCCGACTGATTTTTCCTACAAACAGAAATTCTCTCTAATGTGATGTGGTCTAGGAGTAAGTTTTTAAATAACTTTATATTAAGATTATGTTTTGATTTCCAGTTCATGAGGATCACCTTTTTTGTGACACTTAGGGAGACCAGGAGTGTGAAGGATTCATTTTTCTCTCTTTTAATTTCTGTAAGATCACCTAACAGGCAAAGTGCAGGTGAGACTGGAATGGGGGGGTCCAGGTATAACGATAAATCTTCACAGATCTTTATTAGAATGTTTGGACTGGTGTACACTGCCAGAGTGTGTGTAGATAGGTATCAGGGAGATCACAGTGTAGACAGGTATCAGGGAGATCACAGTGTAGACAGGTATCAAGGAGACCAGTGTAGACAGGTATCAGGGAGATCACAGTGTAGACAGGTATCAAGGAGATCACAGTATCAAGGAGATCACAGTGTAGACAGGTATCAGGGAGATCACAGTGTAGACAGGTATCAGGGAGATCACAGTGTAGACAGGTATCAGGGAGATCACAGTGTAGACAGGTATCAAGGAGATCACAGTGTAGACAGGTATCAGGGAGATCACAGTGTAGACAGGTATCAGGGAGATCACAGTGTAGACAGGTATCGGGGAGATCACAGTGTAGACAGGTATCAGGGAGATCACAGTGTAGACAGGTATCAAGGAGATCACAGTGTAGACAGGTATCAGGGAGATCACAGTGTAGACAGGTATCAAGGAGATCACAGTATCAAGGAGATCACAGTGTAGACAGGTATCAGGGAGATCACAGTGTAGACAGGTATCAGGGAGATCACAGTGTAGACAGGTATCAGGGAGATCACAGTGTAGACAGGTATCAGGGAGATCACAGTGTAGACAGGTATCAAGGAGATCACAGTGTAGACAGGTATCAGGGAGATCACAGTGTAGACAGGTATCAAGGAGATCACAGTGTAGACAGGTATCAGGGAGATCACAGTGTAGACAGGTATCAAGGAGATCACAGTGTAGACAGGTATCAAGGAGATCAGCTGTGCAGTTTGAACATATGTTAGAGGAAGTGAGAGCATCTTGAACATCTTTGTCCTGTAATGAACTAGTGAAGGACCTTGTATTGTCTGAGCTGTATATTGGTGTTTCTGCTCATTGTGAATGTGTTTCTACAGATTAGTGACCAAAGCGTTGGGTCTGTGTTGATGTTGACATCTTCTTCCCATTTGGAGGTTGAAGGGATATTGTGGTATTGGAACATGACAGGATAAAGGATTTTAGAAAGTGGTTTTGGAGCTGAGATCTTCAGGAGGTTTGTCACTGTCTGAGGTCAGTTTAGGTTCATCTCTTCTAGTTTGAACTTTGTTTGTATTATTGACTGGAGCTGAAGATATTCCAGATAGTTATTTTGACTGATACCATAAGTTTCTATTAGATCTTTAAATGGAATAAAAGAGTTATTGAAGAGAAGGTGTTCCAAGGTTCTTCTTCCCTTGTTCTGCCATCTTGTGAAGTTTCTTGGTTTCTTCCTTTGCAGGATGTCAGGATTGTTCCAGAAGGTGTGAGTTTGCAGGGAATGAGTGACGATCCATTCATTTGAAGAAATTCCCACCAAGCTGTCAGAGATTGTTTATATTGATGCTTTTAAAGCAGTTGTGTTTTTTGATGACAGGACTGAAGAAAGGAAGGTCTCTGATGTGGAGATGTTCACAGAAGGTTTTTTCAATGTCCAGCCAGCCTTCATCTAAGGCAGGGGGGGTCAAACGTACGGCCCGCGGGCCAGATCCGGCCCGCAAGCGGGTTTGATCCGGCCCGCGAGATGTTTATGTGAAGTATAAAAATGAGCTGCAATTTTTCAATAAACTGCTGTTCTAATTGCGTCCATTGGGTGGCGCACTAGCAATTGCAAATGTATAAATATGAACCCCGCGTTGCAACGGGGCCCTTCTTCACTGTAGACCCAGCCTATATACTTGGGTCTGCAAGGAAGAACGGTCCGAGCTCGTATAATGTAAACTCTGATATATGGAATTTTGTAGCATTATTTAATCTGATATGCATTTTTGTAATCTCTTGTTTGTGTGATTATTAAATTCACTATTGAAGAAATTAACTCTTCCTGCCTCTCCCCAGATCAAACGAACACGCAGGAATTCAGGGGAACACGGGTACGAATTCCAACACTATCCATCCTTCCATCCATCTAAAGCGACTCGCATCAGTAGCTTCTGCAGCTCGAGCAAGAGCAGATAGTCCACCAATGTTGTTGTTGTTGTTACTGTAAGTGACGTTGCAATGACATCATTTTCACAAATGTGGGTTTTTTTCATCCACTTTTCAAAGCCAGAATTTCTCCACTCTGGAACCCGTTTAAAAAAAAAAAAAAGTTTTCAGGTTCCTTCAATGCTGCGCCGTGTGGCTGACCGGATAAAAACGAGTGGTTACAAGATTAGTTCAATTATTTGTTCATCTATTTTTATTCAACAACTGTATTAATCCCCTCGGTTTTTGTTTTTTTTCTTTGAGTGCAGGACAGCAGCTTCTAAAATATGACAGGAGTGAACATGTGGTCCCTTAAAAAGCTTTGTTTTGGCTTTTATCTGTTTACACTCGGTATGAGCCAAATACTCATTTCAGACGAGGATCCGGTACGGATAAAGCGCTGTGTGTGTGTGTTGGGGGGGGGGTCCTGTGATGGACTTTTCACTTGTGCAGGTGTTGGTGGGATCAGAATCCAGGGTTTCAGCCCAGATAGACAATTCCCAGTTCGACGAATCCCAG